>NC_080162.1:102174780-102482835 GCF_950295315.1 Erinaceus europaeus | reverse complement strand
ATGTATGTTTTTATTATCACTGTGACTTCACCATTCCAGGTTGACTTTTTCAGATTGAGAAGCAGAGACAAAGACAGTTTAGCACCAAAGCTTCCTTTGTGGAAGCAGGCAGGCCACAAAGCCCAGTCATGCACACATTTTACCTGTCCTATGCGATGGGCCCGATCCATAGCTTGTAGGTCACGCATTGGGTTCCAGTCATGCTCCACAAATACCACTGTGTCAGCTCCCGTTAAGTTAAGCCCCAGGCCACCAACATGAGTTGTAAGTAGAAGAACATCGATGGATGGATCATTGTTAAACCTCAAAGTGTGAATATTAAGAAAATTAGTATGTTCCTAAGGTTTCTATTGCAAAAAGACTGTTTAATAATTAAAGAGTACACACAAACTAACATCCTCTAAAAGAAAACTAGGACTGGGGAGACAGCATAATGGTTATGCAAAAGACTTTACTGCCTGAGCCTCCAAAAAAGAAAACTATGGAAATATTATCCATTATGAACACTGATACAAAGACCCCGAAGAAAATCTTGGCAAATAGAATCCAACAGAATATCAAGACAATAGTTCGCCAAGAGCAAGTAGAATTTATCTCTGGAAAACAGGGATTGTTCAACTTCTGCAAATCAATCAATGTAACCATCATATCAACAAAAAATGTAACCATCATATCAAAAAAAAAAAAGATAAAAATCACAACTGATGATGAAAAGGCATTTGACAAGATCCGACACCCACTTATGATAAAGATACTCCAGAAACTGGGAGTAGGACAATTCCTCATCATAATAAAAACCATTTATGACAAACCCACAGCTAACATTATTCTCAATGGGGAAAAGCTGAAAGCTTTCCCTCTAAAATCAGGAACCAGACAAGGATGTCCACTTCTCCACTATTATTCAAAATATCCTTGATGTCCTGGCCACTGCAATCAGACAAAAGATATCAAAGGTATAAAGAAATTAAACTATCACTATTTGCAATGACTTGGTAATATACCTAGAGAACCCCAAACTACAGGCCACACTTAAGAAATTGTGCACTGGGGCTGGGTGGTGGTGCACTTGATTGAGCGTACATGTTATAATACACAAAGACCTGGGTTTGAGCCCCTGGTCTCCACCTGCAGGGTGGAAGCTTTTTGAGTGGTAAATCAGGGCTACAGGTGTCTGTCTCTCTCTCTCTCTCTCCCTATTTCCTCCTTCCCACTCGATTCTGGCTGTCTCTAGCCAATAAATAGATAGTTTAAGAGAGAGAAAAGAGAAGTAATGCACTCAGTAATTTTTTAAAATGTTTATTTTAATGACATCAATAACAACAATGAAATAACTACAACAACAATGAAAAACAACAAGGGCAACAAAAGGGAAAAATTAATAAATATAAAAAAATTTAAAAAAATGTTTATTTTATTGGGTGAAGATGGGCATAAATCGAGAGGAAAGGGGGTGATAGAAGGAGGAGACAGATCTGCAACACTGCTTCACCAGTCGTAATGCTTTCCCTTTGCAGGTGGGCAAGGGGCTTGAACCCAGGTCCGCCACCATCTGCCCCATTCTCCCTCCCCCCTTTATTAACCAGTTCTAGCCTATGATGGGGTGAGGGACTGAACCTGGGACTTCAGACCTCAGGCATGAAAGTCTTTTTGCATAACCATTATGCTATCTACCCCAATCCCTAATTGGAACACTTTATTTATTTGCCACCAGGATTGTTGCATGGGCTTGGTGCTGGCAAGGCTCCACTGTTCTCACTGGCCTTTTTTTCTTTTTTAATATTTTTAAAATATTTATTTATTCCTTTTTGTTGCCCTTGTTGTTTTATTGTTGTTATTGATGCCATTGTTATTGGATAGGACAGAGAGAAATGGAGAGAGGAGGGGAAGACAGAGAGGGGGAGAGAAAGATAGACATCTTCAGACCTGCTTCACCACCTGCGAAGTGACTCCCCTGCAGGTGGGGAGCTGGGGACTCAAACTGGGATCCTTAGCCGGTCCTTGCGCTTTGCGCCACGTGTGCTTAACCCGCTGCGCTACCGCCCGACTCCCCCTAGCCTTTTTTCCTTTATGATAGAGGGGAAGGGAGAAGTGGGGGGGTGAGGAGGAGGAGAGACACCAACAGCACTGCTGGTTTTGCTTTCTACTTCGGTCAGCTTCCACCTCATTCTCCGCCAAGACATAAATATCAGGCAAGAGATCTAAGCACACAAATAGTAAGCCCCCACCCCCACCAAAAAAAGGTAGAGGAGAAAGTCGCTATCCCTTCTCTTTACTGATGCTTTTCCTTTCTTTTAGAGTGCTTCCCTGATACAGTTCTATTATTTTATTTACTAAACAAGATACTGAATTTCATTTTATTGGTCTTGCTTTTAGAAAAGGATCTAGTTGAGTTTAATTATACAATCATAAAACACACTTGCAAATATCCAAAGAGAACATCTCACAGGCAAACTTCTACTTCAATAAATAATACATAGAGTAGTCTAGCATGATTTTAAGAGTTGTGGAACCTACTTACCGTGAAACAATGGAGTGCCTCTGCCCAGGAGGTATACTGCCATCTAATCTCAAATAAGTGACAGAGGGTAAGTGAGGTTTGAGAAGGTCATGTTCAACTATATCAAGCATGCTTTTAAGCTGACAGAAGATTAGTATCCTGTGCTGGGCCACAATCGACTCTGTACCACTCTCTGAAGTGCTTCCATTTCCCAAGCCACAGTCCAACAGCAACTAAGAAAACAAACAATATATATATAGGCATTCAGTAAAAGGAGATCAATCTTCCTCTGAGAGACATTTCTCTTTGTGGTAAGAAACAGTTAGACATGCCTGTCGTCTGGAAAGCAGATTAGCGCTGTGCTCATATGTTACCCCATCACCCTGCAGCTTCTAGCACAACTTTTGAAGCATTCAGGCTTAGAATTTCCTGGCCCTCTCTTCAGGAGATTATATAACATGCCTTTCTCCCTTTATCTTAGTTCTTTGAGGCTCACAAGCAACTCAATAAACTAAGAACAACAAAGACATCCAGGAAAAAATGCTTCATGAAGGATTATGATAGAACAAAGTGAAGAAAACTAAAAAGCGAAAGCAAAATTCATTATCACTGCAAAGAAAGAAGAGAGCCCAAAGCACGTATGTGGATCACCTGAATTTCAGTCAAGAGACTTTGCTACTCTATTTGCAGACCAAGACCTTTAATAGCAAGAACCACACTGCTGCCAGTCTCTGGTATTCACTGTTACTGAAGTGGTATGGCTCCTGCACATAGCAGGTCTAATAAACACGTGACCATGTTTGGATCTATCTGGGAAACAGATGTGTCAACAGTAATCTTGTATCTCTAGTTTGAGACAGTGAACTCTGCTCAAAATGCAATACCTTAATGCAGGATGCCTTCTCTTTTCTACTAATGAAATCTGTAGAAATTTAATAAAAGCTCAGACAGGAAACAATCAAATAGGCTACTCAGACGACCTTCAAATTTAATGTAAAACTCTCAAGGTGCTGTGTGGAAAAAGTTAACATAGAAGGTCTGAACTGAAGTTTTCTTAAAACAAAACAAACGGGGCCAGGTGGTGGCATACCTGGTTGAGTGTACATGCTACAAAAACAAAACAAATTTTTACTTGCATGGTGAGTTCTTGGCTGAATAAAGTTTGAAAACTTAAGAGTCAGGCATCTTTCCATCATTCATAACACAAGGTTGGCTTATACTATAAACTGCTATACAAACAATACGATTTATGCAGACGCTTGCTTTCTGGAGTTTAGAGTTTTGGTTCCCATTGGGCTTTACCACTGGGTAAAGTTTGGCTGCTGAGTCCTCAGTGATTTTTCCCAGCGGACAACAGAACATACTGTGCTGGGGAAGGAGCAAAGACTCTTTTTAACTTAATCCTTAAATTGTATTCACAATATTAGGGTGTTGAACAATCCACATTTCCACTGTTCCTAGGCTGATTTTTTTTTTCTTCCATTTTTATCATTTCAGACAGAATGAAAGATACCTCAGCACTGTTCCACCATCCTTGGAGCTTCCATGTGGCACTAGGTCTCCACATATGCTATGATGCTTGTCCTACTGGGTGAGCTAGACCCTGCTCTCAGTCTTTCATTTTTAAAAAATATTTATTCCCTTTTACCGCCCCTTTTTTAGCTTTATTGTTGTAGTTATTATTGTTGGTGTCATTGTTGCTGGATAGGACAGAGTGAAATGGAGAGAGGAGGGGAAGACAGAGAGGGGGAGAGAAAGACGGGCACCTGCAGACCTGCTTCACCGCCTGTGAAGCGACTCCCCTGCAGGTGGGGAGCCGGGGGCTCCAACTGGGTTCCTTACACTGGTCCTTGCACTTTGTGCCACCTGCACTTAGCCCGCTGTGCTATCGCCCGACTCCTTCTTTAAATTTTTAACAGACTGCCTTTTTCTCCCCCTTCTAGAGATCTGCTATACTATATACTTGTGAGGATTCCCTTCAATCTGATTCTTTTTTTTTTTTTTGCCTCCAGGGTTATTGCTGGGGCTCAGTGCCTGCACCACGAATCCACTGCTCCCGGAGGCTATTTTCCCCCACCCCTTTTTTTGTTGCTGTTGGACAGGACAGAGAGAAAGGAAAGACAGAGACACCTGCAGATCTGCTTCACCACTTGTGAGGCGACCCCTGCTGCAGGTGGGGAGCCGGGGGCTCGAACTGGGATCCATAGCTTAACCCACTATGCTATCACCTGACCCCCTCAATTAGAATTTTAAAAAATCTAGTTCCAGTAATCATTCCTAAAAAGTGTATGTAAAAATCCTACTTAGGCAGCTTTAGGAGAGTCTGACTGTGGTACCCAGTATAAAGAATGTACTATCTCCACAGATTTTTAAAAAGCTAGATTGCTAGAATGTGAGACTTTACCAGAATGTTATGCACATTCAGTGATCTGCAGTATCAAAAACCTTACAGATAACTAATCATATCAAGGATGATGACTCCTTCCTGGAGCCCTGCTGAGAGGAGTAGAGTACTGCCACTGTGGAAAAGTTTGGCAGCTCCTGAAAAAGAATTGCAATTTCACTCCTAATTCTATATCCAAAAGAATTAGGAACAGGGACTTTTAAACCTATGTTCGCTGCAGTATTAGTTAAATGGCAGATAACCAAAACACAGCAACAACCCAAGTGTTCATCAATACATAAATGGCAACATAAACTGCTACATCATTATCATTATAATTTATGACTCAGTAATAAATGTGAATGAAGTGCTGATACATACTACACTATGAATGAATTTTCAAAACAAGTCAGTCACAAAGGGGCAGTTATGATTTCACTTGTGGTAAAATTTTTAAAAATATTTTATTCATTTATTAATGAGAAAGATAAGAGAGAGAGAACAAGAACTGGCACATGTGCTGCCAGAGACTGAACTCAGGGTTTCATGCTTGAGAGCCCAATGCTTTATCGCTGCTCCACCTCCCCAACCACTATTTTTATTTATTTTTTTGCCTCCAGGGGTTATTGCTGGGGCTTGGTAACTGCACTACGAATCCATTGCTTCTGGCAGCCATTTTTGTTACCATTGTAGGGATAGGACAGAGAGAAATTGAGAGATGGGGAAGATAGAGAAGAAGAAAGATAAGACACCTATAGACCTGCTTCACCACTTGTAAAGCAACAGCCCTGCAGGTGGGGAGCTGGGGTCTTAAACTGGGAACCTTAAGCCAGTCCTTGCGCCATGTGCACTTAACCCACTGCACTACCACCCGGCCACTGTGAATATTATTATCACCAAAAACAACACACCTAAAAATGTCCAAGTGGCCTTATTACATGCTTAGATCTTACTATAATTTCTTTTTTTTTCCACAAAATTTTAACAAACCATATTAACAACAACAAAAAAGGTAAACAAAACAGTAATCTTTTAGAAAAACAAATATACCTAGTGTTTTACATCAGGAATGTGCAACTCATCACCAATGTATCCCAGAACCTCATCGAATCAGAGCCCCACCCCACTAGGAAAATATAGACACAGGCTGGCGTATGGATCCACCTGCCAACATCCATGTCTAGTAGAGAAGCATTTACAGAAGCCTGACCTTTCACCTTCTGCACCCCAAAAACAATTTTAATCCATACTTCTAGCAGGGTAGAAATGTTGTGGGGGGAGTCCAGCTGTAGCATAGCGGGTTAAGCGCAGGTGGCACAAAGCGCAAGGACCAGCATAAATCCCCAGCTCCACACCAGCAGGGGAGTTGCTTCACCAGTGGTGAAGCAGGTCTGCAGGTGTCATTCTTCCTCATCTTCCCCTCCTCTCTGTCCTATCTAACAATAACATCAGTAACTACAACAATAAAACAACAAGGGCAACAAAAGGGAATAAATATTTAAAAAAAAAAAAAGGAAAGAAAAGAAATGTTAGGGGGAAGATGACCAGAGGATTCTGAACTCCAATTCCATTCAGACCCAGAGAGGAGGGTAAAAAAGGAGGACAGGGAGTCGGGCTTTAGCGCAGTGGGTTAAGCGCACGTGATGTGAAGCGCAAGGACCAGTGTAAGGATCCCAGTTTGAGCCCCCGGCTCCCCACCTGCCGGGAAGTTGCTTCACAGGTGGTGAAGCAGGTCTGCAGGTGTCTGTCTTTCACTCCCCCTCCTCTCTGTCCTATCCAACAATGACATCAATAACAACAACAATAATAATTATAGCAACAATAAAAAAAAGGCAACAAAAGGGAAAACATAAATACAAAAAAAAAAAGAACATTCAAAGTAGTAATAGGTGTAAGTGTGACTCTTTAAGAGAAGATGGGACCATGGAAAAAATGGTCAAATATATACAAATATGGACAGACAGTTGTAGAAATAATAGTTATCCCATTATCTGTGACCTTGGGACAACTGCTGTAGCTTCCAATGGAGGGAAAGGGGGCACAATGGTGGGAACAGTGTAGAATTCTACTCTTTTTAATATTAAGTCACCAATAGAACTAAAAGGAAAATAATAAAAAGGAATGTGTAACACTTATTAAAATATTACTTACTTGTTTCAAAGCTGAGAGTTTAGGAGCATGCTGAATATCATGAAGAGAAGAATTCTGAACTGCCAGTTTTTCAGTAGTACTCTTGAACTCTGGATGTTGAGGTGTTAACACTAACGCTGGATGGTTGCACAGTTTACGCAAGTACTGCAATGCCTTGAAGGGGGGAGCATACAGTCATTTCATCACATGTCATCGACAAATCTATCTCAGAATCTTTCCCTATGTTACTCATCTGTCTAGATGCCACCCCACTCCTATCACTTAGTCAAGAATCAGCTCAAATATCTCATCTTTGCTTCTTTTACAGCTTTTATATATTTTACGAGAGCATTTTATGAAGTTTACAAATTGCACTATTTATGCCTGTTTTCCCATTAGATGATGAGTCTCTCATGGCAAAGAGTACCTTATTCACTAGTTCCTATAACGTCTTTCCCAGTCAAAATGCCTGAAATTGTTTACAGATGCTTATAGAACCAGGCAACACTTCCTAGACAATGGTATAACAATATCATGAGCCTCTACATCTACAAACACCTTCTCTTTACACAATACCGGTTAAGTTTGGTAGAATGGAGAGGAGAAGGTAGAGCTAAGTGGTTATGTTTAAGAAACTTCAAGTGTTATGTCTGAGAATTGGAGCCCTACAGGGGCTTCTTCTTTGTTTTATTCAATTCAACCATTACCTTGGCTTATGATTTAGAACTCCCCTTGGCACCTGTATTAATTAAGGTCCACTGACAAAGTTCAATGGTAGGCTGCTAAGAACTATTATAGAAACTCTGGGAGAGGTTGATGTCTTTTCTTTCCTCTTCTACTTCTAAAAACGTGAAAGTATATGGTCTGGGAGGTGGCACAGTGGCCAAAGCATTAGACCCTCAGGAGTGAGGTCCTGAGTTCAATTCCTGGCAACACCTGTACCAGAGTGCTGTCTGGTTCTTTCCCCTTAATAATAAAATCCTTAAAAAACAAAACAAAACAAACAAACAACAACAAAAAAAAACAGCATTTAGTTTATCACTGGCAAGGTGATCTGGAGGGTTTTTTGGCAAGATGTTTTAATATTTGACACTATCAATTTCAATATCTGACACTATCACTCATTATTCCCTTGAGCACACATGGAATTATCTGTCTCCCCATAGCTGCATGATACAATCCTTGTTCAAATGTCAGCTTCTCAGAGAAGTTATCCTTGACTTCTCCATTAGAAACCAGAATCTAGGGAGTCGGGCGGTAGCTCAGTGGGTTAAGCGCACTGGTGCAAAGCGCAAGGGCCAGCTAAGGATCCCGGTACGAGCCCCTGGCTCCCCATCTGCAGGGGAGTAGCTTCACAGGCAGCGAAGGAGGTCTGCCTATCTAACAATGATGATATCAATAACAACAACAATAACTACAACAACAGTGGAAAAACAACAAGGGTAACAAAAGGGAAAATAAATAAATAAATATAAAAAAGAAAAGAAAAGAAACCAGAATCTATGTGACTGCTATACTGCTTTCTTACTCATTTTTCATCTCTACATAATATTTTTAAAATAGGCTGTAATCTGTACCTGGAACACATGGCCCGTAGCTTTAAGCTTTGGTTTTTCAGTTTCTTCAGAAAGTGCAGCTGAAGAAACTGTTTCATCGACATCACACTTGGCACGAGACTTAGCAAAATCTTCATACAGCTGAACCTGCAAAATTGCCACCATACAAATAGCATACTTGCTTTTAATTGTTCAAAACATAACAAGGAAAGTCCAACAACAGCAGTAATTTAAATTACAGCTGAATAAAACAAACTAAGACACTATACTTCATTACTAATTCCAGGTTATTCACTCGCTTCATCATGGGAGAGCGAGGGCCTTGAGCATGCATGATTACCACTCCCCTCACCCCTACCCCCCACACAGTCAGAGAGTGGGAGACACCACAGTATCAGTTTCCTCCAGTTCCATAATGTGGTGCTAGGGCTAAGCCTGGGTTGACTGTATGGTAATGATAAGGCACATGAAGAGATATCATTCTGGCCCTGTAAATAGTCTTTAAAGATTCATTGACCATTTAATAGAGAACTAGATATGCAATACTGAGAAATCAAACTTGAGACTTCATTCACACAAGCCTGGTCCTATCTCCTAAAGCTAATTCCCTAGATGCACAAAGCAGTGTCTCAACAAATACACAACTAATATTCACAACCACAATTACAAGATTTCTGACCTGGAGAGGACTAAGCGTACAATAATAGTCTTGAATGATTTTGGGAGGAAGATCCTGCAAAACATCTTCTTTCATTCTTCTCAAAAGAAATGGCAGAACTTGGCGGTGCAGTGCATCCATTGCAAGAACACCTTGTAAGAGAGGAGAAAAAGTCTCACAGAAGTTAGGGATTGATGTGGAACTATACATTGTAATCTTACAATCTTGTAACATACTATTAATAACAAATAAACAAATTAAGCTAGGAAATCCAGTATATTTACTTGCACAGAGTAGATAAAACTATTCTCATACCTGCTTCTTGTTCTCGACTGGAGCTTCGAGCATCTCTACTTGCTAATATTGGTTTGCCATATCGAGCAGCAAACTGGCGCTCAGTTCCCAAAAATCCTGGCATGAGGAAATCAAATAGTGACCACAGCTCCAAAACGTTGTTCTGAATTTAAGAAAGGAACATCAATTATACTTTGTACTGGAATTATCTCTCTCAAAAGATTCATTTACTTCAGAAAGAGAGAGAACCAGAACATAATTCTAGCACATGCAAGCGCCTGGACCCACACTTGAGATTTCACTGCCTGGGTGTCCTATCTTTGCACAGCTGGCTCTGACTCTGAAAGAGTTTTTATTTTCCTCATCTGTATTTTCACACTAATAAAGGTTTCTCGCTCCACTTAAGATTTTTAAATTTCATTTTATATGTGTACGTTTTCTACTAAATTTTAAAATGCATACAATTAAGTTATCTATTGTGGTTACTGAAGTCTTAGTGTTCAGCTCAATGGACAAAACCCTGACATTAATAGTCTATTACCATCCTCAGAGATTACTTTGTGTTTACCTATTAACTGGAGAATGGCAGAAGCTACGATTCCATCAGAGCTGGTTTTCCTGGTTAGGTGAGAGCATTTGTAACTACTGGGCTATTGGGAAAGTCATGACATATTTTCTTCTATGCAAAAATGTGTGATGACTTTTCCAATAGCCCATTAAGTCCTCTGGAAAATAACAGAATCTTTTTCCCCTCTTTAATTGCCATCAGGGCTATCACTGGGGCTCAGTGTCTTGCTGGCAGCTTCCCCCCCTCCTTTGTTATTATTATTTTTTAATTTGATAGAAGAGATAGGGAGGGAAAGAGGAAGAAAGACACCTACAGCACTGTTAGTGAAGCTGGCCCCTTGCAGGTGGGGACTGGGGGAGCATGAACTGGGGGAGCAAATATCTGGATATTTGCATAGTACGATGTGTGTTCAACAGTGGCACCTCTGTCCAACCCAACAGAAACTTTCTAAAGCACCTTAAGACATTTACATCTTCACCCATCTCTTTCCATTTCCAATTATGTTTCTAGAATTTCTTCCTTCTACTGAATCTTAAGCATAGGTACAGACACCTATACTATATGATCTTCTATACTCTGAACACGAGACTTCTGAACACGAAACTTCTATTAACGTAGCCTAAAACTACATTTTTAAAACATGTATGCACACACAATGCCACTGAGCAGTCTCCCCAGTCCAATTTTTAGTCTTTTTAAAAATATTTACTTATTTATCCCCTTTTGTTGCCCTTGTTGTTTTATTGTAATTATTACTGCTGTTGTTGTTGTTGGATAGGACAGAGAGAAATGGAGAGAGGAGGGGAAGACAGAGAGGGGGAGAGAAAGATAGACACCTGTAGACCAGCTTCACCGCCTGTGAAGCAACTCCACTGCAGGTGGGAAGCCGGGGACTGGAACCGGGATCCTTATGCTGGTCCCTCAGCTTTGCGCTACTGCCCGACTGTTTTTTTTTTTTTTTTTTTTAAGAGAAGGGCAAGGGAGGCAAAGGCATCAAAGCATCACTCCATCATCCATGAAGTTCCCTTGGTGTTTTCCATGATGACTCTAATGTGTACCAGGAATCAAATCCAGAATCTCACACTTGCTCAAGGCAGGAGTTTTACCTGCTGAAACATTTCCCAGATCCTGAAATAACATTTTATAAATTTTAAAACTTGGCTTGCTCAGATACTGATGCATATTGAATGAGCCATTGTAAAACTGATAATTACTGGGAAGTATTCCTACAAATTAAAAAAGTTCATTTTCTCAAGTTTGTCTTCACAGTGTGTGTGTGTTGTTTCAAAGGATTAACAGTAAATAATTACCTGGATTGGTGTTCCAGAAAGAATAATCCTATAATTAGCGGTTAGTTGTTTGACCGCTTTTGATAATTTTGTTTTTCCATTTTTGATGACATGACCTTCATCAAGAATACAGTAGTTAAATTTAATGTTTCTATGGGAAAGGAAACAGAAAAATTTAGAATATTTAAAAAATTTTTTATATTATTTATTTTCCCTTTTGTTGCCTTTGTTGAAATTTAGAATATTTTACAGTATATTAGGAACTATATGAAGAATTTTTAGTTCAATCACCGTACCACCATAAGCCAGAGCCGAGCATCGCTCTGGTGGTGGGGGGGGGGATTTTTAATGCAGGAAAATAATAAGGTTCTTCAAATTTGAAACTAATTTGTCCTAGAGGGGAAAAAAAAAAATCTTACCTAAAGAAATCTATGTCATTCCTCACAACATCATATGAAGCCACTATTAGATTGTGTCTTTTTACCTGATGCTGTAACCTGTATTTAAAAATAGCAGTATTAGGAAGTGAGGCATGTGTAAGTTTTGTAGTATATCTTCAAAAAGGAAACTAGTTACCACTGTATAAAGTCTTTTCAATCTGTCTTATGGATCTCAACATTTCTTTTTTCTTACATTATAACCATTATATACATTATAATATATTACATTATGTTTCTGTTATAGAAAGCCCAGTTTTATGACTTGCTGCACTCAAGTCTTCTTAGAAAAGAAATAGATACCTAATTCAAAATGTAGTAGACACTATTTGCCAACATCTCTTTCTTTACTACTCCATGAGCTAAAATGTAGGTGAGGGCTGTTAACCAGGTCTTCCCACAATCACCAAAGAGATGAACCATCTAACTCAAGAAGAGCCAATTAACAATATTGTTTCCGTAAATCACAGGGGCTATAATCTCAGGGTATGACCCAAGCAAGGGCAATCATTATCCCTAGTACTGATATATTCTTAATGGGAGAGAGATCTGTTTACAGCAACTGCCAGCTAGAAGTGGGTGTGAGGTTATCCATGTTCACCTTACCCATCTATTACAGACTGAAGTCTAGCAGAAAACAACAGCACAAGTTGCATATGGATTGAAGAGAAAATGAGGGTAATGTAGATGTGTCTGAAATAAGAATCTACTCTTGAAATTCTGTTTAGTGGGTTAATGAATTTTCTATTTGCTTCAGCAATTATGCTGAGTTTCTATCATTTGTAAATAAGCATGGAATGTTCCTACTCATGACCACAGAATGTGAGCTCAGATCTAGAGGGATGTAGAGGTCACATAGGCTCCTAAGCTAATTATGGGCCCCAGATCACATCAAATTGATAGGGTTCACAGTCAACAGTATTTATACACCTTTCCCATATTAGGGAGCTACTCTCTTCCCTGATCCAGCTTTCTGGTCCTTTTCACAGCCATGACATCATCTCCCTAGACAATAACTCGGATCCACCTGCATATCAGATTTCAGGCTCAGGCAAAAAACAAACAAACAAAAACCACTAGTATAGCTACAGGCCCTTTGAAATATAACTAAAATATGCCTACTAGCTATCTACAAAATGGAGGAACCCCCCCCCCTCCCAACACTTCATCTGCACTATTCCAGCCTTTAGGTCTATGATTGGTCAACAATTTGTTTGGCTTTGTATGTTAACACTCTTTTCAGCCACCAGGTTCCAGATGCTAGCAGGATGCTGACCAGACTTCCCTGGACAGACAACCCCACCAATGTGTCCTAGAGCTTTGCTTCCCCAGAGCCCTTCCCACTAGGGAAAGAGAGAGGCAGGCTGGGAGTATGGATCAACCTGTCAACCTGTCCCTGTTCAGCAGGGAGGCAATTAGAGAAGCCAGACCTTCCACCTTCTGCATCCCACAATGATCTTGGGTCCATACTCCCAGAGGGTTAAAGAATAAGAAAGCTATCAGGGGAGGGGATGGGATACGGAGATCTGGTGGTGGGAATTGTGTGAAGATGTACCCCTCTTATCCTATGGTTTTGTTAATGTTTCCTTTTTATAAATAAAAAAACTAAAAAAATACTCAAAAAAAAAAAAAAAACCAACAAAAGCAATGGAGAAATAGCTCAACTGGTAGAGCATTGGGCCTATATGCTTGAGGTTCCCAGTTCAACCCCTAGTATTACATGTACTAGAATGAACTCTGGCTTCTTTCTCTCCTCTGTCTCATGTGAAACCTCTCTCATATGTAATCAATAAAGTAACTCTTTTTATTTTATTTTATTTATTTATTCCCTTTTGTTGTCCTTGTTGTTTTATTGTTGTAGTTATTATTGTTGTTGTCGTCGTTGTTGGATAGGACAGAGAGAAATGGAGAGAGGAGGGGAAGACAGGGGGAGAGAAAGATAGACACCTGCAGACCTGCTTCACCGCCTGTGAAGCGAACTTCCCTGCAGGTGGGGAGCCGGGGTTCGAACCGGGATCCTTATGCCGGTCCTTGTGCTTTGCGCCACCTGCGCTTAACCCGCTGCGCTACAGCCCGACTCCCAATAAAGTAACTCTTAAACACACACACAACAATAACAACAAAAACACCTAGGGAATGCTATGATCACAAAGCTCCCTCAAAAGAGAATAGCTTTTTACAAAACTTTGTGAATTTTAATAAGTTTCACTGATTTTATCATCACAGGCAACCCTTTTCATTTTTGTCTTCCTAAGGGACCTCTCACACACATGATTTCACCACTCCAGGCTGACTTTTCCAAATGTTTTCCCCAGTGCTGTAGCACTCCCAGGTGACGTACTCCTGGGTCCTCTGTGTGGCTAATGCTGGGCCCTGGCAGGTGAACTATCTCATTGGCCCTATACATCCCCACCCCCATTTTCTTAAATAGGCTAAGTTTCTGTCTTACAACCCAAAAACACTAAATATAGTTCCTTTTAAATTACTTTTATTGTTACAAACTACTGAAAATGTTAATTTTTTTTTTTTTTTTGGTTGTAAATCTCTTACCTTATTCTTTCAGTTGGAGGTCCAGTGTAGTGTAATGGATTGAGATATTCTCTGGAGCAAAATTTACCTACTTCATCCACCCAGTGACCTGTTAGTGTTGGTGGACAAACTACCAAGGAAGGAAGTGGCATACATTCTGCCAATTTTGATCTTGCATATTCCTGGGCCCTTTACAATAGCAAACACAATAAATTAACCAGCCTGTTCACGTTTCTCAACAGCAAAAAGTATTCTTTTGTCTAGTTGAAATATTGTTATTTATTCTATGAGAGAGAGGAACACCACTCAGCCGCCTGAAGTGTCAGGGACCAAATACGCAGGCCTCGATATGCAAAGAATGCCCTCTACCCACTGATCCAGGAAGCCTTTTTAAAAAAAAAAAAAAAAAAAAAAAAAGAACATTCTCAATTACCTGTGACAGTGGTCTCCTGCTAGAATGCAGATGGACTGGAGAGTTTTTCCTAAACCCATATCATCACACAGAATTCCATGAAGTTTATACTTATTAAGAAATGCTAACCAGTTCACACCATCCTAAAAGTTGTGAGAAAGAGAAAAAATACAAATGTGAACATATCATTAAAGTTCTTGCAAAGACATCTTTGCACAGATTAAAGACAACAACAATTTTTACAGGTGAGAGAAGTAAATGAGCTTAAAAAGAAACGAACAAAAGATGGTACTAACTCAGTTTTTAAAACCCTCTAAGATACATTTGAAAGCAGCAGTCATTATTTATATTAAAAATAATAAGTATAAAATACCTGCTGATATTTCCTGAGTTCAGCATTGATTGGTACTGGAATTTTATAATTTTCTAATTTTTTTCCATCTAACAATTGCTCCAAAAAATGTCGCTCTTTGGCTTTCAATTGGATTAATTCTTCTGACATATTTGGAGGGTCTGGAATTCCTGCCTAAAATGATTTTTAAGATGTATTACATTTCAATTATGATTATGAATTAATTTCAAGTCTCATTAAGATATAAAAACTAAGAAAAATTTTAAATAGTATAACTTTAAAGTCTGGGGGGAAGCAAGCAGTTTAAAGAATCTGATAGGCTGGGTATAGGGCTGTAGCGCAGCGGGTTAAGTGCAAGTGGTGCAAAGCACAAGGACTGACGTAAGGATCCCAGTTCGAGCCCCCGGCTCCCCACCTACAGGGGAGTCATTTCCCAGGCAGTGAAGCAGGTCTGCAGGTGTCTATCTTTCTTTCTCCATCTTCCCCTCCTCTCTCTGTCCTATCCAACAACGAATGACATCAACAATAACAATAATAACCACAGCAAGGCTACAACAACAAGGGCAACAAAAGGGGGGGAAATGGCCTCCAGGAGCAGCGGATTCATGGTGCAGGTCATGAATCCACTGAGCCCCAGCAATAACCCTGGAGGCAAAAAAAAAATCTGATAGGCTTTAAAAGTATCAGAATAATTGGGGTTGGGCGGTAGCGCAGTGGGTTAAACGCATTTGGCGCAAAGCACAAGGACCAGCATAAGGATCCCGGTTCGAGCCTCAGCTCCCCACCTGCAGGGGAGATGCTTCACAGGTAGTGAAGCAAGTCTGCAGTTGCCTATCTTTCTCTCCCCGTCTTCCCCTCCTCTCTCCATTTCTCTCTGTCCTATCCAACAACGACATCAACAACAATAAAAATAATCACAACAATAACAAAACAAGGGAAAATAATAAAAAAATTTAAAAAGTATCAGAATAAGATGACTGAACAAACACATATGAGATTTAAAAAATGACTTATTCTCATGAGAGAGACCAGATCTGGCATACACAGCGGTGCTAGAAACTGAAACTGGGGCCACAGGTGTAAAAAAAGTCTTGCATGTTACCACCAGCCAATCTCCCAAATCCACATTCAAGTATTTTTTTACTAAAAACACACAACTAGGGTGCTGGGCAGTGATGTACCCGGTAAAGTGCATATTCCCATGCTCAAGGGCCTGGGGTTTAAGCCCCAGGTCCCCCAAAACGCTTCACAGGCAGTGAAGTAGTATTGCAAGGGAAATCTTCCCAGGAGATTTCAAGGGAATTAAATGGTCTCTGTCTCCCTTCTCAATTTCTGTCCTATCAAAATTAAATAAAGTTTAAAATTCTTAAAAAAAAAAAGTACAACTAATTTAATTTCTCCTTTATCATATTTGCCTCTTAGTAGCAAATACAGTTATACAGCTTTACTGTGATGATGCTCTGATGGCATTAATCTTTAAAATATGGCCGGCTGACTCCTCAGGGTTCCCAAGATCTTCTCAAATGGCCCACGAGATCAAAATTATTTAATGATAAAAGCAAGTTTTTGCTTTTCATTGCTTTGACATTTACACTGATGCAAAAGTAATATTGGGCAAAACTGACTGTGCCTCAGAACGAATAAGGCAACAGCAACAAAGGGGCCAGTTAGTCACTGTCTTCCTCACACACAGGCACTAACATTGTTTCCCCCTTTGTTGCCCTTGTTGTTTTTTATTGTTGTAGCTATTGATGTCGTCGTTGTTGGATAGGACAGAGAAATGGAGAGTGGAGGGAAGACAGAGTGGAGGAGAGAAAGACAGACACCTGCAGACCTATTTCACCACTTGTGAAGTTACTCACCTGCAGGTGAGGAGCCGGGAGCTGGAATTGGGATCCTTACGCAGGTCCTTTCGCTTAACCCGCTGTGCTACCGACCGGCTCCCACACTAACATGTCATAAGAATGTCCTTGATGTAGTAAAATTTTATTAAATCTCAACCCCTAAATTTACATCGTAATACTCTATGTAACAGAATGTGAAATACACATAAAATATTTTCCTGTATATTAATGTATAATATATTGAGTTATAGAAAAGTCATGATGCGTTTTTGCATAGAAAACAAAAATGTTATGATTTTTCTGACAAGCCAATATTTTGGGAAAGCACATATGAAGTAGTTAAAATTGTTAGCTGACCTAGTCATTAAAAAAAAAAAATTAGAATCTGAGGAGAGAAAACAGAGGGAGACAGGCATATGTACTTCCAGGGATCAAACCTAGGACCTCATGCCTGACAGCTCAATGCTTTATTCACTGCACTACCTCCTGGACTGTGTGTGACCTTACCACTGTCTGCAAAATATTTTGCCTGTATGGGCTAATAAAACATGATTATTCTGACTTGTGCACCCATCTGATATTTTCTCAAAAAGTAAATTTGTTGGGTCCTAGGTGGTGGCACACCCCACAGAGAACATATGTTACAGTGTACAAGGACCTGGGTTCAAACCCCTGGTCCCTACCTGTGTGGGGCAGGGAGGTCTTCACAAGCAATGAAGCACATCTACAGGGTCTCTCACTCCCTCTATATCTACTCCTCAATTTTTATATATCCTTCTCAATTTTTTATATAAGTAACATATCTGTATATGTTACTTCAAGGCAAACAAGTGATATAACTTGTTGCCAATGACAAAATTCAAGCTCGCAAGAGAAATTTAGTGCTGTGAACATAATAGCATCTCAATACGAATTTTTGTTACTGGCCTTCAGAATATATTTATATGATCTCACTGAACTTTTTAAATGTTTATTTATTCCCTTTTTATTGCCCTTGTTTTACTGTTGTAGTTATCATTGTTGTTATTGATGTCATTGTTCAATAGGACAGAGGGAAATGGAGAGAGGAGGGGAAGACAGGGGGAGAGAAAGATAGACACCTGCAGACCTGCTTCATTGCTTGTGAAGCGATTTCCCTGCAGATGGGGAGCCGGGGGGCTCGAACCGGGATCTTCACGCTAGTCCTTGCACTTTGCGCCACCTGTACTTATTAACCCGCTGTGCTACCACAGGACTCCCTGAAATTTTTTTTTTTTTAAAGATTTATCTAAAGAGAGAGAGAGAGAGAACATGAAGCAGAGCATCACATTGGCAAGTTCAATGTGGGCAATCAACCTCTGGACTGAAACATTACTCACCTCTTTGGAGCTGAAATTTTTTTTTTAATTTATTTTTTAATTTTTTTTCCCTCCAGGGTTATTGCTGGGCTCGGTGCCTGCACCATGAATCCACCACTCCTGGAGGCCATTTTTTCTCCCTTTTTGTTGCCCTTGTTGTTTGTAGCCTCGTTGTGGTTAATATTATTGCCATTGTTGATGTTGTTCGTTGTTGGATAGGACAGAGAGAAATGGAGAGAGGAGGGGAAGACAGAGAGGGGGAGAGAAAGATAGACACCTGCAGACCTGCTTCACCGCCTGTGAAGCGACTCCCCTGCAGGTGGGGAGCCGGGGGCTCGAACCGGGATCCCTACGCAGGTCCCTGCGCTTTGCGCCACATGCGCTTTCACCCACTGCACCAACGCCCGATCCCCGAAATTTCTTCATATACTTCATCTCAAGCAACATGTTGCAACAGACTGACTGCCCAAGCAATACAAAGAGTCTTGCTATCTACTATCAAAATTCATATCCCCTCTAACAGCAAAAATAGGATCAAAGGCATGAAGTATATACAATAAGTCTTAAAAATGACTGCATGTTAAATTTTCAAAATGCTCCAGAATTAACCTCACCAAAGAAAACAGTATATCTAACGCCATGATAATCATTAACATAAGGTCTTCTGCATCATGCTTTGTAACAAAACAAAATCTCAAATATTTATCAAATGTTTAAGTAACAATGTGTATGTGTATCTGTTTCCTAACACTGAAATCCTATGTCTGAGTCATAGTGTTTATTATCTGGAACGCTTTGTCTATCTTCCTCTTTTTAATTTCTTACATTAATTTTTAATGTAAGTTTCAACAGTACAGGGATTAGAGCTTCAGACAGATTTTGTTTGGTATTCCTGTTCTAACCTCTAGTATATACTAAAGAAAAACCATGATTCTATGACAATGTAATGGAGGAAATCAAGATTCAGTAGAAGAATGTTTGCTAAACCTTCAAACTCACTACTTTCTTATTTTTGTACTACTTATTCTGTTATTAACCCCAATCTGGTGCATTTTTCATCTGAAGAAGTTTGACTTGGATTGCTTTTATCTTCCATTTTGCTCATTACAGTCACGTTTTCCTCTATCTTCTGAACTATTTATGAAGCAGATCCTAATGTTCTTGTCTTATAATTTCATTTTATGGGTCAATTTCAGTTTCCTTACAATTGACTGAACTTTTCTTCTGAATGTTTGGAAACATTTTCCTTCCTGGCCAAATATATATTGGAGTCAGGGCCACATAAGCACACAATTTCATCACTCCAATTCCATTCTAGCAGAGAGGAAAGTCACCACCGCACCCAGGACTCCCCTATTGCTATCAAATCTCCCATGTGGTGCCAGGGCTTGAACCTAGATTTTGTGCATACAATGCAAACACCCTACCTGTTATCTCTCTGGCCCATTAGTGGCAATTGTTGATAAACAATTAGCATTGTTGATTTTATGCTATTGGATACTATATTTTACTTACACATCAGCACTGGTTGGCTTCAAAACTCACTGCATTCAGTATTCTACACATTTCAACATGGGAAAAATCCTCAAGCATTTTAGCACTAGCTCAGCACCCACCCTAAGTGTTCTGGTGGGCAAGACAGGGGCAGAGATGCAGAAAACTGGTGCTCACAATAGGAAGGGCAAGAGCAGGAGGTAGTGGGGCCTCCACACTGTAGCAGGGATGGCAAAGAGTCACACCATGGTCAAGTTGGAGTTAACCCTCAGGAGGACAGAACCACTTCCACAGGCAGCGTCCACTTCAGATCCTCTTGTAATGTGGTCATACTGGGGGGCAAGTGGGGGAATGGCAGGTGGACCCTAGTATGCAGCAGCTCTTCCCAACTCCAGTGCCAGTCACTGTGGCAACTATTCAGCTCACTAATTTTATGACACACACATTATAACATATGAGGACCCAGGTATAAGACTCTGATCACCACATGAAAGCACCATGCAAATTGGGAGGGTAGTGCTATCTCTCCTTCTCGGTCCACTTTCTTGAGAGCTTGTTTGGAGGTTCTAGCAGGGGAGCGCAGCTACTCGTATAGCCACGACCGAAGACCGGTCCGTCTCTATTCAGGGAAGGCCGTCCTCTTCGACCGAGCGTGCAGCTTCGGGAGGGACGCACATGGAGCGGTGAGGGAGGAAAGGGACACCCGCCTAGCCAGCCAGATTAGCCGAATCAACCCTGGCGATCAATGGGGTGACAGATGTCGCAGCCAGATCGCCCTCACATCCTCGGTCCACTTTCTTATCTAACCCTCCATTTTAAAAAAGAGAAAGACAGACTCCACTATGAGAGGTGGAATCATTCAGGTGCAAATCCCTAATGAAAGACCCTGGTTGGGGCTGGAAGGAAAAAAGACCAGAGCACTGATCTGTCATATGTGATGCCAGAGAGCAAATGCAGAGCCTTACCCACTCAAGACATAAAGGAAAGTGCTGATACCACAACACAGAAGAGTCACATACCTACTTAATTTCTATTTTTTAAATAATATTTATTTTTATTTATTTCCTTTTTTTGCCCTTGTTTTATTTTTGGTTATTACTGATGTTGTTGTTGGATAGGACAAACAGAAATGGAGAGAGGAGGGGAAGACAGAGAGGGGGAAGAGATAGACACCTGCAGTCCTGCTTCACTGCTTGTGAAGCAACTCCCCTGCAGACGGGGAGCTGGGGGCTCGAACCAGGATCCTTATGCCAGTCCTTGTGCTTTGCACCACCTGCACTTGACTCATTGCGCTACCACCGGACTCTCCGCTTTTTTAAAAAATTATTTATTACTTAATTTCTATTTTTAAAAAATCATTATCACTCTGGCACATGTGTTAGTGGAGATCAAACTTAAGACCATGTGTTTGTTGTGTTTTTAAGATCTACTTATTTACTTATGAGAAACAGAACCAGAGCATTGCTCTAGCACATGCACTGCCAGGGGTTGAACTCAGGAACCTCATTCTTACGAACCCAAAATTTTAAACACTGCACCATCTCCTGGGCCACTCTACTTAATTTCTTAATTAGAAAAATTTCATCATGACAGTTTAAGGAGTTTGGGGGGGGGAATACTGGTTTTCCCTTTTATTCAAATAAAGTTTTCATTCTTTAAAAAAATCTTTATTTATTGGATAGAGACAGAGAAATTAGAGGAATGGGCATGGAGAGAGACAGAGTGAGACACCTGCAGTCCTGCTTCAGCACTTGTGAAGCTTTCAGTTCTGCAGGTGGGACCAAGGGCTTGAAATCAGGTCCTTGTGCACTGTAACATGTGCACTCAACCTGGTGCATCACCACCCGGCCCCTAATTCCTCATTCTTCACTGGCCACACATAGTGCTTTTGCCTAATGAACTTACTACAGAATTCTTCAACTTTGGTCTTCTAATCTGCTTTCTTCATATCCTATGCCTCAAACTTCATTTTTTATACTTGTGTCTTCAGGTGGCCATGGAACAGCAGCAATGGAAAGGTCACACACAACGTTTGAAGAAATTCACTGGGGCCAGGCAGTGGTGCACCTGGTTAAGCACTCACATTACAGTGTGCAATGATGTAGGTTCAAGCCCCAGGTCCCCACCTACAGGGGGAAAGCTTCTTGAGTGCTGAAGCAGGGCTGCAGGTTTGTCTCTGTCTCTCTCTCTCTATCACTCCCTTCCTTCCCTCTTGATTTCTGGCGCCCTCTCTCTCTCTCTCTCTCTCTCTCTATATATATATATATATATATATATATATATATATTTTTTTTTTTTTAATATATATCTAGTAAAATTCTCTGAGGAAAAGGTGGGTGCATGCATGCATGGTATAGATGTGGGACAAACTTTCAAGACAAAGACAGCTGAAATGGGGACTGAACAGTCAGCAGTGGGCAGACAATGCCATTTTGGTAGACACAAAACAGAACACAGGCTTGGCTGTGGGAAAGGAGGAATCTGACACACAGAGGTAGAACCACCAGGCTTTGATCAGATTCCTCACCACAAATTCTGGAGGCAAGAAGGGAGCAGAATGACATATTCACAGTATTAAAAGATAGAAATTGTCAATGACCAATACTCTAACCTGCCAAATTATCCTTCAAGTATGAAAGAGAAATTAAAATCTTCCCAAATGTACAAAAACTGAAGGAATTCACTACAAATAATCCTGACTTCCAAGGATAACTGAAAGAAGTCCTAACAAAACAAAACAAAACAAAGGAAGTGATTAGTGGTAGAATAGTGCCAGTAGCACAAACAACAGCAAAAGAAGAAAGCAAGTACATAAGAAAAAGGAGGGCAAAATGGACAGATCATTATGACCAATGTTGGTGAACCAAGGCCAACTATCAAAGATCCAGATGTTAGACCAGGAACTCTAAAATCCCAATCTCTGCCTCACCTTGGATGGAACATGAAGAAAAAGTACTGGTGAGATGAATTAAGAACAGAACAATAAATACTGGGTGACCTCATATGTAGACAGAACTCAAAAGACAGCTTCAGAATGGGAGAATACAAAGTGACTTAGTCTGGGGATTCTGGGAAAACACTGGAAGAAGGGGATTGAGTAGGATAGAGTCCTAAATTGGGCTCTGCTCAGCTCTGGCTTATGGTGGTTCAGGGGACTGAACCTGGGACCTTGGAGCTTCAAAGCATGAGAATCTGTTTATATAACCACTATGCTATCTCCCTCACCCTTTTTTTTTTTCTCCTTTATTTAATACGACAGAGAAATTAAGAGAGGGAGGGGAGATAGAGGAGGAGAGAAACAGACACCTGCAATACTTTCTTCACTGCTTGTGAAGCTTTCTCACTGCATATGGAGAGCAAGGGCTTGAGCCTGGGTCTTTGCACATGGTAATGTGTGCACTTAACCAAGTGTGCCACCACCTGGCCCCCAGGGTGAAAGTATTTGGTAGACACCCTTCACGCAAAGCTGGCAAATTGTGCCTTTGTATAATAGACAACTATGCTGCAAACAACCCCTTCCCTCAATAAAATGGAAAAAAATGTATCAATGGTGTTGGAGATTGAATTCAGGGTGTCAGTCATGTGTTCTACCACTGAGTAGCTTCCCTGGTCCAATTTTTTAAATTTTGTTTTATAAGACAGTGAGATATTAATTTTTTTTTTTTTTTTTTTAAAGAGGAAGATGACAAGAGAAAGAGCAATGTGCTACTTTGTGCGGCTTCACTATCCACAGAGTTCTATGGTGCCTGGGATCAAACACAGGGGCCTCACAGATACAAAGAAACCGAGTCAATTCTCCAGCCCCAACTTTTTAGTGCCATTTTTATATTTTTCTTTTATATACATTTTAATTTCTTTTAACTGAAGCATGGCTTTATGAGCCTGTATGTTCTTTAAGAAGCATTATAACTATTATGAATGAAGCAACAGAAAACATTAAATCCAAGTATATTCAACTTACCTCAAGTGGCATGAGTCTAATGAGCGTTGCAAAACACTGTGTAGCCATGAATCTTACGCTGTCTGTTTGATCACTCATTCTTCCCAGCACGGGCACAACTAAAAGAACAATATATGGAACGATACCAACGTCTAGTTGTTCCATCACGCCTGAGTTGAATTATTAAGGTAATTTCCAAAAGATTACAGGGTAGATGATTTTGCAAAAACAGACACATGAAGGTTTTATGTTCTAAAAGCAGCTCCTCAGTTTCCCATCTATACTATGAGGGAACAGACTCTTTATAGCAAGGTCTATGGTTTAATTATAATAGTATTTACACAGTGTTGCTCCTTTGTGTTAAGTATGTCATTCTCTCATGATTTTAAAACCACATTCTTCACATTAGGAAGACTGAAGGAAGCTTTACTAGTAAAGCACCTCAACCTCTTTCTTCTTTCTTTCTATCTACCTTTCTTTTCCCTTCCTTCCTTCTCTTTCTTTCTTTTCCTTCCTTCCTTCCCTTCCCTTTTCTTTCCTTCCTTCTTTCTTTCTGGAACACTGCTCAAATATGGCTTATGGTAGTGCCAGGGACTAAATCTGGATCCTCGGGCATTAGGGTCTGCATAATCACTATGCTATTTCTTTAACACCTAGAAAAAAATTTTTTTCATAAAGAGATTATTACTGCTTGTGGCTGGACAGTGGTGCATCTGGTTAAGCACACACATTATAGTGCACAAGGACCCAGGTTCAAGCCCCCAAGCCCTAGCTGCAGGGGGAACCTTCACACATGGTGAAATAGGGCTTCAGATGTCTGTCTCTCCTCTATCTCCCCCTCTCTTCTCAATTTCACTCTATCCAACAATAAACAAAAAAAAAAAAAAAAAGAGAGAGAGAGAGAGAGAGGGGAGTTGGGCTGTAGCGCAGGTGGCGCAAAGCACAAGGACCGGCATAAGGATCCCGGTTCGAACCCCGGCTCCCCACCCGCAGGGGAGTCGCTTCACAGGCGGTGAAGCAGGTCTGCAGGTGTCTATCTTTCTCTCCTCCTCTCTGTCTTCCCCTCCTCTCTCCATTTCTCTCTGTCCTATCCAACAACGATGACAATAACAATAATAACTACAACAATAAAACAACAAGGGCAACAAAAGGGAATAAATAAATAAAAAATAATAAAAAATAAAAAAAAGAGAGAGAAATTATTGCAGCTTTCTGGAATTCCAATAACCCCCCCCCCCCCAAAAAAAATGAGCTATATTGCAAGTAAAGAGCACAACTTAGTGGCCCTCAAGACTAACCCCGGATTTTTAACCAGAAATCTCATAATCTGATAATCAAAATGAGCAGACTGAATCAATTAAGCTCCATACTCCTGACATCTTCAGCATTTCTGAACCAGGGTCCCTACTAACTTATTTCCATCTTTCTTGCTTACATACTTCAAGAATCAATGGGTTTCATGCCCTTATCAGAGACCCTCCCTGTATTTTCTGAGTTAGTACATTTAGTCAATGTTTAGCTAAGTAATGAATAAGCTTGAAACATGTTTATAACATAAGCACTACTCACAAAGAATCTGGGCTAGTATTACAAAAATATTGACTATAAACTAAGTGAACAGATAAGACAGAGACATTTACAAAGTTACTTTTCTACTTTAAAAACTCTTAACAGCAATTTATCAACTTTCTCTGTGAGAAAGTGTAACAAAATGTAAAGTATTTATAATGTGATATCAATTCAAATGTTAAAAATAACCTTTTGTGTAGGTTTTAACTGCAGATTTGAATAAGCTGATTTCATTTTACTTATCCTTAAATAAAATTACATTTTCAATAGTTTATAAGAATTCAAAAAAAAAAAAAAAAAGGATACAGGCAAGTGCTTCAATCGCACCCTCTTGTTTGATGTTGTCATCAATTGCTCCCAGCCATGGTAGAACTTTCTCCAAAAAAATATTCATGGTTTCCATGGTAGCTATTTTGCTCATAACGCCTACACAACGAGCAGCCATGTGCCTCACTGCTGTGCTGGGGTACTGAAGGCACATGTAAAGATGTGGCAAATGCTGTACCAACTAAAAACAGAAAGTTTAAGGCAGAGTACTAATTAGAAAATCTGATAAAATGTAATCATCACCACCCATCCATATATGTTATCAATAGTCTAACTCTACATTAAAGAGTATCTCTAATGACCTCAAAACATACTGAATAAAAAAACATCAATCTAAATTCAAACTGAGATATATATGTGTGTGTGTGTGTGTGTGTGTGTGTGTGTGTGTGTGTGTTAGTAAAGAGCCCTGAGGGAGTCGGGCAGTAGCTCAGCGTGTTAAACGCACATGGTGTGAAGCAAAAGGATTGTCATAAGGATCCTGGTCCGAGCCCTCAGCTCCCCACCTGCAGGGGAGTTGCTTCACAAGCGCTGAAGCAGGTCTGCAAGTGTTTATCTTTCTCTCCCCCCCCCCCATTTCTTTCTGTCCTATCTAACAACGACATCAATAACAAAAATAATAACCACAACAATGATAAAACAAGGGCAACAAAAGGGTAGAAATTAGCTTCCAAGAGCAGTGGATTCGTCACCAAGCCCCCAGCAATAACCCTGGAGGAAAAAAAAAAAAAAAGAAAGAGGAACCCTGTTCAATATTCTTTCTTAGGTATTAGAAACACTCAATTCTTCACAAAATCAACAGGAAAGCTGTCAAAACAAGGTTCTATTAAGGGTAGGGTAGTCACACTGTCTTATCACCAGCCATCTTTAAATTTGGTAGCACTGGATTAGGTTTAGGTGCATTCTTGTTATTCAGTGTGCTCCTGATTTTGTTTTAGACATCATTTATTTTGTAGATATTTCACACTTTTTCTTTGTATCTGGCACCACGAACAAAACCCTGACTCAACTTTATCTTTTTGAGAAGAAGGAGAGGGAGAGGGAATGGGAAAGGGGATACCATAACATTGCTCCAGCTCCCTCTCTGCTCTCCATGGTACTCCCATAAGGTACTGAGTTTGAACCCAGGGCCTCATGCACAGTCAACACATATGCTATGCTAGGTTATCTATGTCAAAGTTCAACACTCTACACTTCAATATCCTAGCATACCAGAAACATTATGATTGCTAAAGCATAATATACGCTATTGTTAAATTTCTGCTGCATAGAAGACAGGATTAATGTTGATGAGAGCCAAGTACCTGCTCAACAGACTAGTTACAGTTCAGACAACTTACAGTTCAGCTGAATTCATGCTGTTGATCACAGGGCTAATACACAGGGACAAACTCAGTCCTTCTCTACTAATGATAAATCAGTAAAATTCACAAATAAAAACATGTACCTTACTGGATAAACACAGTCAATTCCTTGCTACTCAACTTTCCTCTTTATGCTAGAGGATTAGATAGCAATCTTCACAACAAAATAAAATCAGAGAGCATCTTAATCCAGTTACTTGGAAAGTATAATTTTATTTATGGAAAAGTTAACTAATTCTCTAAACTTCCTAGTTCCTCTGTCCCAACTTTTTAAAAGAAGTACTAAGAAATATAAAGCATTGTTTTAATCTTTACAACTTAATTTCATCTTGGGCAGGTGGCAGGTAACATCCTTGTACCTTTATACTTACTTTAGAAAAGCCACATTACTAAAATGGTATAGATTAACAGAATTATAGCTTTCTTTCCTGTTCTGACCTAGCTTCCATGTCATCAAAGCCCTCGTATCACCGCCCTGTATTCAAAGCTCTAAAACAGAATTTCTCTCATTTGACATGTGTTAAGACTCAGGAGGTATTTCTCATCTCCTACCAGAAGCCAAAACCCAAGGTTCTCCACCACCACCCCACACTTGCTGCTTCTTGCAGCATCTGAGGCATGAATATCAACCAGATATTCTTTCCTATGTCTTTGAATCATAAGCACATGACAATGAGGGATGGACTGGAGGATTCTATTCTACCTCAAAGTCATAGAGTTGTGCTGTTAGTGGAGAAAGAATCCAGGTATGTCATATAAAAAGAAAATTCAATTACTAGGTATGACGTAAGTTACATTTTTTTCCAAGATGGAAGGTTTCTTAGTAAGATCACATGTTTAAAAACTGTATTTGTAAAAGAAGAAAACTACATTTGCATTTAAGTTACCAAGGGATGAAGCTCAGAATCCATTGAAGCAGCTGCTATTTCAAAAACTTGAAGAGAATTCACCAGTTCTTGAGCAGGGCCATCTCCCTTTTCAAGGAGGGACTTTCCATCTATTAAAATAAATTGTTTTAAGTTCATGTCACCTTGAAAATAATTTTTTAAAACCTAAAGCCTACAGGGGGTAGAGAGTAGATAGCTTAATGATTGTGAAAAGACTTTGATGTCTGGGGTTCTGAAGTCCCAGGTTCAATCCCCTGCACAACCATAAGCCAGATCCAAATAGTATTCTGGTATCTCTCTTTCTCTGAATCTTTTTGTATTCACTCTCATTAAAATAATTGTTCTCTCTTTCTCTGAATCTTTTTGTATTCACTCTCATTAAAATAATTGTTAAGTGTGAATTTTTTTTAAGTGTGAATTTGTAAAAATAAAGCCTGCAGAAAGTTTTAGCACCTCCTCCATCACCATGGGAAAATTCAAGTTTATTTTATAATGAATTTTTTTCTATGCTGTTAACTACTGATGCTATACTAACTCAACTTCAACTAAGTAGATTAACATAAGGATCCACTTCGAATATCTACCTAAATATACAACAAAAGGAGCAGCAGGACAGTTCAATGTATAGCGCACTTGCTCTGTCATGCATACCACCCTAACCCTCCACCATACTGAAGGAAGCTCGGGTGCTATGGCATCTTTCTCTCTATTTCTAACTGGAGAAGTCAGCAGACACTGGTGAAACCCTACTGAGGACAGTAAATAAATGAAAACAAAATAAAAATGTAGCAAAAGAGTACAGTAAATTAAAAAAAGAAAATAAAATCTCTTTGACCAATCTTTGATTTTAAAAAAATGTACCCATTGGTCTGGGCTACGTATAGGCATTTTTATTGTGTAAAGATTATCTCTCTCTGGGATATACAGACATTTTAAAAAATCTAACTCTGAAAAAGATGTACACACCGAAATTATTTATGTCGATTGTATTCCTCAATGGGCCAACCATAGCATCCCAAAGATGTGGTAATTTCACTGCCATTTCACCACCAAAATGTTTCACTATAGTTGTCAAGGCAAATTCAGCTCCTCTCCGTTGTACCAGGTAAGGCTTCTGGGCCTAGAATTATTGGTTGAAAACAGAATCTCAGAAAAAAATACAATGCACTTGAAATTTTATTAGGAGGATCTAAAAGTGAACAACTAGGAAGTTGTTATTGCTGTTAATCAAGTAAACAGTGTTTGCATATTTAACACAACTATAAATACTTCTTTCAACAATTTAGTTTTACATGAGCATAAAATACAAAACTAGATTTTCTTTTTTTTTTTGGGGGGGGGATGGTTATACATGTGCAATTTCATCACTCAGCAGCTGACTTTTTTCCCCACTTAGCAAGAGAGGGAGAAGTGCTATACATAGCCCTGGGGCTGCCCCATGTGGTGGTTTGAACCTAGGCTGACACATGGCAAGCAATATACTCTACCCAGTGCGCTCGCTCTGGACTCCCAAACTATATATATAATACTAAAACACTTTTAATTCTAGACAGTTAAGATACATTTTAACTTCCTACCCAAAAGAAACTTGCCAGTTAGAAAGAAAAAAAAATCATTTCTCTTACTTATATTCACTCAAGATATACAATACTAGTAATCTCTTATTTAACATTAAATTTATCTTCAAATGAAAAAATAAAGATTATACCCCACCAAAATATACATATATACACACACATTAAAATAATTATTATATAATTTTTGTTACTAGGGTTTCATCACTCTGAATCAACTTTTCCAAAGAGAGGGAGGGGCGAAGGGGGAGAGAGACAGAGAGAGGAAGAGGTACTGGAGCACCTAAGCTTCCCCTAGTAGAGTGGGGTCTGGGTTTGAACCTGGGTCATGCATATGATAAAGTATGTGAAATATTCAGGTGAGCTATCTTGTTGGCCCTAAATTAGTTTTAAATGGAGGAAAATTATACAAATCAAAGAAGTATAAATGTCAAAATCATATATATCTCTTTTTTAAACAGTTTTTATTTTAATGAAGGGGGGCATGCAGAGAACGAGATACAAAGATGCTGCAGCATTGCTTCACCATTTGTGAAGATTCACCTCCTGCAAGGGAGGCAAACTTATAACCTTGCTTGAATTAAATCCTGACTTGAACTGGAATCCTTGCTCATGGTACTATGTGTGTTCAACAGGATGCACCACCAACCAACCCCTATAGTATATTTCTTAATAAAACTATAATAGGGAAAATAGTGGAAACGCCTTCATTCATAGACTTTTTAAAATTGTTGTAGTTATTATTGATGTCTTTGTTGTTGGACAGGAAAGAGAGAAATGGAGAGTCAATTAAAAAAATTAAAACAAGTCTACATCTTGTCTTTTAGGATTTGTAATTTACTACTGATTTCTGAGAAGCTCCTATGTCTTATAAACAAAAGAGCAACTTACAGCATTCATTCTATTGCTAATAGTGTGGATGCAATATTTATTCAACTCAAACACTTAAACTCATTACTGAAGACTGTATTCTGCAATAATTAGACCAACAAAATAGAAACGCCCAAGTAGATACTCATATATACAAATTCATCATATACACAAGATGCACCATTACTAATCAAGAAGGAAATCAAGAAGAAAAGTGGCCCAGAAGGTGGTGCAATGGCTAAAAATCTAGACAAAGACATGAGGGCCTGAATTTAGTCCCTGGGCAAAGCATAAGCCAGAGTAATACTCAGATTTTCTCTTTCTCTCTACACTCTCCCTTCTCTTTTTCCATAAATCAATCTTTAACCAAAAAAATCAAATAAATAATCCCACAGTGGCATGACTGACCATATGTAATAAATTTATAGCACAAATATCTATAAATTCCAGGTTGACAATGCTCAGGCTGATTTATTCTGTGTATCCACAGGAATTACGGGACATTATCAGACCCGAGAAAAACTAGCTTTCAATCTTAACATCTATGCAGTCAATGTCACAGGAATGGATTATATTTGTGAGAGACTTACATACCATAAACAGTGATTCTTGCTTAAGAGAGATCATCAAAGATTAGCTAGATAAATTAAAGAGGCCTTAGAAATTTAAAAACATCTGTACCTTTTCTGTTTCTTGTTCGTGGAGTACTTCAAAATGTTTTTGACCCTCTTCTATTTACTTAAAAATTTGTTTTTTTAATTACACTACTGGAAATTGGTAAGACAATTTTGATCTGAGTCATAATATACATTTGTTTAAAAACTACAGTACTCAAAAGAAAAATAAAACTATTTACCTCATCAAGTTCAACAAGAATATTTCCACTACTTCCTGTGGGGAGATCAGCTATTTGAGCTTTAACTGCTTTGGGGGTAGGACCTCGTCTACTTGTGATAGCAAAAGCAGCTTTCTGATGCCGGTAGAGTGTAATTATGCCTCTATGTTTGGTGACAGTATGGTGCATTCCATCCTTTTCAGAGTTGGATCCTAATAAGGAAAAAGGTTAAGTGAACTTTTAAGGATAAAATACGAATGACCAAATGCTTCCTGAAATGTTTTTAAACTATGTCTTTTATGCTTTGGTATTAACAGGTCATTAACATTTTCTTTAGAACATGAAATGATAATAAAAATGACCAGTAATCTAGAGCATTGAGTATTTTGAAAGCTGCAAAGTATCATACCTTAATACAATAAAAGGTGTGAAAAATTAACAAGAAATATTACACAAAAGTGTGTCAATATTTTTAAATGGTTAAGTATAAAAAAGAAACATTAAATGTTACATATGTACAAACTACTATATTTTACTGTCTACTGTAAACCATTAATCTCCCTATAAAGGAAAAGAAAAACAAAACATTAAAAAAAAATACTGTAAGCAGCCAGTCCGACAGCTACTTACAAAGCTGCCTGCTGTGACGCAGGTTTCCACCCCGACATAGGAGTACTAGCCACTGAAGGAAGCTTCAGTGCTGTGATGTCATTCCCTCTATCTGAAAGTTAGCCTGAATTAGGGGCATGGATCGACCTGCCAACATCCATGTCCAGTGGAAAAGCAATTACAGAAGCCAGACTTTCCACCTTCTGCACCTCATAAAGAATTTTGGTCCAGGGGCAGGTGGTGGTACACCTAGCTGAGCACATGTTACAATGTACAAGGACCCAGGTTCGAGCCCCCGGTCCCCACCTGCAGGGGGGAAGCTTTGCGAGTGGGAAAGCAGTGTTCCCCGTGTCTTTCTCTCTCTCCCTATCACCCCCTTCCCTCTCAATTTCTGGTTGTCTTTATTCAATATATAGGTAGGTAATTAAAAAGGTTTTTTTGGTCCATACTCCCAGAGGGATAAAGAATAGGGAAGCTTTTAATGGAGAGGATGGACACAGAACTCTTTTATTAAAACATTTTTTAAAATATTTATTTATTCCCTTTTGTTGCCCTTGTTTTATTGTTGTAGTTATTATTAGTGTTATTGATGTCACTGTTGTTAGATAGGACAGAGAGAAATGGAGAGAGGAGAAGACAGAGGGGGGAGAGAAAGATAGACACCTGCAGACTTGCTTTGATGCTTGTGGAGCGGCGACTCCCCTGCAGGTGGGGAGCCGGGGGCTCGGACTGGGATCCTTACGACGGTCCTTGAGCTTTGCGCCACATGCGCTTAACCTGCTGTGCTGCCGCTGACTCCCAGATACAGTACTCTTGTACCCCTGCTTTCTTACATTCTTGTTAATTATTAAATTACTAGTAGAAAAAAAAAAAGTTAGCCTGGAAAGGTGAAGACCCAGCTATGATGAAAAGGGAAAAAAACCAAGCCAAAACAAAAACCAACAAGTAAGTTCCTTCTTAAAATGCCTGTCCAGCACTCTGGTAGGTGGTACTGGGGCAACAGTTTTTATTTTTCATATAACTTACCAGATGGGAAGTTGGGTAAAGACTACTTATGAAAGGTAACAGGGGTTCATTTATCTATTAAAATATGCCCTATAATCTGAGAAACCAGCATTTTAGAGGAAGCACTTCTATTCATAATATTTGATACAACTAAGTTTCCTAGATAGTTAATAGCAACTCTATAATGATAGCCTTGAAGGTGAAGGTAAAGTTTCACAACAATCTCATAGATTTCAGTCATCAATTTTATAAATGGCTTAAGCTTAGAGAACTGCAAGTTAGCAATCCATCAAATTCTTTAACGGGATAAATGTCTAACAGATTTGTGTTTAAGCATTACCCATAAATAAGTGCAAACCAATTTAAATAATTCTTTCTCTACCTGGAAGGAAGGTTTAGATATATACCTTTAGAATTTTCCTGGCCAGTCTGTGTTGGTACTGGGCATGTGACGCAAGGAGTTAGATATGGGTCCACACAAAGTGAACTGCAGAGATTTTTAACAATTTTTGAATTGGGGCAAGGCGTCCTTGTTGTGCACTGCTGAAGTAGTTTTGCTATGCACTGAGCAGAATAGTTCTGCACTAGTGTATTCTCTTCTTTTTTAATTGTCTCCATCAACGGTTTTATGATAGGGTTTAATTTCTCTGGAAGTTGCTGCAAACTCACAACTGCACATGCAGCAAAAGTATGCACTCTCAACTGCAACACTTGCCACTCCTGGTTGGTCTCCGTAACTGTCATTTGGACTTGCTGCCGTTTACTATCTAACTGTTGGAACACCTGAGGGTTTAAGTTGAAAGATGATGTAACTTCATTAAAAACAGTAGTGACCTAGTAAAAAGAAATTAAAGACAATTAATCACATGAACCTCCCCAAAGCCTATAAACACCTAAAGAATAGGCAGTCAATTTTCCATCAGAATTTAAGTCTCACAATACTGGTGTTATTTTTGGGATTCAGTAAAATGAACATGTGACTAAAAACCTTCTCAGCCTAGCTTATTTTAGTCTGACCTAATTTAACATTATTATTATATTCTTTATAAGAGATGCATTCACTTGGGAAGAACAAAATTACCTATTCTTAAAATATACCAAGTATGACAAGAGTCATACCTAACAGTACTTTGGTGATATAAGAAAGTTATAAGCAATTATCAACTGCAAAATGAGTAAAATGAAAATTCACAAACTTCTTTTAGAGAAACACTTTCTGAACTCAAAATTGCTTAAGATACCTCCTGCTAAGAGGTTAATTGTTGCTAACTGGATCTTTTTAAATTCTTTCTTTGACCTTTCAACTGGCGTTCAAATCCCCAAGTAGTAAGAGTAAGAAAGGTTTAGAAATGAAATGGTACAATATTCACTAACTCTATAATTACCAAGAGCTGTAAGACTACTACATAAGGCTATTATACATGCTCCATTAAAGGACATACACACACATTTAAAGGAATAAAAATAAAGTGTTATAATATCTTTGGTGCAACCCTGAAATGTACCAAACAAAATAAAATGGACTTAAGGCAGACAGAGGAGCAGATAGTTGCCTATCTGTATAATTTGGCAAATTTAGTAAAATATTAACAGTGGGATCTAAATGGGGTGTTCAAGTGGTACTTTTACCTTTTCTTTATTATTTTTTTCTAATAAGGGTAGCACTTGTCAGACACACACACACACACACACACACACACACACACACACACACACACACACACACACACACTTTCATTCTCTTATTTTAAGAAAAGCTAATACAATGAAACCACCTTTCTAAATAAAGAGTAGGCACAACAAACTACCAAATCACATTAAAAAAAAAAAATCAGTGTTTTTATGATAAGCACAGCATGGCAAACTTATAATCTATTTCATGTGCTATCTAAAATTAAGAAAATTACCTTTTGGTGGTGGGTGTGGTGTGGAACTATAAACTGTCATCTTACAATCTTGTGACAAACTATTAACAACAAATAAAAATTACTTCTTTACTCACCAGGTCATTAGCTTGATCTATCGTAAAAACACTGTTGTTTACTCTAGTACCAACTTCAATCTGTGCATCAGCTAACGATGAAATAAGTTGTTTACATTCATTCTGCATTCGTGTGAATGGAACGGCAATTTCATCATAATACAAATGCTCTGAAAGGATATCAAGTAAACGTGGCTGCACAGCTAGGGTAACAGCTTTACATTCCTAAAATATAACAGACAACAAACATTTAGGGCAAATATATAAGCATGACTCGACAGATGCAGAAAAGCCTCGCTTGTAAATACAGAAATCTAAATTCCTATTTTAATTCTGAATCTATGTTCTGTTGTAGTACAGAACATAGTTGTACAAAGAAAAGTATCACACCCAAACTATCTAAAGTGTTAATATGAATGGCTACAGAACATGCATATGGAACTGTATTACTTTCCATTACATTTTGTCCCTAATTACTCTACTCTGAGCATACGTCATGTTTACATATATACAACACAGACTTCAAATATAACTGTAAAAAATAAATCTGTCAGAAAAGAACACTTAGCATGCACTAAAAATGTTAAAACTCATTAAGATTTGAACCCATAGCTTCACATGCCATAATGTAGAAATGGATATATAATATAAAAGCTACTTACCTGCCCCCAAATTTAACTAACCCTTCCTTCCCACTCTCTCTGGTTGTTGCTTGCCCCAACCAGAGGGGGGAATGGCCTCAGTGGCGAGCCATGAGGGGTTCTGTGGGATCTGGGTGGTCAGCCTGGGCTTCACAGAGTAAGTCCAGAGAAGCTCTGTGAGGGTCCAGAAACCGAACTGTCAACACTTGCTGCTGAGTCTGAGAGGCACAAAAACACATCATCACTGCCTCTCCAGAACACCCAATCCTGCCTAAAAACAGATGAGCCTTGCTTCTTTTGAGGCAAAGCTGGGGTTTCAGTTGCGATAGAGCATGGCTCAGTTACTTTTAGACATAGCTTTGACAAACTGCTAAGAGGCAGTAACAACAACTCTCACAGCAAGTGCAGACAGTTAAATTTCCAGAATTCCAGTCAATTAAGTAAACAAAGCCAGCAGGAAGGTTTTTCTTTTTTTAATTTGTAAAAGCAAGTCTTACATATATATATATATATATCCTTTAACTTTTTACAACTATAACATTCTTTCTTTAACTTACGCATGTTAAAGAAAGAATGAAAAAGCTACAAGGGAATGACTTATTTGGAAACATAAAAATTTTGATTTAAATATATTTTACTCTTCCTGTGACTAAAAATTCTGCCCTTGCTACTACTCACTCATACAGATAGATTTCTATTATTCATACCCATTTTTATAGTTTTCAGTGACATCTGAGAAATAGTGGAGTGAATAACTGACAGGTTATAGACTGGACATTATTTCAATAGGAACATTCTTTAACAGATTATAGGATCAAGAGCAAATATTAAATATAGGTACAGCTATTACTCTCAGGTATGAGACCCCAGAAGTTTCTCAAAAAATAAATAAGTGGAAGGTAGGAGCAAATGAGAGGGACATAACATTTCAATATAAAGTGGAATAATTTTCTGTAACTGTTGAATTCTTATAGAGAGAAAATATAATGAATCCTAACAACTAAATAGAAAAAGATTTTCTTAATTTATCTAAATACTTTTGGGACCAAATCTTACCTTTTGCAAAGCTGCCCATTCACAGATTACCAAAGCAACACTAATTCTCTGTAAGGCAGATTTGGAGTTCAAATGAAAGAGTAGCAACTGGCCAAGGGATTCGGCTGGTTTAATTTCTTGGGTTGCCACATTTACACCCGGATCACAAATACAGCAACAAAGTGCTCCCAACAACCTAATTGGAGAAATAAAGGACATGATAATACTAATTCAATGATACATGTGCTAGATCCCTATATTTATAGCTGCATTAAAAAAAAACAACAAAAAAAACAGAGCATTGACTGGATCTGGTTTATGGTGATGTGAGGGGCTGAACCTGGGACTTTGGAGCCTCAGGCATGAGAGTCTCTTTGCATAACCATTGCTATCTTCATAATAGCAATGGAGTAGAAGCAGCTTAATGCCCATCAAAAGATGACAGGGTGAAAAACTTGTGAGAAATAATCAATACTACTTTGCGATTAAAAAAGATGATATTGTGTCTTTTGGGACAATACGGATGGAACTTGACGCAATTATGCTTGGCAAGTAAGAAAGGAGGTAAAAGACCAACTAGCAGTGCTGCTTGCATGTAGAATATAGAGAACTGGAACACATGGACTTGCAAAAAAAAAAAAAAAAAAAACTGAAAATGAAAGAGGAGAAAGAAAAAGAGCTGGAAGAGAAGGCTAAGCCAAACTATCTCTGAGACTTAGTGAGAATATTAGTGGTGGGTGCAGAGTGGAACTATATTATTGTTATCATATAAGCAATCACTATTAAATCACTAGTGGAAAATGGTGTGTGTGTGTGTGTGTGTGTCCTCCTTTGGATCTTCAAACAAAGAGGTCTTTTTTTTCTTTCACATTTTATTTATTTATTTATTTATTTATTTATTTATTTATATTTTAAAAATTTATTTATTTTCCCTTTTGTTGCCCTTGTTGTTTAACATTGTTGTGGTTATTGATGTCGTGGTTGTTAGGACAGAGAGAAATGTAGAGAGGAGGGGAAGACAGAGAGGGGGAGAGAAAGACACCTGCAGACCTGCTTCACCGCCTGTGAAGAGACGCCCCTACAGGTGGGGAGCCGGGGGCTCGAACTGGGATCTTTTCGTCGGTCCTTGCGCTCTGCGCCACGTGCGCTTAACCCGCTATGCCACCGCCCGACTCCCATTTTATTTATTTTTAATGACCCAATGCACTGAAGGAGGAGTTGACAAACACAACAGAGGAAATAAGTAAATGACTTTTGAACTTATACTCACTTGGCTGCCATCATTCTGGCCCTCATAACCACAAAATCTCTAGTGGCAGGGTCTTCCATGACAGTGTCTGCACCTGCTATGTACTCCTGAAGTATTTCTTTACTCTGGCTTTGGCTTTGGCGTACCTTACCACCCGTTTTTTCCTCAATGGAAAATAAGAAAACAAGATTAGTCATGAAAATTTAGTTGGCAACATAAAAACTACTCTTATTTGTTGTAATTTTAGTAAAATACAGCTTTAAAAAATGTAATGAAAATCAGTATTCATTTTGTCAAAGTTCTAATAAAGTGATTTCTTCCTATGCTAGTAACACTTTTTTATATAAATTTCTTACATGGTTACTATATTAGCAATTAATTTTAAGCTAAGCATACAAACAGATATACTGTCACTCTATACTTACCTTGGTTCTGGCTTTTACTTCCAGCAACATATTTAAATCAATAGGTAAATGAGATGGTTGCATCATTAAACAAAGCCAAGCACCCATCCATGGACAAGCAGCTGCTACCACATACTGCACGGAAGCCTTGTTTAACAATTCCATCCAAACCTACAGAGTGTAAGAGGAGTATGAAATTCTTCAGTCAGTTAAAGTTTACTTTTAGACTACTGAATTTGGGGGGTGGGGACAAAGCAGAGATTACTCTATAAAGCAATATAAAGACATCATTGGATACTGTTTTTGGTAGGTTTATATACATATAAAAAGGTTTCTTTTAAAAGGACAGTGGCCAGGGAGGTATTGTAGTGGATAAAGCGCTGGACTCTCATGTATGAGGTTCCCAGTTTAATCTCCAACACTGCATGTGCCAGAATGATGTTCTGGTTCTCCCCTCCTCCTCTCTCTACCTCTTCCTCTCTACCTCTCTATCTCTCTCTCAAAAATAAGTAAATAATACAGATTTTCCTTCAATGTTTTATGAAAACAATTTGAAAGACAACTATAAGAGAATTGTCAAATTCTCCAGCTACTGAAATCGTTTGCAGTATATCACAAAGCTTAATACTATGCTATATTCAGTATGCACTTCAACACAAAATATCTCCTGATAAATATCTATGTTAAACGTAGAAAGGTAAGGGCTGAGTAGTGATGAAGAGGACCTGGGTTCAATTACACAGTCTACACCTGCAGGAAAGAAGCTTCACAGATGATGGGGCTATGTTGCAGATATTTTTCCTTTATCTCTCTACCTCTACCTCCCATCCTCTTATCAAAAATAAAATAAATTTAGGAAGGGCAGTATTCTAACAAATTAAAAACAGTACAAGTCTTGATTCACAATAATACTCAATAAGGTACCTACCTTTCCTTTTAATGTCTCTAACATTAAATGGACTAGAATCAGTAGTAGAAATTACACCACCATTAATCCAAGGCTGTTAACAATGAATAGTTTTAGAGGGTCAATGATTCAAGACTAACTCAGCCGACTTCAAAGATAAAACAATGCCACTTGGCCTGCTACCATAAATGTTAAATATGGCTCCTTCTCAAACATTCCAACAGATATTGCTTGTCTCATCATATAGATCCATAGATTTTAAAATTTCTTAGATCATTTTTTTGTTTTAGCCTTCAGGATTATTGCTGGGGCTCAGTGCCTGCATCACAAATCCACTGCTCCTGAAGGCTGTCGCCCCCCCCTTTTGTTGCCCTTCTTTTAATCATTGTTGTGGTTATTATTGTTGTTGTTATTGATGTCATCATTGCTGGATAAGACAGAGAGAAATGGGGGGGTACAGAGAGGGAGAGAGAAAGACAGACACTTGCAGACCTGCTTCACCACTTGTGAAGCAACCCACCTGCAGGTGGGGAGAGAGGGGTTTGAACCGGGATCCTTACGCTGGTCCTTGCTCCCCGCACCATGTGCACTTGACCCGCTGCACTACCACCTGACCTCCCCCCTTAAATCATTTCTAAGTTTTGAAGATCCACAACTAACAGTAGAACAATGAAGATACCTGCCAAATCACTGAGAATAGGAGTACAAATACAATCACTGTGTACCTTAAGAATGAGGTCCAGAATTTCTTGGCTGCTTTCTAAAACACAAAACTGAAAAATGTGTCGCAGCATATCAGACAGGATAGGTATAAGCCATGATGAAGAGTTCTAGAAGAGGGAGGAGAAAAAAAGCTACAGCATATCATTCCTGGATTTCAGTTTACTTTAGAAGTTTTAAATCAAACAACATCAGTGTTACTATGAAACAAACTGTCTAGGGCTTGGGTGATGGTTCACCTTGTAGAGCTTAAGTGTTCCTGTGCATGAGGATCCAGGTTCAAGTCCCTGGTCTCTACTTGCAAGGGGAGAAGTTTTACAAGAAGTGAAGCAGTGCTGCAGGTGTCTCTCCCCTTTACTTCTCTTTCTCCCCCTGTTTCTCATCTTTTGTTAACAGGCAAAGAAAAAGGGGAAAAAAAAATGAAATGACCATCAGGAATGATGAAGCCACCAAACCCCAGCAACAACCCTGGTGTGAGAGAAAAGTAAAATAAATAAAAGACTGCCTAGTCTTTATTTGATCAAAGTCCTTTGATAAATTATGTTAAGATCCTGAAACAAAAGTACAATATTTATTATTGCAATGATCTGGAGAAATTAAATGGCATATAGTTGCTGGAAAGCTAGAGAACCCTGCTAAGTAACAACACTTAAATTTTATTTGACATAGTGATAACAACAACAAAAGGTAAATAATTTAACACTAGCCTCCCATAATTTTGTTTCTGATTTCCCCCCATATTTATCAACTCTCTTAATCCATCCCAACCCTGTCATTAGAAATCCAAACAACTGGTGTGGAATGACAACCCTTCAGCTTCATCACTCAGGTGAGACCTTTCCTTTCATAGTATTCTCTAATTCCATCCCAGGTGGTTTACTTCCTAACAAAGTCCCAAAACCAAGATATAGACCAGGTTCCAGGAGATAGAGCATATGTTCACACGTATCCATAAACCAGGGCAAATATAAACCTGAAAGCAGTAGTACACTAGAGTTTGCAGTGAGTACCGCCCAACACTTTATCTCCACTATTCCATCCTTTGGGTCCATGATTCTTCAACAATTTGTTTGGCTTTGTATGTTAACTCTCTTTTCAGGCCCCAGGTTCCAGATGCCATCAGGATGCCTGCCAGGGTTCCCTGAACGGAAGACCCCACCAATGTTTCCTGGAGCTCCGCTTCCCCAGAGACCCATCCTACTAGGGAAAGAGAGAGGCAGGTTGGGAGTATGGATCCACCAGTCAACGCCCATGTTCAGCAGGGAAGCAATTACAGAAGCCAGACCTTCCACCTTCTGCAACCCACAATAACCTTGGGTCCATACTCCCAGAGGGATAGAGAATGGGAAAGCTAGTGGGGAGGGCATGGGATATAGAGATTGGGTGGCGGGAATTGTGTGGAGCTGTACCTCCCCCATCCTATGATTTTGTTAACGTCTCCTTTCTTAAATTAAAAAAAGAAAAAGAAATCCAAACAACTGCCTATAAATTCCAAAGCCACATCTATAGAGGAAGATGTTCTCTCTCCCTCTCTCTCTACATATATATGTACATATAGTTAGTGCCGTATAAACTAATAAGCTCCTTGAACTACACAAACTTTTATTACTCTACTAAATTCCACTATCTAATCACAAAAAAAGACAACCAGGGAGGAATGAATAGAACACAGGCAGATTACAGAATGAGCTATGCTGTATGATACAATAGTAAATATATGTCACAGTATACATTTGGCAAAAATCTGTAGAATGAATGTACATGAGCATGAAAGAAAATGTAAGCTATGATCTTTGATAATGATGTGTAAGTGGTGGTTCATTCATAAAAAATATACCAATCTGGTTCAAGGTAAGGAAAGCTATGCTTGGAATGGAGGTGGACAATAGGGTATCTCTATACTTTTAATTTTGAAGAGAACCCAAAACTATTCTAAAAAATAAAGTTTACGGTTGAGTATGGACCAACCTGCCAACTTAAGAAGACATAACTCCACTTTATGTACCCTAAAAAGAACTTTGGTCCATACTCACAAAGGAGTAAAGTATAGGGAAGAAGGCCAAAAGGCTCTGTATCCCAATGCCATCGTGACCAGAAGTGTTTGTCACCAGGAATCTTGTTTCTGTACTACCACTGAAAGGGAAGCGAATCTGGAAAACACCAAAGGAAATCAGGCACTGTTTCCTTTGTTAGACAGGAGAGGATAAAAAGAAGGACACTTGGAAATAGTACTAAGTGTAGATGTAACTTGAAAAGGAAGAGGGGCCACATAGAATGAAGTACAAGGATTGGAGCAAGGATCCAGGTTTGAGACCCCACCTCCCCACCTGCAGGGGAGTCGCTTCACAGGCAGTGAAGCAGGTCTGCAGGTGTCTTTCTCTCCCCTTCTCTGTCTTCCCCTCCTCTCCCCATTACTCTCTGTCCCATCCAACAACAACAACAACAACAAAAAGTAAAAATGAATGCCAGAAGCAGTACATTTGAGGTGCAGGCATCAAGCCCCAGAAATAGCCCTGGGGGCAAAGAAAGAAAGAAAAGAAAGGAAGAGAAGACAAGAATGGGTAAAATAGATATAGATAGTTACATCTTCGATCAAGGGAGAACCACTGCAGGTTCTGTCGGAGGAGGTAAAGACTCAGAACTCTGGTGGTGGGAACATTATAGAATTATGCCCCTATTATCTTATGATTTTGAAATTCAATATTAAATCACTAATAAGAAAAATAATTTAAGAGCAACATTTTCCCTTTTGATTTAAGAGACAAACAGCATAAAAATAAACCTCGAATAAGCACTGATATTGAAATGCAGAGTACATTATTCATTTGATTTAGATCTGTTCAAATAAATTTGACTTTTATATACAAAAAAATAAAGTTCACAAGAAAAATAAATAGAAAGCAAATAAAAATTCAACAAAAAAAATTCACTGCTGAGTAATTAGATCAAAAATCATCTTAAGAACTCTTTACTTGTGGTACAGGAGGTGGCACAGTGGATAAAACATTGGACTCTCAAGAATGAGGTCCTGGGGTCAACCCCCAGCAGCATACGCACCAGAGCGGTGTCTAGTTCTTTCTCTCTCTCCTCCTGTCTTTCTCATAAATAAATAAATGAACAAATAAATCAAATGTTTAAAAGTAATAAAAAAGAGGGAGCCAAGCGGTAGCACAGAGGTTTAAGTGCACATAGTGAAAAGCATAAGGACCAGCTTAAATCCCGGTTTGAGCCCCTGCCTCCCCACCTGCAGGGGAGTTGCTTCACAGGCAATGAAGCAGGTCTTCAGATGTCTATCTTTCTTTCCTCATTTCTGTCTTACCCTTCTCTCTCTCCATTTCTCTCTGTCCTATCTAACAACAACAACATCAATTACAACAATAATAACTACAACAATAATAAAAATCAACATGGGCAACAAAAGGGAAAATAAATAAAATATTTTAAAAATAAAAAATTTAAAAAAGAACTCTTTACTTGAAAAATGCAAATTCTTAAATAGTATAACATTAAATCTGGTAGAATAAACTCCTCACCTACTTCCTATTACAGTTCTCTCACTCACTCCAAAGCCAACCTTATCAAAGCAAGGACTGCAAAACCTGAATAAGGGCAAGAGACTGGCATACTTTAATGATGACTCTTTAGTCACTATCGGGCCACCCCATCAGCTGGGGGGCCCTAGTTGGGGAGTCTTGAGATTCCCAAACAGACAAGATGGGCCTAGACCTTGAATAAATCCCACTCTCCATTGTTATCAGTCATTCCTACCAGAAACAACACAACAGACCCCTCCGTGGGCCGCCACATGACCTTGCCCTTAACATGGATCAACCATGGTAGACAATGTTCCATTCTCTGAAGGGAGGCTGGACAACATACTCTACCTTCCACCTGAGGAAGATGGTTCTTCAATTTGGAGCAGCTTGGAACGTTCCTGCTCATGACCACAGAGTGTGAGGTCAGATCTACAGGGATGCAGAGGTCAAGAAGGCTCCTGAGCTGAATATGGGCCCCAGATCAGATCAGATGGGATTTACAGTCAACAATATTTATACACCCTTCCCATGTTTGGGAGCTACTCTCTTCCCTGATCCAGTTTTCTGGGTTTTTTGATCCAGTTTTCTGGGTTTTTTCCTAGCTATGACATCATCTCCCCAGACAATAACTTGGGTCCACCTGCATATAAGATGTCAGGCTCAGAAAAAAAAACAACACTAATATAGTCATGGTCCCTTTGGAGTATAACTAAAATAGGCCTACTAAATATCTACAAAAGAGAGACCCTCCCCCCAAAATCTTCATCTGCACTATTCCAGCCTTTAGGTTCATGATTAGTCAACAATTTGTTTGGCTTTATATGTTAACTCTTCTGGTGGTGGAAATTGTGTGAAGTAGTACCCCTCTTATCCTATGGTTCTTGTCAGTTTCTTTTTATAAATAAAAATTATAAAAAACAAAATAATAAGTAAACAAACAAACACAAAAAATCTGGTAGAAAATATTGAACTTCCAACTTCTGCACTCTAATAATGATCTTGGGTCTATATTTCCAGAGGGGGAAAAAAGGTAAATAATAATGATAAAGAGTAGGGAAGTTCCTAATAGAGGAGATGGGATGTGGAACTCTGGTGGTGGGAATTGTACCCCTCTTATCCTATGGTCTTGTCAATTATTATTAAATCAGTAAGAGAAGAGAAGGAAAGGAAAGGGGAAGGGAGGGGAGGGGAGAGGAGAGGTGAGGAGAGGGGGAGAGGAAGGGAGGGGAGGGGAGGAGAGGAGAGGAGAGAGGAAAAATTAAATACTGGATCGGGACCAGGTGGTGGTGCATTGGTTAAGCACTCACATTAAAGTACATAAGGACCCAGGTTCAAGATCCTGGTCCCCACCTACAGGGGGAAAGCTTCATGAGTGGTGAAGCAGGACTGCAGGCATCTCTGTCTCTCTCTTCCTCCCCTCTTGTTTCTTTCTGCCTATATCCAATAATAACTAAATAAAAATATTTAAAAGATAAACAAAGAAAATATTGAATTAAACTCAGTTAACAATTATAGGACACAGGAATAATATGTATGCATATCCTCTTAAGATATGGTTACAAAAAAAGTAACTCACTATTAGCACTGTTTTAGAAGATAACGGTTTGATTTCACATGTTTGGCTCAGTCTGTCTCTTTTTAACACTGAATGTTAGTTTTATTTATTTTCATTAATTCTGCACCTATTTTTCAGTAGGCACAGATATAGAATGATAACGCTAATTCTGTTGCTTTTGTATTTTATTCAGGCCTTTTTTAAAATTTAACTTGACTAGTAGTTAAGATAGAAACTGAAAACAAAACAGAGGTACCATAACAGGTATGAGGTTCATCTTTCACTTGAGACGTAAAATAACTTCATATTCAGAACTGAGGAAACAGTCAACAGAAACTTAAGTTTTTTGTCTCCATGCACAATTAAAAACTGAAAAGTGGGAGCTGGACAATGGTGCACCTAGCTGAGTACACAGTATACAAGGTCCTGGTTCAAGCGTCTGGTCCCCACCTGCAGGTTGGAAGCCTCATGAGCAGTGAAACAGTGCTGCAGGTGTCTCTCTCTCCCTCTTCACTCTCAATTTCTCTGTCTCTATCCAAAATAAATACAAATATTTAAAAAATAAACAAGGGGGAGTCGGGCTGTAGCGCAGCGGGTTAAGCGCAGGTGACGCAAAGCACAAGGACCGGCATAAGGATCCCGGTTCGAACCCCGGCTCCCCACCTGCAGGGGAGTCGCTTCACAGGCGGTGAAGCAGGTCTGCAGGTGTCTATCTTTCTCTCCCCCTCTCTGTCTTCCCCTCCTCTCTCCATTTCTTTCTGTCCTATCCAACAACAACAACAATAATAACTATAACAATAAAGCAAGGGCAACAAAAGGGAATAAATAAAATAAATATTTAAAAAAATAAATAAATAAATAAACAAACAAGGAAGCAGGCAGTGGTGCACTCAGTTGAGCAAACATGCTACAATGTGCAAGGACCTAGGATCCCCACTTGCAGGGGAAAAGCTTCACAAGCAGTAACGCAGGGATGCAGGTATCTTTTTTTCCCTTTCTATCTCCCACTTCCCTTTCAGTTTCTCTTTGTCTCTCTCTCACAAATGATAAATATTTAAACTGAAAGTCATAAAGATCTGGATCCTAACTGAGTCTGTTATTGTGGGCTGTGCAGTCATGTGAGCTTGAGTAAGTTTCTTCATGTTTTAATATCTGTTCCCTCCCCTGAAAAATAGGAAAGGCTGTACACACCTCATGCATAGCACTCACACTAGTTTTTAATATAAAGTAAGCTCTCATTAACTATCTTAACCACAGAATATAAAAGTTAAACACTGGCAGAAAATAATTCCCAGAGAAGGAAGTACTAATTATCATGCTGACTATCTGTTCTCTCTGTCTATTTTCCCTCCAATAAGTAAAATTAAAACATAGTAAGACATGGAAGGGAGCAAAACAGCTCACCTGGATAGTGTTGCACACAACCCAGGTTTGAGCCCGACCTTCACTGTACTGCAAACGTTGGTGCTATGGTACCTTCCCCTAGAGCCTCCCCACAAAAAAAAAAAAAAAAAAAAAAAAAAAGCTTAGAGCAGTGAAACCCTGGCAGGAGGGTGGGGTGGAATGTAGGAAACTATATTTAATTTTTGCTATATGAAAGAAGTCAATCTAAAAGACCACATATTTATATGACTTCAACTATGACATATTATGGAAAAGATAGAGTGTGAAGACAATAAAAAGAGAAGAGGTTGCTAAGGGGTTTGGAGGGAGGAAACAAGAGATGATAGTTAAAACAGGCATTTTTAAGACAATGAATCTAATCTATGATACTGTTAACAGTGAAAGTGTATCATGCATTTCAAAATTACATAATATATAATATAAAGAATGAATCCTAATGCAAATTTTATTAACTCTAGTTAATAATGCACTGATAGTTGCTCATAAAATAAACACACTACACCAATGTAAGATGCTAACAATGAGGGAAACTGTGAGGGGGAATATTATGGAAGCTGTGTGTAGGCAGAATGATTAAATAGCATAACTTTCATCTCCATTTTTATTTATTTAAACCTAAAGCTGCTTTTCCAAGTGAAATCTATTATTATATATATATTAGACATTTGTTAACTTCAAGAGGCCCATTCTCTTAGTCCACCTGAATGAAAAAGCATCCTAAGAGTGATGAAATCATACATGTATGAGACCACACACACACACACACACACACACACACACACACACACACACACACCCCATAGGCAAACACCACAAAACTAAAAGAAATGTAAAAATTAAGAACAGTCCGTGACAGTTTTGTCACATCAACACATGTCTGGTCAACTGAAAATTAAACAGACCAAGTTTTTATCTTACAAGACTGATTAGACAAAAGATAATGCAAACAAAATTTAGATATTGACTTGCAGAAGTGTGACCATATCATATCACAGATTTAAATAGTGCTACATAGACTATTTCTAATTTACAAAGAAAGATTAATTAGTGAACACAAGAGACATTTACCCATATTATACCATATCCATTTATCCTTGTTGCTACTTCCCTAAATTCTGGGATTTTGTTTGATCTACAGTGTTAATTTGAAAATAGATACATGAAATCTTTTATAAACAGGACATGAACTCCTTAGCTCATCAGAGTTCATTCACATACTGTTTTTCCTGAATGATCTATGTAAATATTTCAGAATTATTATTATCTGGACGACTGAATTATACTATCCCTAGAAAGTACCATACTTTTAAGTAACCTTTAAGAGAAGACAAGTACTCAGCAATTCTATTGTTAGTCTTTAGAACTCATACTGTAGAACTTACAATGTACTTTCTATGCCACGGTGAGTTCTGCCAAACATTCAAGTGTAAACTACACAGAGCATGCAAAGACTAAGTAACAGGTCTCCGTAAGCAAGGAACTAATTCTTCATTTGAAAAATATCTAGTGAAGGTCTCCTATGTATTAAAACACCATTATAAGTGTTGGGAACATAATCTAGAACAAAAAAATTACAACTGCCCACATAGTGATACTCCTATGTGTGTAATTAATCACTCTACTACTGCTAGGAAGAACAGCATTCTTCTAATCTTCTAAAAGGCAAACTAGTAGATTTATTCCATTTATATAAATGTACTTACACACACACACAATAAGATTAGTAGACATAATTATTAATTCTTACCTGGTCCTGTGTTGATAACAATGTAAACAGAGTTTCCAATGCTGCTCTTCGAACTGATGATATAGTGTGATGCAAAAAAGGCCAGACACGTGGAACTAAAACTGTGAGTGACTGCTGAATACTAAAAAAGACACAAGTTAATCTTATTAATTCTCAGTTACAACTCCATCAATACATTATCTAAATACCATTACTGCATGGACCAAGTTTTTTTGATGAGAAAATTATAAAAATATTGTAAAAGTTTTATATGGAGATTCATTTAACCCTAATTCAAGACTATTGTTACAGCACCAGGATAGCCCACGCTATTTTGTCATAAAGAAGAGCAAAAATATTAACACTAGTGCTTTTCTATATAGCACTGCCACAAATGGCCCTTAAAAATTAGAATTCTCAGGAGTCGGGCAGTAGCTCAGTGGGTTGAGCGCACATGGCGCCAAAGCGCAAGGACCAGCATCAGGATCCTGGTTCAAATACCCAGCTCCCCACCTACAGGGGAGTTGCTTCACAGGCAGTGAAGCAGGTCTGCAGGTGTCTATCTTTCCCTCCCCCTCCTCTTTCCATTTCTCTCTGTCCTGTCCAACAACAATATTAACAACAGCAATAATAACTATAACAACAATTAAAAAAAACAAGGGCAACAAAAAGGGAAAATAAATAAATAAATAAATTAGAATTCTCTAATACAACTGTCCTTAGCCTCAATCAGTCCTTACTCAGGAAAACAGGTATGTATCTTAGCTAGTGGTTAACTTACACACATTTCTAGATTACTAATCCTTATTCTTTGATTGCTAAATCATTCAGTGGGTAACCACGATATGCTTACAATTTCTATCCCCTTTGGAGGGTCATCTCTGTCACATATCAACTGAGAAAGAGGAGGTGATATGAATGGAACATTAAAGTAAAATTAAGCAGACTCTATCTTCCTTCTCATACAGTATTAGATTTTAAAATGGAGATGCCAGCAAAACCAAACTGTCTAGCAATTCGGACCATTGGATCCCTGCCACATTCATGACTTGTTTTTGAATGTTACCTGGAACTAGGAAATGACTGTGCAAGTACTTCAAAGATATTCTTCTATTTTTAAAAAGGGGCAGCAATACAAAGGAAGGTTAGTATAACCACTTGGTGTTCTTTCATGGTTCTCCTCAAGAAACAAACCTTTTTTTATTGTTGTTGTAGTTATTATTGTTGTTGTTACTGATGTCATTGTTGTTAGACAGGACAGAGAGAAATGGAGAGAGTAAGGGAAGACGGGAGGTGGGAGGGAGAGAAAGACAGACACCTGCAGACCTGCTTCACTGCCTGTGAAGTGACTCCCCTGCAGGTGGGGATCCAGGGATTTGAACCAGGATCCTGATGCTGGTACTTGCGCTTTGCACCATGTGCACTTAACCTGCTGTGCTACCACCCAGCCCCCATAAAGTTATTTATTTAGGATAGGTGCCGATAAAGTAAAAACTACTCCATCTGTTTTTGGGGAGTTTTTTTTTTTTAAATCTTATTTCTTCTTTTTAATTTTTTTTAAATCTTTATTTATTTATTGGATAGATGTGACAGCCAGAAATTGAGAGGGGAGGGGGAAATAGAGAGGGAGAGAGACAGAGAGACACCTGAAGCCCTGCTTCACCACTCGTGAAGCTTTCCCCCTGCAGGTGGGGACCAGGGGCTTGAACCTAGGTCCTTGCACACTGTAATGTGTGCATTCAACCAGGTGTGCCACTGCCTGGCCCCGGGAGTTTTTTTTTTAAATAGTTTTTAAGGAACATAGACATAAACTCCTTTATTATTTATGGCTGCTTTTGCACTACAATGGTAGAATTGAGACTTCTCAACAGAAATCATACAACCCACAGCACCTAAAATGTCACTATCTGGGCCTTCAGAGAAAAGGCCTGCTATTTGGGCAATACTAAACTCTTTTATTTTACAGCTAGAGAAAAGCTTGCACACATAATATCTAATCCCTAAAGCTCTTGTTACGAATAAGACATCTGAACATTAGTAAAACTCATCTATGTACTTTTTAAAAATATTTTATTTTTTTAACATTTTATTTATTTATTAATGAGAAACATAGGAGGAGAGAGAAAGAACCGGGCATCACCCTGGTACATGTGCTGCCGGGGATTGAACTCAGGACCTCATGCTTGAGAATCCGATGCCCTATCAACTGCGCCACCTTCCGGACCACACTCATCTATGTACTTCTACTTCAAGTTTTCACTTGCTTTTATTAATTCATAGGCAAAACTGCTATTCCATCTTGACTGACTAGCCTAAATTTAACAATGAAGTACATCATTATTTCAAAACTGTTTTATAAATTTATAATTTTCACTGGAAATAGTTTCAGCCATAGTGCCATTAATCACTTATAATGTGAACATTCACAGAAATTCATTCACTAGGCTAAGAACAGTTAGTAATTTTCTCATTTGTGATGTTTTTTTTTAAAGTTGCATACAAGTTGTTCCTTCAATGTTCCCAAGAATACTATTAACAGAAAAAATATTCAGGAACCAGTCTAAAAGTATAGGAAATATACTGTATTACATGACTATGTTCTTCCCTTATGTCTAATTACTCATCATGAGCAAGAGCTAAAACATGCATCACAAAACAGAAGTTCGGAAGAGCAAGTCTTGGTAAATCAAACACTAATGTTCAGTGACAATTCTATTAACTAAGTATTGAGGCTGAAGTTCTATATTCTTAATCTAAAGGTGAAAGTAAAATGTAGTGATGATATTTCTTAAGTGAATTTATTAAGTGAATAGATGAAGAATTATATAGTCAAAGTTAAGACAGGGTTAAAGAAATGAGTTGATTCTTTCTCCAAAATCTGTTGACAAGAATAAAGAAAAGTCCTCCTAAAAATAGAAGTCACTGGCATTCTCCTTCTTCTTCAAGGTGTTAGACTACCATATATATTTTTTATATTTACTTATTTATTTCCTTTTGTTGCCCTTGTTTTATTGTTATAGTTATTATTGTTATTACTGATGTCATCGTTGTTGGATAGGACAGAGAGAAATGGAGAGAGGAAGGGAAGACAGAGATGGGGAGAGAAAGACACCTGCAGACCTGCTTCACCGCCTGTGAAGCGACTCCCCTGCAGGTGGGGAGCCAGGGGCTCGAACCGGGATCCTTATGTCAGTCCTTGTGCTTTGCACCATATGTGCTGAACCCGCTGTGCCACCTCCCGGCTCCCGACTACCATATTTTTAGGCTTGCTTGTCTAGAAACGTTTTTTTTTTTTCAACTTTATTTCACTACCTCGAAATAGTTACCTGCGCTGAGTGGCAGTGCACCTGGTTAGTGCACATTACCGTGCCCTTCAATTTCTCTCTGTCCTATCAAATTAAAGGGTTTTTTAAAAAAATATTTTCAAAACATCAAAAATAACAGAAGGGTTCAGTCAGTGGCACACTTGGTTAAGTGAACACAGTATGATGCATGGGGACCAGGGTTCAAACACCCACTCCCCACCTGTAGGGAGAAGCTTCACAGTGAAGCAAGTCAGCAAGTACCTCTCTTTCTCTATCTCCCTTTCCCCTCTCAATTTCTATCTGTCCTATCTAATAAAAAAAAATTTATATATATATAGATATATATATATATATATAGAAATAGTTACCTGCATTGTTGGACCTGAGGATAAGTTAATAAAGATGAAAGAAGAGTCATAATACTATTTGTTGAAGCTGTTAGGTCATCTAATTCCAGAAGAGCATCCCATAATGTATTTACAATGAACGGTACCTAGAAGATCAGTCATCAAGAAAACAGTTGCACACAAAATTTTCAGAAGTTCTATCAAACTGTATCCCAAGAGACAATACTAACAACATACCTCCAGTGGTATTGAACAGTACTGACTTTGAATGGCATTAGAAAGGAAAGAGACACTTGAGTTCCTGTAACAACCCCATTCATTTTAATTTCTTTTTTTTTAAATTTTTTATTTTTTAATATTTATTTATTTATTGATTCCCTTTTGTTGCCCTTGTTGTTTTATTATTGTAGTTATTATTGTAACTGTTATTGATGTCGTTGTTGTTGGATAGGACAGAGAGAAATCAAGAGAGGAGGGGAAGACAGAGAGGGGAAGAGAAAGATACCTGCAGACCTGCTTCACCGCCTGTGAAGCGACTCCCCTGCAGGTGGGGAGCCGGAAGCTCGAACTGGGATCCTTACTCCTTGCACCACCTGCAGATTAACCAGATGCACTACCACCCACCTGACTCCCTTCATTTTAATTTCTTTCAACTCTACTTTGGCACTTCCTTTCCTAACTAGGCTCGAGCTGGTCAGGAGAATTCAGGAAATATGATAATCAATACTCTTGTTTATGTAGAAAGAAAGAAAGAAAGAAAGAAAGAAAGAAAGAAAGGAAGGAAGGAAGGAAGGAAGGAAGGAAGGAAGGAAGGAAGGAAGGAAGGAAGGAAGGAAGGAAAGACAATTCAGACACATAAGACATGGTCTATCTAGCTTAAATACATTTAAAGTGATGGTGATCATAATTCAGAGATAAATTTAGTTTTTAAATGTTTGAAGCACTGTTTGATGGACAAGGTGGGGGTACACCTGGTTGGGTGCACATATTACAGCATGCAAGGAATAGGGTTTAAGCCCCTAGTACCCACATGTAGAGCGAAAACTTCACAAGTGGTGAAGCAATGCTATCTAGGTCTGTCTCTATCACTCCCTCTACTTCCTCCTCAATTTCTGTCTCTCTCCAAAATAAAAATTAATTTAAAAAATAATACTCTATGCTGTATTTCAAAATGGACACTTCCTGCTTTTGATAATACAATGGGAAATCTGAGACCTAGAAAGATTCACTTCAAAAGAGATAGCCAGATTAAAAGTACAAGACAAACGGCATCAAAACAAATGAAAAATCTCATACTGTTTAAAAAGCAGGAGGAATATAAAAATGACTGGTTTCTTCTCAAAAAGTGTCCTGCATATTCTAAGCACAAAGGAGAAAGATTAAACAGACAAGATTCATTCTACTCACAGGCAGTATGTAAACAAGATCACATGCATCTGGGGATTGTCATAAGAAAAATAACAAATGAAGGAGAGAAAGGAGGTGCTGCACACCTGGCTGAGCACATGTTACAATGCTCAAGGACCTGGATTTGAGCCCCCAGGCCCCATCTGCAGGGGGAAAGCTTTGTGAGTGCTGAAGCAGGGCTGCAGGTGTCTATCTCTCCCTCTCTCTCTTTTTTCAATTTTTTAAAGATTTTATTTATTCATGAGAAAGATAGGAGAGACAAAGAACCAGACATCACTCTGGTACATGTGCTACCAGGGATTGAACTCAGGACCTCATGCTCGACAGTCCAATGCTTTATCCACTGCGCCACCTCCCTGGACCACTCTCTCTCCCTAACTCTCTCCCTCTCAACTTCTGGCTGTTTCTATCCAATAAATAATAATAATTAAAAAAAAAAAAAAAAAACTTTTAATGCTTGTCCTAGTATTCTATACCTTAAATGTAAATAAGATCTACAAAAAGCATATGTAAAAATATTTACCTTCTGTGTCTGCAAATACACAAGGCTTTCTACCACAGGTACTAAAGATGCTGCTGCAACAGCTCTGACGTCATCATCAAGGTCCTGGAGTCCTTCAATTATTCTAGTTAAAACTTTGGGCAATAGAGTATTAATTACATCCTGTAAAAAAGTATATCAAGACATTAATTCTTTTGTAGCACAACTGCATTTTTATTAAATCTGTCATATGAAAGTATAAAACCCATTATTTGGACTCTATAGAATTCATCCTACTTATAACAACATAGCAGTGTTAAGTACTTCATTATTCACTATTAAGTGCTTTATTATTCACTGTGAATAAAATCTTCATGTTTTGAAATAAAACTAAAATAAGTTCCTGCATGGAAACTCCTATTCTTCTTGTGGTCCTGGAGGTGGTGCAGTGGATAAAGTATTGGACTATCAAGCATGATGCCCTGAATTCAATCTCCAGCAGCATATGTACTAGAATGATATCTGGTTCTTTCTTCTCCTATCATTCTCACTAATAAACAAAACAAAAATGTAAAACACACACACACACACACACACTACTTCTATTCTTGGTTCCTATTTCTCATTCAACCCTCTGACAACCCAAGTGGGTATGATATAAACAAAGAAATAAACCATTTCTGCCTGCTTCACACTGTTCCTATTCTCTTTTCAGTATCTCCAATAGAATCAGCTTTCAGAGGAGACACCTATGATCTTAAAAGAAATCTAGAAAAGTAGTCTTTCTATGAAAAGGAAGTTTTCTGAACCTAACCCTAGCTTACCATCTGTTAGTTTATTATTGGTGCACCACTCAGTGTTTTGGGTTTTTTTTCCCCCCTCTCCTTTGATAGAGGCAGAAGTAGAGAGAAAAGAGAGAGACTGTTTCACCACTCAGGGACCAGGTGCTTGAACCTGTGTCCCTGAATATGTTATTAAATTGTTATTACCATCATCATTACCTCAAGAATGCAAATTTTGGGACTGAATTGGTGGTGCACCTAGTAGAGTGCACACATTATAGTGCACAAGCCTCTGGTCCCCACCTGTAGGGGGGAAGCTTCACAAGTGATGAAGCAGTGTTGCAGCTATTTTTCTCCCTCACTATTTTCCTCTTCCCTCTCAATTTCTGTCTCTCTCCAAAATAAATAAACATAAATATGTTTAAAATAATGCAAATTAAAGGACTGGCTTATTTGTAACACTAAAGATCTAGTGGCATTTTCCATAATTAATAGAAACAAAGAAGGAGAAAAACATTTCCGTATAGACTGAAAAGATATGTTTACCTGACGAACTGCCAAGGCATATTTTATTCCCAGCAGACCTCCATGTCTAACTTCCCACTGCTCTTGTGTAAGTAATTTAAGCAGGACATCCACAGTCTTATGAACTCCTGTCTCATTCATATGTTTTAACACCACACCTAATGTTTGAGCACAAGTTTCACGAACTGGTGCCACAACCTACAAACAAATACAAAATGATATGATTAAAACTCCCACTCATTAAAAAACTTACTTTGTAGAATTTTTAAATCTTCTTAGTGGAAGACTCCCTTAGATACTTACTTCATCAGAAACAAAGTCTCCAAATCTGTCTAATGCAAAAACACAAAGGAGTCTAATAACCAAGTCTTCTAACCACTCCTGATGCTGCTGAATCATCTGTCAAAACAAACATTTATTAACAACAAAGAGGACACTTTATTGTTTTTCAGACAGAAAGGTTAATAGACAGTGAGAGAAGAGACCACAGCACTGAAGCTTCCTTAGACACAGTGAGAACTGGATCCAGCACATGGCAAAGCAGCACACTATTTAAGCTGAGTGCTATCCCTGATCCAAAGATGACATTTTGTACTAGGCTCTGGAGTAATATTTATATAGAAAACAGGAAATAAAATATTGGGACAGATTACTTTAGCTGTGAGAACAATAACTAAAACATAAATAAATACTATTTGAGAGATGATGAGACACCAGTGCGGTGCTATGTTACCCATTTTACTAGTGACCAAATCTAGGGTCTCAGACAAGAGAGTCCTGCTAGTGGCTAAACTACCTTCCTAGCCATTCATGTGCTATCTTCAATATTAACCACATCCTCTGATTATTAAATCCAAATAAATCAAACAAATTTGAAACTTAAAATTTTATTGAAAAGAGTAAGGGCGAAGGAGAGGGATAGAATGTACATGCACTTCACCCTGGCATGTGGGTACTGGGAACTGAACTCGAGCCCAATACTTTATCCACCGCACCACCTGCCAGACCACCACCCCCTACAAAATTTTAATTCATGAATTCTATTATGCTGCTATATCCAAAAGAAATCAAGCTATTCTGACTTCATCTATATCTGTCAATTACCTAGTATTTATTTTGTTAGAGACAGATTCACCTGCAACACTGCTTCACCACTTGCAAAGCTTTCACCTTGCAGGTGGGGACTGCGGGTTCGAACTTGGGTCCTTGCACACTTTAACGTGTGCTCAACCAGGTGTGCCGCCACACCAGCCCAATATATTTTTCTTTAACTCATTCTTCTTGCCTATAGGTTTTTCCTTATTCTTCTCACTTTTGCCTTCAAATTCAATTTTCTACATTTATCTCTCACTTTTACTTCATGACACACACTTTTTACTTTGCTACCTTGGAAAAACTGGCCAAATTATGAAACCTGATGATAATCACACCTTTACAACACTTACCTCTTCAAAAGTGCTATCGCCCATTTTACCACCACTTTTCCCATGTGCTTTAAGAATTTCCCGAAGTCCAGTGCCTGCACCATGTCGAACCTAAAAATAACCAAGAAACAAGTGTTAGAGGTTAAATGCTTAAGAAAATAAGTTTAACTTTTCTTTAATATGAAACAGAAACACTGGGCTTTGTTCCTCCCTTGGCCACCAAGGTTATGGCTGGAGTCAGTGCATATAAGACTCCACTATTCCCAGCAGCCATTTTGAAAATTCAATTTCAAAAGAAAGAGAGAGTGGAGGGGGGGAGGGGAGAGAAAGAAAGGAAAAGAAAGAGAACATTTAATTTCTTGGGGCCAGGTGGTGGGGCACCTGGTTGAGCACAACGTATTACAATGAGCAAGGACTCAATTTTGAGCCCCCATCCCCACCTGCAGGGGGAGAGCTTTGCGAGTGGTGAAGCAGTATTGCAGGTGTCTCTCCACCTCTCTATCAGCCTCTCCCCTCTCAATTTCTGGCTGTCTCTATCCAATAAATAAAGGTAATAAAAAATGTTTTTTTAAAAAGAAAAAATTTAATTTCTTTTTTGATGTTTGCTATCAGGTGAGAAACAGAAAGCGGGTGGGAGTGAGAGACATGATTCCTTTTCATTGCTGGGAATAATGCTGGATATAAAAAGATGGTAGAAATCCAACAGCCAAGTGGACTAACAAACAGCAAGAGACCGAGAGAGAGAGAGACACCTGCACCACTGCTTGTGACACATCCCTTCTACCCTGCAGGTGTGTAAACTAGGGTTTGAACCTGGATCATCTCATATGGTAATGTGCATGCCCTACCAGGTTAAGTCATCATCCAGCCCTGAATATTAGGCTTTTTGTTGTTGTTGTACCAGGATTATCACCAATATTTAAAAATATATAAATTCCAAAACTGTCAGTGTGAATTTTAAAAGGAAGACAATTCAAATAAAATATCGCCAGTGATAAGGGTCTAAGGAATATAATTCAAATGATTCACTGTATACCCTTTGTCTTCTGCAGTGCCATCTGGAAAGGAGGGAACAGGAAGCTGACACTGCACCCACTTATTCTAGACTGCTTTTTAGTTAAGACTTTAATATCTTTCAAAATATTACAGTAATGTACAGTAAGGCACAGAATTATTATAAAGGTATTCCACAGCAGCTGTTTATTATTGTGTTAAATACCCAGAAACAACTGGGAGAGAATGATTTGAGACCAATTTTCAACTTTAACTAAGAAACTTCACTTTCATTTTTTCATATACTGGCACCTGTTCAAGACTGTCTTTAAAATAAAGTATTTCTCCCGGTTCGAACCCCGGTTCCCCACCTGCAGGGGAGTCGCTTCACAGGCGGTGAAGCAGGTCTGCAGGTTTCTTTCTCTCCTCCTCTCTGTCTTCCCCTCCCTCTCTCCATTTCTCTCTGTCCTATCCAACAACAATAATAAATACAACAATAAAACAACAAGGGCAACAAAAGGGAAAAAATAAATAAAATAAATATATAAAAAAAAAACACACAACAGTAAAATAAAGTATTTCTGGGGGCTGGGCGGTAATGCAGCGGGTTAAGCCTACACAGCACAATGCACAAGAACCGGCAAAGGATCTCTGTTTGAGCCCCCCGCTTTCCACCTGCAGGGAGGTCGCTTCACAATCGGTGGAGCAGGTCTGCAGGTGTCTTTCTCTCCCTATCTTCCCCTCCTCTTTGTCCTATCCAATAACAGCAGCAATGGCAACAATAACAAGGGCAACAAAATAGGGAAAATGGCCTCCAGGAGCAGCAGATTTATAGTACAGGCACTGAGCCCCAGTGATAACCCTAGAGGCAAAAAAAAAAAAAAAAAAAAAAGAAGTATTTCCGGGGGGAGATAGTAGTGCAGCAGCTCTGACACACACACACTACAGTGTGGTGTGCAAGGATTCAAGTTCGAGCCCCTGGTCCACACCCGAAGGGGGAAAGCTTCACAAGTGGTGAAACAGAGAAGCAGGTGTCTCTCTCTTTCACTCTACCTCCCCTACTCCTCTTAATTTTTGTCTCTATCCAATAATAAGAAATTTAAAAATAAATAAAAACATATAATATTAATAAATAAATAAAAATAAAAGACTCTCATGCCTGAGGCTGAGGTTCCAGATTTAATCTACAGCAGCACCACCTATAGCCAGAGCTGAGCAATGCTTTGATTACTGTCTGTGTGTTTATCCCTCTCTGTCGTTCTCAATCTCTCATTAACATAAAATAAATTATATATATATATATATTTTTTTTTTTTTTTAAGTACTTCTGAGAATGACAAGCTATTTTAGAAACTACTGCTCTTAGTCAAAATTATCACACTCCATAAGAAAGTTATATTGTCGTGGAGAGAGACAGAAGTCTTTAAGTGATAATCAGTCTAAAGTTTTTTACTTAGAAGAGAAGTGATACAAAGTACCTTCATAAGTGATGTTCATGGAATTGGTGTATTGCACCAAAGTAAAAGACTCTGGGGTGGGTGGGCGGAGAGTACAGATCCAAAAAGGATGACAGAGGACCTGGTGGGGGTTGTATTGTTATGTGGAAAACTAGGAAAGGTTATGTATATACAAACTACTGTATTTACTGTTGAATGTAAAGCATTAATCCCCCAATAAAGAAATTTAAAAAAATAAATAAGTGATGTTCAGAGAGAAAGAATAGTGAGCCAGACAAGAGGATGTGCTTGGTATGGGCCCTTCAATAGCAAAGAAAAGGCAGCTGACACAAATTATAATACAGAAATCTTACCTCCCAGGAGGGATTAAAAAGATCATTGCAAAGTTCTTCACAAAAGCTTTCCAAAGGCCATTCATTTGTCTGAGTAAAAAAATATATATGTATATAAATAATTCAAAATGTCTATTTTTTTGGTGTTTTATTATTTTTTTTTATTTATAAAAAGGAAACATTGACAAAACCATAGAAAAAGAGGGGTACAACTTCACACAATTCCTACCACCAGACCTCTGTATCCCATCCCCTCCCCTGATAGCTTTCCTATTCTTTAACCCTCTGGGAGCATGGACCCAAGATCATTGTGGGATGCAGAAGGTTGAAGGTCTGGCTTCTGTACTTGCTTCCCCGCTGAACATGGGCATTGACTGGTCGATCCATACTCCAGCCTGCCTCTCTCTTTCCCTAGTGCAAAATGTCTATTTTATGCTAATAACTTACATAATTTAAAAATAAAGTAAACTTGTAGTCTAGTAATAGCAGTCAGGCTTTACAATTTGTAAATAATTAAAATTCTACTGATGGTATTTATAATATATATACGGGGGGGGGGGGGCGACAGACAGTGGAGGCAGAGAGGTAGAGAGAGTGAAAGAGGCCACAACAAAGCTTCCTTCAGTGAGGTGGGGGCTGGGATCAAACCCGGGTTGTGTACATAGCAAAGCAGCACACTATCCAAGTGAGCAATTATGAAAAAGTTATAAATAACTGTAAAGAATAATTTATATAATTTCAAAAGTACCTCTTCAAGTAAGGAAGAACTGTCTGGAATATTGTCAATCAAAACCTTAGCATCATTTGCAGACTGATTAACAACAACATTTGTTACTTTTCGTCTCTTCTCTTCTGGTTCCCCATCAGTGCTATCATTACTGAAAAATAAGAAAGATCACCATTTTTAAAAGTGAATAAAGGATAATGAATGAACATAAAAGAATCCATTATTTGAAAAATATTTTGCCACATTCTAGTTATATGATTTACTTAAAATTTCTTATTTGTTGATTTTTTAATCAGTCGATTTTAATGATATACACCTGAAACAGGTGATAATGTAATGCTATTCCAATAAAAACTTTCAGTAACAGTGACTACTTTAATTTTTTTAAAAAAGTATGTTTTATCACTCTTACTGATAAAGTAAAATGTCAATGAATCACTGCCTTCAAACTGGATCACAAGCTTAACAAGTCTTTTTTTCCCCCTTTCTTTCTATTATTTTAAACTCCTTTGGTCTAACAAGTAAAATCTGGCTGACTATAATATTTTTAGGTTTTTCTGGATTTTGTACCCTGGAGAAAACTAAACTATAGAGTAGAACAGTATGTTTTTCCTAGTTACTAAAAAATACAGTGCTAAGACAAACAAAAACTATTAAGAGAGTTTAAGGAGATAGTAATTTACTTATTTATTTTGCCTTCAAGGTTATATTTTTAAAACCTTTTTAAAAAAATTTATTTTCCCTTTTGTTGCCCTTGTTTTTACTGTTGTAGTTATTATTGTTGTCATTATTATTAGATAGGACAGAGAGTAATGGAGAGAGGAGGGGAAAACAGAGAGGGGAAGAGAAAGATAGACACCTGCAGACCTGCTCCACCGCCTGTGAAGCGACTCCCCTGCAGGTGGGGAGCTGGGGGCTTGAACTGGTATCCTTACCCAGTCCTTGCGCTTTGCACCATGTGTGCTTAACCTGCTGCACTACCACCCAACTCCCTCAAGGTTATTGCTGGGGCTCGATGCCTGCACTACAAATCCACTGTTCCTGGAGGCCATTTTTTTCCCCTTTTTGTTGCCCTGGTTGTTTATCGTTGTTCCTGTTATTATTATTGTTGTCATCATTGCTGTCTTTGTTGTTGGATAGGACAGAAAGAAACTGAGAAAGGAGGGGGAGAGAAAGGCACCTGCAGACCTGCTTCAGTGCCCATGAAGTGACCCCTCTGCAGGTGGGGAGTTGGGGGCTGGAACCAAGATCCCTATGCTGGTCCTTGGGCTTGGCGCCATGTGTATTTAACCTGCTGCTCTATGGCCTAGCCCCCAAACAAATGGTATTTTATGACTAAGAAAAAAAAAAATCTAGGCTAGTCTTAACAAAACACAGAAGAGAAAACAGATACAACTAATTTACTCAGCAGTAATACTGATTGAAAGAAACAACTAGCACTCTTGAGGCAGACACAGCATTTACTTTTCTTAAACAGTGTATGTGTGGGGGGGTTGTACACATAGTGCTCAGTGGCAGAGCCAAACTCAGTGTTTCACACATGGTGCCCCTATCCAATTTTTTAATTCTTTTTTAATTTTAAATTTTTGAGAGAAAGGAGATTTAAGAGAAACACTAAAACATCACTACCATCCAAGAATCTTGTCTCTGTGCTCAGTGCTATTATGTGGTGCTAGGGATCAAACCCATAGCCCAGACCTGGAAGGCATATACTGTACTGATCTAGTCACCATCCCAGCCAAGATATTGCATTATTATTTTTTTAAGATTGTATTTATTTATTTATTTATGAATGAAAAACATAGGAGAAAGAGTCAGACATCACTCTGGTATATGTGCTGCCAGGGATTGAACTCAGCACCTCATACTTGAGAGTCCAATGCTTTATCCACTGTGCCACCTCCCGGACCACTGCATTGTTTTTTATAACCTCTCCAAATCTTTTTTTTTAATGTTTATTTATTTATTTTCCCTTTTGTTGCCCTTGTTATTTTTTGTTTGTTTGTTTTTATTGATATTGTCCTTGTTAGATAGGACAGAGATAAATAGAGAGAGGAGAAGACAGAGGTGGGGAGGGAAAGATAGACACCAGCAGACCTGCTTTACCGCCTTAAAGCGACTCCCCTGCAGGTGGGGAGCTAGGGGCTCAAACCAGGATCCTTACTCCGGTCCTTGTGCTTTGCGCCACGTGCGCTTAACCCGCTACACTACTGCCCGACCTCCAACCTCTCCAAATCTTAATACTGTATTTGGTTAACCAATTTTTCTATAAAGTGCTTAAACAAATTTGAGCTTTCCTAATCTAGCTCATCATTATGCTTCTCCTAATTCTCCCCAATTGACATATACTGATTAGTCAGCTTGTTGGGCATGTTTCTACTTTCAGGTATTTATTTATCCTTTGTATTTCCTTTATTTGGAGTTTTTTTTTTCCCCAGCTACTCACGGGGCTAGCACTCTCGTTTCTTTCAGATCCTACTCACAAGATTCAGAACTTCACTTAGGGGGGCCGGGCAGTGGTGTACCAGGTTAAGCGCACATAACTTGAAGTGCAAGGATCCTGGTTCAGGCCACCAGCTCCCCAACTGCAGGGGGGCCGCTTCAAAAATGCTGAAGCAGATCTGCAGGTGTCTTATCTTTCTCTCCCCCTCTCTTCTCAATTTCTCTCTGTTCTATCCAGTAAAATGTAAAAAAATGGTGGCCCAGAGCGGTGGATTTGTAGTGCTGGCACCGAGTCCCAGTGATAACACTGGAGGCAAAAAAGAAAAGATCTCTATGCATTCCTTTCCAAACATCCCACGTATAAATCCAAACTTTTTCTTCATAAAACATTTGACATGTTCCTTCCTTTATCTTTCCTCCACCTCCTGAACTTTTACTATTAACACACTATAAGGAAATACTATGGATTTATTTGTCTTGTTCCTTGTCTATCTTTCCCTCTAACTTAAGCTCCACAGAGAAGAATTATCATTTATATTTTATTTTATCAGAGCACTACTCAGTTCTGGCTTATGGTGGTCCAGGGGATTGAATTTGAGACTTCAGAGCCTCAGGCATGAGAATCCCTTTGCATTACCATTATGCTATCTACCCCCACCCAAATTATCAATTTTAGATTCTTGTAGATCAAGAACCTAGAGCAGTATCTGACACATAGGAAATATTCAATAAGTATTTGGGAAATGAATCATGAACTCTGAAAAATAAAATTTCTTTCTTTTTGTTTATAAAATGGAAACACTGAAAAGACAGGATAAGAGGGGCACAATGCCGCACAATGCCACACAATTCCCACCACTAGAACTCTGTATCCAATAGATCTAATATTTCTTTTTCAATTTTTTATATTTATTTATTTATTCCCTTTGTTGCCCTTGTTTTATTGTTGTAGTTATTATTGTTCTTACTGATGTTGTCATTGTTGGATAGGACAGAGAGAAATGGAGAGAGGAGGGGAAGACAAGAGAGGGGGAGAGAAAAAGAGACACCAGCAGACCTGCTTCACTGCTTGTGAATCGACTCCCCTGCAGATGGGGAGCCGGGGACTCGAACTTGGATCCTTATGCAGGTCCTTGCGCTTTGCGCCACCTTCGCTTAACCCACTGTGCTACCGCCCGACTCCCAGATATAATATTTCTAATACTAAAGTCTTTGGATAATGGTGCTTATATAAGCAAAAGTCAGTAGAAATATTTAAGTTACTATATAATCCTAGTAAGCTGTTAGATGTACAAGCTCAAGACTTTATACCTAAAACAAAAACAAAAAACATACAATAGGGAGTCAGGCAGTCGCACAGTGGGTTAAGCGCAGCTAGTGCGAAGCGCAAGGACCAGCGAAAGGATCTCAGTTCGAGCCCCCAGTTCCCTACCTGCAGGAGACTCGCTTCACAAGTGGTGAAGTAGGTCTGCAGGTGTCTTATCTTTCTCTCCCCCCCATCTTCCCCATCTCTCTCCATTTCTCTCTGTCCTATCCAACAATGATGACATCAACAACAATACCGACTACAATAATAAAACAACATGGGCAACAAAAGGGAATAAAAAAAAACATACAATAACTTAATCCCCTGGGGGGGGCAAGATGTCAAAGATCAAACCATGGCTTCCTACACAAAATATGTGCTTTATTCCAAGTAACATCCTCAGTAGTGCCATGTAAAAATACCAAGAGCAAATGTTTATTATTTACCCCCCCCCCCAGTCCTTAGTTTTTAAATAAAAACCTTAAAGCTGTGTATGAATGGAAATAACAAACATTTCTGCAGCGCAAAAGCTTTAGTTTTATTGGTTCTCAAGGGTTTATCAAATTAATCTTTTATTCAAATATTTATAGAACAGCAAAGATTCTCTCTTTGTAGATAAAAACAGAGTTAGAGAGACAGACAATGAAAGAGACCACAGCACAAAAGCTTCCTTCAATGTGGCAGGGGCTGGGCTCAAATCTTTGACAAGCTCCTTGAAATGTTTCTGAAGAGTGTTGAATTATGCTTTGGGGGGAAAAAAAGTTACCCCACCAAAGGAACCCTGCTGCACTGTTGGTGGGAATGTAAATTGGTCCAACTCTTATAGAAAGCAGTCTGGAGAACTCTCAGAAGGGTATAAATGGATCTACCCTATTCTATGACCCTGCAATCCCTGTCCTAGTGATATATCCTAGGGAACCAAAGACACCCATGCAGAAAGATCTGTGTAACCAAACACACCCATCCAAAAAGATCTGTGTATACCTATATTCATAGCAGCACAATTTGTAATAGACAATACCTGGAAGCAACCCAAGTGTCCAACAACAGATGAGTGGCTGAAAAAGTTGTAGTACATATACACAATGGAATGCTACTCAGCTGTTAAAAGTGGTGACTTCACTTTTTTCTACTCATTTTGGTTGGAGCTTGAAGGAATCAATATTAAGTGAGTTAAGTCAGTAAGAGAAACATGAATATGGGATGGTCCTAACCATAGACGAACTTGAGAAATAAGGGAAACACAAAGGAGAACTTGGACTAGGTTTGCTATATTCCACCAAAGTAAAGGACTCCAGGGAAGAGGAAGAATGTTCAGGTCCTGTTGCATGATGATGGAGGAGGACCTGATGGGGGAAGGGGTAGAGTATTCTGCAGAAAACAGAAATTTTACACATGTATCAACAACTGTATTTATTGCTGACTGTAAACTATTAATCCCCCCCCCAAAAAATTAAAATGTTGCCCTAAGCCACAGGGAGATATGTTTTATTAACACATTTAAAAAATGAGAGAGAATTTTACAAAAGGATTTGGAAAAGAAGCCTGACATATTCACCTATTGTTTGGCCTAAGGAAGAGGGGATGTAATACTGTCATGTGCTCATTGTAATAACTCAGTATTAACTGTGACCCTTAGTCTATCTCTCTGACTTCATTATCTGTTTTTACTTCTATTCACTCATCCTAAACATACTATTCGTTTTGTATCTTGAATATGTCATGCTTATAGCATTTATACCTGTTCCCTCTATGTGAAATATGAAATATGAAGTCTTAAAGACTGTCACCGCTCCTATTGAGCTTTTTAATAGTAAGAAAAACAAATCTGTGTATATCAATTTTCCTGGGGAAGTTGTCCCAGTCTCACCTGACAAATCAGGGAGACAACCTAAATGGTAACGCCACAGCTAAACATAAAATTAGCATAGTTTTTGTTCAGAAATTAAGCAGATAGCAACAGGAAAGTTGGCCAGGTAGTAGAGTGCTTGATTTGCACACAAGGCTCCAGGTTCAGTTGCTGGTACCACATATGCCAGAGAGATAATCTGGTCTTATTCTCATCAAATAAATATATTTAAAATTTTTTATTTACTAATTTTTTTGGACAGAGACAGAGAAGCAGAGGGGTAGGGGAGACTGAAATGGAGATACCTACAGTACTGCTTCACCTCTTGTGAAACTTCCCTCCCCCCACCCACCCCAGCCTGCAAATGAGGACTGGGGGGGGGGCTTGTACTTGAGTCCTTTCGCATTGTAACATGTATACTTGACCTGGTCCCATAAAATTCACGTATTTTTCAATTAAGCAGACAGACTTTAGATTCACTGTTAAAAAAATATATATATATATATGCAGAAATTACTACCTCTTCTCATTAGTTTCCACAGTATCCCTGGACCTCTGTTTTGCAAATAACTTGGCCATTCTTTTAGCTTTGTTCTTCTGCCTATTGCTCATTCCTGCTCGAAATTCTGAGTCAATCAATTCAGCTGCCTGGAGAGTCTAAAAGAGAAAAGAGAAAAAAAAAAAAAAAGAGTTTAATCTAAAGAAAAACTTCCAAAATCAAAGTTTCAGGTTCATAAATCTGCAAGTTTCACTAAATATAAATTGGTGACATTCTTTTTTGACAACTTCGTAACATTTGTTACCATAATTTCACTTTCTTCCTTCTTCTTTAATATTTATTTATTCCCTTTTGTTGCCCTTGTTGTTTTTCATTGTTATAGTAATTATTGATGTTGTTGTTGGATAGGACAGAGAGAAATGGAGAGAGGAGGGGAAGACAGAGAGGGGGAGAGAAAGATAAGACACCTGCAGACCTGTTTCACCTCTTGTGAAGCGACTTCCCCCAGCAGGTGGGGAGCTGGGGGCTCGAACCGGGATCCTTTCACCCGTCCTTGTGCTTTGCAACACCTGCGCTTAACCCACTGTGCTACTGTCCGACTCCCCCTTCTTCCCTTTTTACTGTCAATAAATATTCATGTGTTTCTGAACCTTTTTATGTCATATGGTATAAATGTATAATCCTAACCCACATAAAAACTGTGATGAAGTGAGATGTCAAAATAACAGCTCCATCTAAATTTATAACAATAAGGAATGTCATTAAAAGAAATTGATGATCACCTGCTGAAAATAAAAATCATTATACCTATGAAAGATAGGTCTAGCCCAGTATAGTCAATATAGCCATTGTTCCTTTCCTCTTAATCATTATTTTCCCCCCACATTTAGTGAGAGGTAACAGACTGAGACAGAAATTCCTTGAGCACAAGTCTAAAATGTCTTTTGGCATTTAAATGGTTTAGAGTCAACTGAAATCTCTTCTACAATTAGTTAGGGTCCCTGGTATATGAATGTCCTGCTATAATCTTGGTCTTTAAATCATGGCTACATACTCAAGGCAATACAGCAGTGATGAGTTTATGACAAGTAATCTTCAGCAAACACTAATAAAGATTTATTACAGACCAGGTCACTTGAATCCTGTAAAAAACAAAACCATATCCAACCTTCCTGTTTATTGCCCGTTTCCTCCAGTACACCTGACTACACTTTCTGACATGTGTTCAACCAGGTGTGACACTGCCCAGTGGGGTAACCCTTTTCAAATGATTTTTTTAATGTCATTTCTGAGCTTTCTTTTTGGATACAAGTGGACCTGTGTCTTTTTAAACTATGTTTTTCCTTTTCCTACTTTATACTGCTATATTAAGTATACTATCAGTATATGCTCCAATGTTATTTTGTTGTACAGCTAAACTATAATTTTGCTGTTTATCCCTTCCCTTTATTCTTCTAGTTCCAGACTTTTTTTTAATGTGCCAGGTCTTTGCTGGTACTCTATTCTCAATGCACTTGTTTTAAGATATGGAGAGAGATGGAAAGACACCACAGCAGCTGTTATGCTTGGTGATTCCATGAGGGTCCCAAGTCCTCACACAGAATAAAGTGTGCTCTGCAGCAGGTGACCTGCCTCTTGTCCCCCGCCCCAAACTTTTTTTTAACCTCGAATGAAATCTCTTGGAAAAATCCTCATGCAGGTGAAATACTATCAAACGCATGCAATATTTAACACTTTTTCCTCTTGCCTTTGCTAATATTCTTTTAGGGACCCTGGGCTCTATGAAGAGTTTCTGCTTTGCAGTCATAAAGCCTTTTTATTCCCTTGGCCTTTCTCTTTGCTTGAGTGGAGAATGGTTCTAGTTCCTCTATACTACTCGCCCTTGAAACTCCTAGAATTTTTCAACTATTTTTTTTGGGGGGGAGGGTCAGGAATTTGTAGAAATAACTTATTTCAAATTTTAAACCAAAATCAAACAAATAGTATGGCAACTAGTAAAGAACAGAAAGAAATGTGCAGAGGAATAATCAGATGTAAATAGAGAATCAAACAAAATCTGGTGCTTCTATTAAGTGTGATAACTGAACAAGGTGTCAATTTCTCTCTATCTCTACCCAATAAGTAATGAAAGAAAATATTTTAAAAAGAGCTGTCCCTGGGGCATGGAGACATGGGTGTTCATCAATTACTAGAAAGAAATTTCCTTTACTCAACACTGTGTATCATTTTGCACTACTTTACACTTTTCTGTTTATCATATTTGCTACTTTCTCAAATAAAAGATTGGATCAGAGTTTTAAAAATCACCAGTATAAGCATATCTGACTAGGATATCCTTTACTACCTACATCCCACTCTTAAGACTTTTACTTTTTGTTCTATTGACAAAGGCAAGATGAGTGTATACTATTAGGATATTATTCAACAAATGGCTCCTAAAAACTTCACACACTTTTTATTTAATACTCTGGAGTCTACGTGGGAAGATGAAGTTCTTTTTAGACTCTGTCACCACATTACAATTACTAAAACACTAAATTATGGTGGCACTAAGCAAAAATGAGATGAGGGATATTATAGCCAAAATAAAGCAAACTTCCTGAAATATCACTTGGAACAGGCACCCAAAGGTTTTACCTACAGGTTGTTTGTTTATAAGGGCTGCTGATGTAGGAGTGTAATCCAGATCTTCATCATTGAAGAGTTCTTCAGTACTCATTCCAATTGCTTCTCCCATATTAAGGCCAAGTTTCTTCTGTAATAGTTTTCGTTGGCGTGCTATCCTCTCTTTAGGATCCACTTCCCCTATTAACAGAACAGAAATGTAGTTAAGTTCCTCCAAATCAGGTAGAAACCTTTCTAGTGTGTGAGGATCAAATTAAAAAAAAAAAATTTTTTTTAAATGCACCTTCTGTTAACATAGTAGGTGAATTCCAAGAACTAGATATCCCAGAGTGATACTCTGGTTGATTCTCAATAGAATTTTTAAAAATATACCCTCGGGGGTCGGGCGGTAGTGCAGCAGGTTGGGTGCACCTGGCGCAAAGCACAGGGACCAGTACAGGGATCCCGGTTTGGGCCCCCGGCTCCCCACCTAAAGGGGAGTGGCCTCACAGTTGGTAAAGCAGGTCTGCAGGTGTCTTTCTCTCCCTGTCTGTCTTCCCCTCCTCTCTCGATTTCTCTCTGTCCTGTCCAGCAAGGAATGACATCAACAACAACAACAATAACCACAGCAAGGCTACAACAAGGGCAACAAAAGGAGGGGGGAAAAATGGCCTTCAAGAGCAGTGGATAACCCTAGAGGCAAAAAAAAAAAAACCCCTCATAATCAATAAAACAAACAAACTGCACTCACAATTTCTAGATACAAAATAAATCTATTACCTATTAATTACTAGAAAATAATGTCTTAGTTAAGAAAACACTTTGGGTGGTCCGGGAGGTGGCACAGCGGTAAAGCTTTGGACTCTCAAGCATGAGGTCCTGAGTTCGATCTCCGGCAGCACATGTGCCAGAGTGATGTCTGGTTCTTTCTCTCTCCTATCTTTCTCATAAATAAATAAAACCTAAAAAAAAAAAGAAAGAAAGAAAGAAAGAAAGAAAGAAAGAAAAAGAAAACACTTTGGGAATTTTTAGCAAGACACCTCAACCACCCAGTTGTCAAACTAAGAACATAAAATGAAATCTATTCCTACAGAAGTAAACCAATTTTATTTTATATCTATGCTTTTGTACACCTCTAAAACATGCTCTGAAGGATCGAACAAGCTTTATAAGAGACTAGATTTTTAATATCCCAAGTAAATTTCTCCATAATTCAGTGGGGGGAAAAAATCAAGTATATTTTTAAAATAAAATTTCTGATTCAAAATAGCTAAAGTGCAAGATAGTTCTACACTATGTGAAAAAAATTAACATTTTTTTAAAACAGTCACCTAGGTAAAAGTAAATATGCTACTAAGTAATTTATCTGGACTAATCTACTTTATAAACAACAAACTCTAGCAAAATAATTAAAAACAAAACAAAACTTGTAGGTACTGGAAAAAGAGCAAAAGTAGCCACACAGTTGAGGGAGCTGTCAATACCTGGAAGAAGGGCGTGCTAGTGGGTGACCTTCCCATATTTGCTGCTTTTTTATCCTGAGGGCAGACCCAATCAGTCCACAGTATATAAAACAGATAAAAGTAAGATAAAGGGAGTTGGGTGGTGGCGCAGCAGGTTAAGTGCACGTGGCGCAAAGCGCAAGAACCGGCATAAGGATCCCGATTCAAGCCCCTGGCTCTCCACCTGCAGGGGAGTAGCTTCTCAAGTGGTGAAGCAGGTCTGCAGGTGTCTATCGTTCTCTCCCCCTGTCTTCCCATCCTCTCTCCATTTCTCTCTGTTCTATCCAATGATGACATCAAGAACAACAATAACTACAACAATATAACAAGGGCAACACAAGGGAAAATAAATATTAAAAAAAAAAAAATTTTAAAGTCAGATAAAGACCCAGACTTTCTGGGTTTAACAATTAAGAGAAATGATAGTCAGGGACCAGTCACTATAACCACTAGAAAGTAAAGGGAGAAAACCCATGAAAGAGAGTCAGAGAGACAAATTCTTTTATAAGTCAAAGCACAGAATACTCCTAGTTTACCTTCCCCACCCTTATCGTGCTGCCACTCCAAACTGCAAACTTCAATTTTTATTCCATCACGTCTGTTAAATTTTGCAAGACTGCCATATGGCCTACCAAGTGACAAACTAGTTTGAACACACATTTTAGACTGTTTTCTAAAGAACTACTACATACCTGATTTTTCATCCTGTACTTCAAATTCTGCACCAGCAGATCCCAAAAGTGATGCCCCATGTTGTAACAGTCTACATATATCAAATCTGTCAAAATTCAAGCGATCTGTAGAAGGTGAATCTTCCATAGCACTTTCTGAAGTAGGTTCTAGATAAAATTTTAAAATGTTTAATTTGATCATATAGTCAAAATGAAGAATGAAAGAAAATAGAAAATATGGGGTGGGTGGAAAAGAAAAACTTGTGGATTTATGATCGGCTGTCGTTCACAATTATCAACTATATAGCTGGTGACTCCCCTTCCACATACCATTAAAATGTTAACTGCTATGTGGTTTTTGTTGTTGTTGTTTTTGTTTTTTTTTACTATGGAACATGATGTTTGTGATGAAATTCATTCCCAAGATGAAACACGCACATTCAATAACATACTATCTGTACTTGCTATCAAGTAGCTAAAAAAAACGGTGTAATAGCATTAGGTTGTTATAGTTCTAAATTAAGAATTAACTTTAACTTATTACCCCTCCTTCTAAGGGAAATTAGAACAAAAGCGATCACTTTCAACAGGACTTGCTTCTCATAGTAAGAGCAAATTATAATCTCTAAGCAAATTTGTTGGTCATCATTTCTCCTTTGGCTAATTATGCTTCTAAGACTCCTTCTGTTTCTATCCGTACTGGTCATCACCATGCCAGGTTCCCTTGCATTGCTTGATGCTGTGGTCTATTTACATAATCACTGTTTACCTGAGACCCACCCTGCCTGCAGGGTATTGGTTTAATCCCCACTGGTTAGATGGAAGCTTGCTATCTTCGTGCTCCACCCCCTTTCCTAGTCATTTCCTTTTACCACTTCCAACTTCCCCTTTAGAAGATATAAGGGCATATTTTTCTACTCAATAAACATTGCACTGTGTTCCTGCTCCACGAGTCCCAGAGTCTCTCTTCCCCGAAGAGTTCCTGGTTCCCCTCTGATGTCACTGAGTAAGCAGCAGCCTAGGTTGGCTCCAGAGAGCACGTGCCCCGGAAGAAACACCCTCAGGCTAGCCTGGCACAAATTGTTAAAATTATATACTAATTTGAGTCCTGAGACTATTTATGTAATGTCATTTTCCTCCTTAAAAAGATAGGTAATGGGGGGGGGGGGACGGACACAACATATGGTTATGCAAAATACTGTCATTCCTGAGGCTCTGAGGTTCCAGGTGCAATCCCTATCACCACCATAAGTTAGAGCTAAACAGTGCTCTAGCATCTCTCTACCTTTATCTCTCCTGTAAAAATAAAATAAAAATATACTGGGGTGGGGCGGTGGCATATCCAGTTAAGCACAAGGACCTGAGCAAGGATACCAGTTCAAGTCTCCAGTCCCCCTCCTGCACAGGGGTCACTTCACAAGTGGTGAAACAGGTCTGCAGGTGTCTCTCTCTCTCTCCCCCCTCCCCTCTCAATATCTTTCTGTCCTATCCAATAAAATGGAAAAATGCCCTCCAGGGGCAGTGGATTCATAGTGCTGACACTGAGACCCAGCAATAACCCAGGGGGAAAAATAAATATAAAAATATATTAAAAGGGGTGGTCCGGGAGGTAGCACAGTGGATGAAGCATTGAATTCTCAAGCATGAGGTCCAGAGTTCAATCCCCGGCAGCACATGTACCAGAGTGATGCTTCTATCTTCATGAATAAGTAAGTAAAATCTTTAAAATATATATATATATAAAAATAAACAAACACAGGACCACCTTCTCCCCCCACACCCCCCAAAAAAGTAGGCATGCTAGTGACCTGGGAAGTGATACTGAGGTTCTAAATTCAATATCTGGCATCACATCACATGTACCAGAGTGATGCTCTGTTTTTTTCTCTTTCTCTCATTAGTTAGTAAATAAAATATTTTAAAAAGGATATGCTGCTATAATTTTCAAATCCATTATATTTAATACATTATAACTATTCAGTGACTTAATAGTATAGCTGACATTTGTATATAATGCATCAATAGCAAAACCATAAAACTTAAAGGAAACTACTATAAATGTATCTTTAGTGATGACAAGCAAAATTTAACTAATATATGTTATTTTTTTCCTCTCTAGGGCTTCACTTGAACTTCTTACCTACAAGATCTTATTGTTCCTAAACGACTTTCTAATTATCTCTTCACTAATGGGGAAGAACCAGAGCATCACTCCAGCAGACTTGATGTGGGGATTGAACGCAGGACCTCATGCTTGAGAGTCCAACATCTTATCACATGGTGTCACTTCCTGGGTCACTCTTTCTTTTTCCTTATCCCAGACAGTGAGTAAGAAACAGAGGGTGAAAATAAATAAATAAATAAATCCTAGACCCTTGTCCATGATGAAGTGTGTGCACTGCTAGGTGAGCTATCTCCCAAAGCCATTAATAAGGTGTTTGATTGGTCACCTCTGTGGTTTCTCCACTCTAGGTCAACTTTTTCAGGTAAAGAAAGACAAGAGAGGGAAAGACACCTCAGCACCAAAGCTTCCCCAAGTGGTAGTAGTGGTGGTCGGTCTCCAACCTTGGTTGCAAGCATAGCAAAGAAGGCATCCTCACTCACCAGTCCTTCCACCCTTTATGTGCTTTTTTGTTTGTTTTTTAGAATTTGAGTTGTAGCATCTCTGAGTACCAAAATAAGTCATGGTAATGAGCTGGCAAACTTAAAAACTCTTTCCTAAAATAAGCCAGCTTCTGGTTTTGTATTTCATTTGACTGAATACAAGTCAACACAATCAGTCAAAATAATGTGTCAACAAATTACAGCAAAAAAAAAAAAAAAAAAAAAAAGGTAAGCCAACACTTAGTTTCACCAAATTAAGACGTGCACCTTCGCAAAATTTTAAAAGTTTATATTCCTTTTTAAATGTCAGTACAGCCAGAAAACAATTTCCACTAAAAGGCACCTGAGAGTCATATAAAAAGTTACCTAGGGGCCAGGTGGTGGCGCACCTGATTGAGCGCTCATGTTATAGTGTGTAAGGACCCAGGTTCAAGTTCCTGTCCTTACCTACAGGGGAAAAACTTTGTGAATGAAGCTAGTCTGCAGGGGTCTCTCTCTGTCTCTCTCCCTCTCTATCATCCCCTTTCCCCTTGATTTCTGGCTGTCTCTACCAATAAGGAAATAAAATGACAATTTTTTTTTCTAAAAAAGCTACCTCTAAACATCCATATACAATTGTGCTTATATTTAGAAAATAACTGTGATATTCTCCCAGTGACAACAACAAAAATCTAGAACCCAGGCTGTATGTAGTGCAGTGGCAGTGGTAGAATGCAGGCCTTGTGGATGAGGCTCTCTCTATGCTCAACCTCTAGCTTCCTCTCCCATTAGATTTGTTTTAAATGTTTATATTGCAATGGCAATGATTTTAATTCTTTCTCTAGCATATAAACTTAAGGAAGTAAATGAGACAATGCAAAGTTAACAACTTTAAAAAATATGGAAACATTTGTTTTAAGTAGTTTTTAAAAGTGTGGTAAAAACCTGTCATTTCCTGACAAGACTGCAACTAAACACATGAAAATGAAGCCTCTAAATTAAAATTGAAAACTATTAAGCTATAAAATACACAGTTGTATAAAATCAACAGTTGGGTTTTTATTGCAAAACACTTTTTCCACTGAAAAGTACCTTGTTTGGTTCTTGGCGCCGGGTTCCACTCAGGCACATTTCTCACTATTGCTTCAACAGCTTGTCCTGCTGCAATCCGAGTATCCCAATTTGTACTCCTTAAATATATCAGCACCTTAAAAAATTAAAAATGGAAGTTTAGATATAACAAAAATCAGTGTCTGCTCTAAGTAGTCAGAACAGAGAAATACAAACTTACATTATAAAATGTCTGAAAATTGTTAATGGATCTGAATAGGCAGGTCACCAAAGACACATGTGATCAATTAAACACATGGAAAAATGTGCAAATCAAAACTATTAGGCTGTCAGAAACGTCATGATGATTCTTCCATGATTTTTAAAATTAATTTATTTTCCCTTTTGTTGTCCTTATTTTTTATTGTTGTTCTAATTTCTTTTTTTTTTAATTTTTTTTTTTTATTTAAGAAAGGATTAATTAACAAAACCATAGGGTAGGAGGGGTACAACTCCACACAATTCCTACCACCCAATCTCCATAACCCACCCCCTCCCCTGATAGGTTTCCCATTCTCTATCTCTCTGGGAGCATGGACCCAGGGTCATTGAGGGTTGCAGAAGGTAGAAGGTCTGGCTTCTGTAATTGCTTCCCCGCTGAACATGGGCGTTGACTGGTCGGTCCATACTCCCAGTCTGCCTCTCTCTTTCCCTAGTAGGGTGTGTCTCTGGGAAAACTCTCAGAAGGCTAGACATGGACCTTCCATATGATACAGTAATTCCTCTCCTGGGGATATACCCCAAGGACTCCATAACACCCAACCAAAAAGATATGTTGAATTTCTTTTTCATTTTTTTTTAAATTTTTTATTTAAGAAAGGATTAATGAACAAAAACATAAGGTAGGAGGGGTACAACTCCACACAATTCCCACCACCCAATCTCCATAACCCACCCCCTCCCATGATAGCTTTCCCATTCTCTATCCCTCTGGGAGCATGGACCCAGGGTCATTGAGGGTTGCAGAAGGTAGAAGGTCTGGCTTCTGTAATTGCTTCACCTGTTGTTGTAATTTCTGTTGTTGTTACTGATGTCATTGTTGTTAGATAGGACAGAGAGAAATGGAGGGAGGGAAGACAGAGAGGGGGAGAGAAAGACAAGACATCTGCAGACCTGCTTCACCAATTGTGAAGCGACTCCCCCGGAGGTGGGGAGCCAGGGGCTGGAACCAGTCCTTACACTGGTCCCTATGATTCAAGATACATGCACTTAAGCCGCCGCGCTACCACCTGACTCCCTCTTCCATGTTTTTTATGCAAAAAATGTGCCATGACTCTTCCAACTCAATACAATGACATACATTTCACTCATTAGTATGGGTGTAAATCTGCAAAATCAGTTAATAATGAGTGTTGATAAGAATAGAGAAAATAGGACCCTCATATACTGATTATGGAAAATAAAATGGTGGCGCCAGTTAGGAAAACAATTTGTCAGGTCCTCGTGAAGTTAAACACAAAAATCATTTGTTCCTGTAATTTGACTGCCAGGTATATACTCAAGAGAAATAAAAACATATATCCACACTAAAACTTACAAAAATTTTCAGTCATACTATTTGCAATATGTCAAAGAATGGAAATAATCCAAATGTCCATCAACTAACAAACAAGATAAATATGATGTGCTACGTCCCTATCCACAAACAGAAAGAGAAAGGAAACAGTCACAAAAGTTACACATCTATATAAATGTTAGCATAGGCAATTACGGGGCCAGGTGGTGGCGTACCTGGTTAAGCTCACTCATTACAGTGCTCAAAGACCCAGGTTCAAGCCCCTGGTCCCTACCTGCAGGGGGAAAGCTTCACAAGTGGTGAAGCAGAGCTGCAGAGGTCTCTCTGTCTCTCCCCCCTCTCAATTTCTCTCTGTCTCTATCCAATAATAAATAAATAAAATTTAGAATAGGTGAACTAGTGACCAGAAAGTTGGCTAGTGATAGCCTAAGACCTTCTATAGGCGTGAAACTGATAGTAAGTGGCTGCTAATCAACAGAAGGGTTTTTATTTAGGCGAGTGGGGTGGATAAGATAAAAATCCTTTAAATTTTGTTTCACTTATCTGCAGATATTCATAATCACTTAATTACAAACTTTATATGGTTATATTGCAGTATATAAATTATAATTCCTTAAAGCTATTTCAAAATTTTTGGGGCCCTGTTGTATGATGATGAAATCTGACCTAAGTTGTGGGTGACAGTGTTCTGCAGAGAACTTTCATGGGGAGATGAGCAATTATACACATGTGCCAATAACTGCAATGTAAACAACTCCGCCAATAAAAATTATTTTAAAAACACACATAGAAAATAAAATAGCAACAGGAAAACATTAAAAGATGAAAAAAGGCAGCTAGGAAATGAGAGGGTACTAAAATTTTTTTCCTCTTCTCTAATTATTTGCTCTTAAATTCAGAGCATCAAAGACTGGAGATCTCTTCCCAGTTCAGTACTAACTAGTTTTGTTTGTTTCCAATTTAGCCTATTCAAGTCCTCTGCCCTTTCCCAGCATGAGAGGAAAAGGGGGGGGTGCTTCTTTAGTCCCCCACCTTACAAGTGAATATAATACTGCTTCTCTATTTGAGAACATGGAGAGTGTAGTTGTCCAATCACTGTCTCTCCACCCAGGTTTTGGTAGTTCTAAGTGGGAAGGATGTTATAGAGTCATAGTTGATCCTTAATGGTACCAATTCATAGTCTAACAAAGGCAGTTACAAGAATCAGAGATAAAGAAATGAAAATCAAAAGAGGGAAGAATGGATGAGCGATCTATAGGGGCTCCCTGTGGCTGGGCTATCATATTGTTCCTAGATCCGACCCCTTAGTTCTTCTCTCCTCCCCCACCATCCATACACTGATAAAGTACTCCTGCTTTGTTCACTTTGCATGTCAGAGAACTAAACACACAGAATCTGCTGCTTATTATCATAGGGCTCAATTCTGCAAGTCTATAGGGTCCAGTGAAAATGTAACCATTGTTCAAGGAAGGATAATGGGTTCAGATTGTGAAAATACTGATCCATCAGAGCAAAAAAACCTTTACTTTCATGTAGCTAACTAAGAAGGTGGGAAAACAACTAGTTCCTCATTTATTTCAATCATTATCCATGAATACTCACCCATTTGAGGACTGCCAGCCAAGATATGATTGTTAGCCATTAAGAACAAGCTAAACCACTAACAAACTAGATTAACAGCCATGTTCATTAGCAAGTTAGATCAGACTCAAATTTGTGCCACAGGCAAAAGGTCCTATATTATCAAAGTCCTTAAACAATTAACCTCAATATAAAAAGCAAATTAATTTTGTAGTGAACAAGATAAAAACAAAATAGAAAAACTTTTAATATTTTTTTACTTATTTATTATTGGGTAGAGAGACAAAGTGAGAGAAAGGGGGAGAGTCAAAGAGATACCTGCAGTACTACTTCACTACTTATGAAGCTTCCCCTAACCCTCCACCCTCACGCAGGTGGGGACTGGGGACTTGAACCTGGGTTCTCGTGCACTGTATCGTGTGTGCTCAAGCAGGTGCATCGCTACCTGGTCCCGGAAAAACTTTGCATACATTTGGAGAGATAGCAAGATTTTTTTTTTAACCAGAGCACTGCTCAGCTGTGACTTATGGTGTTGTGGGGGATTGAACTTGAGACCTTGGACTTGGGCATAAGAATTTCTTTGCATAACCATTATGCTATCTTCCCTACCCTAGCAAGATTTTTTTTTTTAAGATGGAGACAGAGAAACAGAGAGAGTAGTGAATGAAACCACAGCTTCCTTCAATGCTGTGAGGGCTGGGCTTGAACCCGAGTCACATATATGACAAAGCAGCACATTATCCAAATGAGCTATTTTGCCGCCTGAAATTGCGAAATATTTAATATTTAAATTAAAGGCCATAAATTATCATTAAAATAAAACCATTTCTGTCTTTATTTTTTTTTTAAGCCACTAGGGTTATCTCTCGGGCTCACTGCCTACACACTACACAATTGCTCCAGTTTTGGGGTTTTTTTTTATATTTTATTGAAGTGAGGCAGAGAGAAACTGAGAGGAATGGGGGAGACAGAAAGGGCAAAAGAGCACCTACAGTACTGTTTCACTATTTATACATCCCCCTGCAGCAGGAGCCTGGGGCTTGAACTTGGGTCCTGGAGCACTGTAGCACGTATGCTCTACTGAGTGCACCACTGCTCGGCCACTCAAGTCATTTTTTAGCTTTTTCTATGTCCTTATAGAGACAGAGAGACAGAGAGAAGTAGAGAGATAGGAGAGAGAAAGAGAAACATCCACAACATTGCTTTACCACTCGTGAATCATCCGTCAGGTGGGGGCTGGGGGGCCTGAACCCCAGTCCTTGCACAAAAGTAGTAAGTGTGCTCAAAAGTAGTAGGCGTGCCAATGCCTGACCCCTATCTTTACTTTTGTGTCCCTATCCATGGAAATGTTCTGCATCTGTCTTATACTAAAAGAAAGAGTTCTTACTTTAGATAAGAGATTATTTAATTCATGGGGATGAAGCTTCACCACTTCTCCAAGTTGTTGTGCAGCAGCTTTTCTCGTAACTGGGGTAGTACCAGTATCCAGTAAGATAAAAAGACGGTCAAGCCTAAAATAACAAAAATATAACGGTTATTCTGAAACATGTCTTCTCACAATCAAAACATATCATTGAACAAAGACCTGTACCAGGGTAGCAGGAAACATCTAATCACCAGTCTCCAGGAACTTGTTATGAAGGGCTGGGATAAGGAAAGCACACATATGGTTTTAATAAAGTTTATGAGACACCTGCCAGAAAAGCGCAAAGTGTTTTAAGGAGTGGGGCCCCAAACGCTAAAACAGTGAAAAGATAGCATAAAAAAAAATGGTGTTTTAAGAAGGATCTTTCAGTATAGCAGTATAGATTTCAATGCTGATGAATACAAGAGAATGGAAAGGAGAAGAGAAATGCTTGGAAGAGGAACTAACAAGAGCACAGTGGTAAGAAAAGGCAAACCATATTTAAGGAGGGGGAAATTTAGCTGGTTTGTATTTCAGGGAATATTTAAGACAACAGTGAAGAAAAAAAAAAAAAAAAACAGAGAGAACAGTGAGAGATACAAGCAGAACTATGAAGGTCTATGGTCAAGACCATGGCAGCATTGTAACTTTCTTGTGAAGACTAATCTGACAGTAAAGCATAAAGTAAAATGGAAATAAACAGAAGAAATGAAAACTGCAGTCTTGAACTAAGTTCAAAAAGACTAGAAATGGGCTGGGAGATCACTCACCCAATAGGACATGACTCTTAACATTGGCAAAGCCCTGGGTTTGAGCCCAGACACCACATGGGAGCATCATGGCACTGGAGGATGACCTACAGATGATGGAACAGTGCTATGGTGTCTCTCGCTCTCTATTTCTCCATCTGAAATAGTTTAAAAAAAAAAAAAGCGGGAGTCGGGCTGTAGCGCAGCGGGTTAAGTGCAGGTGGAACAAAGCACAAGGACCAGCATAAGGATCCCGGTTCGAACCCCGGCTCCCCACCTGCAGGCGAGTCGCTTCACAGGCAGTGAAGCAGGTCTGCAGGTGTCTATCTTTCTCTCCTCCTCTCTGTCTTCCCCTCCTCTCTCCATTTCTCTCTGTCCTATCCAACAACGACAACAACAATAATAACTACAACAATAAAACAACAAGGGCAACAAATGGGAATAAATAAATAAAATAAATTTTTAAAAAATTTTTTAAAGGGAGGAGGGAGGAGGGGGAGAGGGGAGGAGGAGGAAGAAGAAGAAGGAGAAGAAGGAGAAGGAGAAGAAGAAGAAAAGACCAGCCAGGAGTGGTAAAACTACATGTATCTGAGACACCAGCATGGAAAGGGTGGAGAGGTAGAAAAATGGGGACAAGAAAGAAGTTGAGGAGAATGTTGCAGAAAGAAAACAATGTGGAATAGTTAAGTAAATGGAATCCCAAGAAAATTAAAGGATTCTGAGCCTCTCCAAACCTTACAAAATACAAGGTATCATTAAAAAAAAAAAAGAGTTTTAAAAGCTAGCAGAGGAAATGTTATGGGAAAAGATGACAAAATTTACTGTGACCGAGAAAAGATAGTTACTGAGAAAACAGAAAGGGTTGTTGGAATAGGGTTCTGAGGTTGGGGAGAAACAGATGAAGGTTAAATTCACATGTACAGAAGTGAGAGAAATGGCAAGATCTCTGAAGGAAGAGTTTATAAAGTCCTATCACAGACCGACAGGACAGACCGACAACATCACAGTTCAAATCCCAGTTCTGTCACCAATCTAAGCAAATACAATTCAGAATAAAATCACAATGTCTAACACCTGGAATAAGTGGGAGAAATGGAAAACTAATACTCTGCTTATGAGGTGCAAGAAAATCCTAAGGGTTTACAAAGGCAAACATGCAAGTACCTACTGCCTGCTGACTATGTATCATACACACTTCGCCTTACCACACCACTAATCATGCTCAATGAGGCCAAAAAGATGTCACAGGTGATGAAAAGGAGCAAGAACTTTAAGCAAAACAAGGTGACTAGGGACAAGTTTCTAATGACTGTGCCCGGTCCAGTGAGGGGAGATTAGTGATTTAACCTTCAAACTTTATCTGAGGGAGCTAGCAAAATAGCTCACTTGGATAGTGTGTTGCTTTGCCATGCACAAGATCCAGGTTCAAGCTCAGTTCCCACCACATTGAAGGAAGCTTTGGTGCTGTGGTCTCTTTCACTCTTTCTGCCTCAATGCCTCTATCTTAGGAAGGGAGGGAGGAAGGGAGGGAGGGAGGGAGGGAGGGAGGGAGGGAGGGAGGGAGGGAGGGGGGAAAGGAATTGAATTCTGTCTGAAGAAGAGAAAGCAAGCAAGGTCCCAAAGCATTGAAGATTACATTTTACTTCTGAGATTCTTTTTGACAGAAAGCATGTGTGTGTGTGTGTGTATGTATATATGTATGTATATATAAAAGCAAAGCACTAAAAGGAGGCCTTTTATGATTAAAGATAAAGGGGAGAGACAAAATAGACAGATTTTTTCTTGTTTTTTTAAGATTGTTATTTTTATATTTACTTATTTATCCTTTTTTGTTGTCCTTGTTTTATTGTTGTAGTTATTATTGTTGTTGTTATTGATGTCGTTTTCATTAGATAGGACAGAGAAATGGAGAGGGGGGAAGACGGGGTGAGAAAGATAAGACACCTGCAGACCTGCTTCACCGCTTGTGAAGCGACTCACCTGCAGGTGGGGAGCTGGGGGCTCAAACTGGAATCCATACGCCGGTACTTGTGCTTTGTGCCACCTGCGCTTAACCCACTGCACTTCCGCCTGACTTCCGTAATTATTTTTATTTAAGATTAAAGAGAAAGATAGGAGAGAAAGAACCAGACATCACTGTGCTGTCAGGTATCAAACTCAGGACCTCATGCTTGAGGGTCCAGTGCTTTATTAACTGCACGACCTGTCCCAGGACCACTTGTTTCTCTTTCTCTATGGTAGTATTTATCAAAGCAGTGAGTCACTAATAAGTGCAACATCATTGAAAGTGGTAACTAGTGGTCCAGGAGGTGGCGCAGTGGATAAAGCACTGGGTTCTCAAGCATGAGGTCCCAAGTTCAATCCCCGGCAGCACATGTACCAGAGTGATGTCTGGTTCTTTCTCTCTCTTCTATCTTTCTCATTAGTAAATAAATATTTTTTAAAAAAGGAACTGGTAACTAAATTGCATTATACAATGTTTAAGCAACACATTATAACTAAAATAGATCTTTCCTGTCAAAAATGACAGAAGTACTGTGAGAACCTTTTAATTTGCTTCAGAATAAGTAGGAGGCAAGATTACAATTTTAAGATTGGTCTGAAGGAACCAGGTGGTGGTGCACCTGGTTAAGCGCATGTGTTACCATGCACAAGGACCTGAGTCACCACCAGTCACCACCAGCAGGAGGGAAGCTTCATGAGTCACCAGTCACCACCAGTAGTCACCACCTGCAGGAGGGAAGTTTCATGAGTGGTGAAGCAGTGCTGCAGCTATCTATCTGTCTGTCTCTCTCTTTCTCCACCCCCTTTCTCTCTCAATTTCTTTCTGTCCTATAAAATAAAGTCAAAAAATAAAAATAAAAAGATTGGGGGCTGGGCAGTAGTGCAGCAGGTTAAGCGCACAAGGCATAAAGTGCAAGGACTGGCACAAGGATCCCAGTTCGAGCCCCCGGCCCTCACCTGCAGGGGGGGCCACTTCACAAGCGGTGAAGCAGGTCTGCAGGGTCTGCAGGTATCTATCTTTCTCTCCCCCGTCTTCCCCTCCTCTTTCGATTTCTCTCTGTCCTTTCCAACAACAATAACAGTGATAGCAATAATGATAACAACAATGATAAACAACAAGGGCAACAAAGGGGGGGAGGTCTCCAGGAGGAGTAAGTTCATAGTGCAGGCATCGAGCTCCAGTGATAACCCTGGCATGCATAGATAGATAGATATGTCTGCTGAGACAGCTCACTGAGTAAAATGCATGCCTTGCCATGTATGGCACCAATTTGAACCCCACTCCCACACAGGTGTTATGGCTGTGGTGTCTCTTTCTGCTTCTCCAAATGAAAACGCAGCCAAAAGTGGTGAGATCATGCACTTGGGCCTGGATCAACATAATGAAATTTTATGGCTAAAAGCACATGAGGATATTATTTCAAGAAAAACATTTAAGGTACTTAAGATCAGTGAGCTATGGGAAAAGCTAATACAACACAGATTTTGCTTTCAAAATACTAAATGACACGTCAAGTGATAATACAGAAGTTATTTCCTCTATTCTATGCAAAAAAGATAGCTTGTATATATACTATGCATGAATATATCCCACCTTTTGATACCATAATGATCTTTATAATCATATTGGGCTCATATGTGTATTGTTCATAAAAATTCAGGACTTTCCTATAGTAAACAGTGGTAAAATGCCCGAATGAACAAGCTGACCTCACGCCTGAAGGATCTAGAAAAGAACAGGGCCTGAGGGGAAATCTCAAATTAGAAAGGACAGAAACAAGGGGCTGAGTAGTGGCGCATCAAGCAGACATATTACAATTCACAAGGACCCAGGTTCAAGCCCTGGCCCCCAACTGCAGGGAAGAAGCTGCTTGAGTGGTGGAGCAGTGATGGTGTCTCTTTCTCTCTTCTTCTCTATCTCCCCCTCACCTCTCAATTTTTCTGTCTGAAAAAAAAAAAACAATAAAAAAGACACAAACAGCAAGTACTGTCGAGAACACATTTACACTGCTAGTGGTAATGTAAATTGGTTGAAGCCCTATGGAAAACAGCCTGGAGGTTCCTTCCGCAGAGCACTAGAAATGGATCTGCCCTGTGATCCAACAGTTCTTCACCTAGAATTTTTTCCACAGAACACAAAACACTTACTCAAAGAGATCTGTATACACCCGTATAGCAACAGTTCATATCAATAGTAGTCAAAGTCTAGAAGCAACATACATGTTCAACAACAGCTGAGTTGTTAAGAAAGCTGTGTAATACAATGAAATACTGCTCATCTGTTAAAAATGAAGCCATCCCCTTTGTCTGATCTTGGATGGAACTTGAAGAAGTCATATAAATTGAAATAAACCATGAAGAAGGATGATACTGATAGTCTCACAGGATAGCCTCACCTCTAAGAAACAAGGTAAGTGTAATCTATTAATCATCAAAAAATGGAAGAAAAAGGAAGCAGCAGCAAGAAAAGGGAAATGGTGGTCTGGGGAGATAGCATAATGGTTAAGCAAAACAATCTCCATGCCTAATGCACCCTCGAATCCCAAATTCAATCCCCTTAGATGTGAGGTTCTTCTTTAAAAAAAAAAAAAAAAATTAACATTTATTTCCTTTTTTGTTGCCCTTGTTTTATTGTTGTTGTAGTTATTATTGTTGTTATTGATGTCATTGTTGTTGGATAGGACAGAGAGAAATGGAGAGAGATGGGGAGGATAGAGGGAGTAAAGAACAACAGACACCTGCAGACCTGCTTTACCACCTGTGAAGCGACTCCCCTGCAGGTGGGGAGCCGGGGGCTCAAACTGGGATCCATATGCCGGTCCTTGCATTTTGCACCACGAGTGCTTAACCCGCTGCACTACCACCTGACTCCCTATTAGAACACTTTTTACCGCCTAACATTGGAAAAATTCCACAGCTCCCAGTGAGTGGTCCGGTTTTTCTTCTTTTTTTTTTTTTTTTTGAGTGACAGAAAAAAATATATAGGAAGGCAGAGACACCTGCAACACTGCTCTACCACTATGAAGCTTCCCCCATAGGTGGGGGCTAGGGGCTTGAGCCCAGGTTAAGATGTTAACATGTGTGATCTACCAGGTGAAGTCATCCAACCCCAGATCTTAAATGTTTTAAAAGTCAATTTTACTCCTTCACATCCATAATTTATTCTTTACAAATTGAGTTTCAATCCTTTTATACTACTTAAACTGCACAACTGAAGGTCACCAGTGAATCTGTAAGCTTTAAATCCAATTGCTTTGTAAATCTAGTTTTGACTCTTCTCCTGATGTGTCTGACGTCAACAAATACTTTCTTTTCTGGAGGTAGACAATGGTTAGAGCACTGGACTTGCAAGCAGAAAGACCTCAGTTGAATCTCCAGCTCTATACATGTCAGAGTGATTCTGATTCTCTCTCATTAAATAATTTGTTTTGTTTTGTTTTGTTTTTTACCAAAGCACTGCTCAGCTCTGGCTAATAATGGGGGGACTGAACCTAGAACCACTGACCCTCAGGTATGAGAGTCTTCTTGCATACTATTATGCTACCTCCCCTCACACCATTAACTTTTTTAAAAAATATTTTTCATCCTCAATGTTCACATTATATCATCTTGTTCATTACTCTAAATTCAATTCTTTTGGCTTCTTTAATGTTAACACTCTTAACATAAACATTCTTTCAAGTTCAATCTTTGGCTATTTCTTTATTATGAACCTTATTTAAACTGGGGTGGAGAATGCCTGGCCCATGTGGATGTCATCTTCATTTGGTCTGGTCCTGCCAAGGCAATTGGGTTTCTTTTTCAGAGTTAAAAAAAAAAAATTAAATGTCAAATTTTTAAAAATATTTATTTATTTATTTATTCCCTTTTTGTTGCCCTTGTTTTTTTTTTTATTGTTGAAATCACTATTGTTATTGATGTCGTCATTGTTGGATAGGACAGAGAGAAATGGAGAGAGGAGGGGAAGACAGAGAGGGGGAGAGAAAGATAGACACCTGCAGACCTGCTTCACTGCTTGTGAAATGACTCCCCTGCAGGTGGGGAGACGGGGGCTTGAATCGGGATCCTTATAGTGGTCCTTGTGCTTTGCACCACCTGCACTTAACCACTGTGCTACTGCCTGACTCCCATAAATGTCAATTTTTAAGTTGATATTTTGTATGGCCCATGAATGATGTTGTAAATGTTGTTTTATTGTTGTAGTTATTGTTGTTGTTATTGATGTTGTTGTTGTTGGATAGGACAAGAGAGAAATGGAGGGGAGGGGAAGACAGGGGAGAAAGAGAGACACTTGCAGACCTGGTTCACCGCTTGTGAAGCGACTCCCCTGCAGGTGGGGATCTGGGGGCTTGAACTGGGATCCTTATGTCGGTCCTTGCACTTTGCACTACCTGTACTTAACCCACTGTGCTACCGCATTACTCCCCCATTCTTTGTTTTTTATACTTTGTGTTTTTTATCTGTTGTCTGTCTTATGCTTCTCATTTCTTTTACCACCTCCAATGATTTTTTTTTTGTTCCCACAATATTTTGCAAAGTATTCAAATATTTGAGTAGTTGGTATTTACTGTATGTAAAATTATAAAGAAGTCTCACTTGGATTTGTCACACCTGCAATCCAGATTCAAGACTGACCCCCACCTGCCACTGGAAGAAGTCTCAATGAAGCCATATCTCTTCCCACATACACACCTTAAAAATTATAAAGAGGGTGGGGGTAGATAGAATAATGGTTATGCAAAGACATTTTCATGCCTGAGGCTGCACAGTCCCAGGTTCAAGTCCCCACACCACTATAGTCCAGAGCTGAGCAGTGCTCTGGTAAAAAAAAAAAAAAAAAAAAGGTTTTAAATTATAAAGAAAAGGTTCATGTTGGAAAAGATCAAGGGGTGTGTGTGTGTGTGTGTGTGTGTGTGTGTGTGTGTGTGTGTGTATTTGATTTCACATATATGAAATTGCACTATTCCTGAGTCAGCTATTTCATTTTAGGTAGAAACAGAGATCTTGAGGGAAAGACACCACAGCACTACTCCACCACCCATGGAGTTTCCCTCAGTGCTGTAGTATTCCCATGTGGTATTGGGGCTTATATCTAGGCAGTGTACATGGCAAAGCACATGTTCTACTAAGTCTGCTATCTCCTGGACCCAAAGCACTACACTTATGCAAAAAAAATGGCTGTATTAATTACTGATATTACTTTTCTTTTCTTCTTTCCTTTTTCTCTCATTGCCACCAGAGTTACTGCTGAGGCTCAGTGTCTGCAGTATAAATCCACTACCCTTGGCAATCTTTTTTTTCTATTTTTACTAGCTAGGACAAAAAGAAATTGAGGGGGAGGGGGTGGAGAGAGAAAATAGACACCTGCAGACCTGTTTCACCACTTGTGAAGTGTCCTCATTGCAGGTGGGGAGCAGGGGCTCAAACCCAGGTCTTGTGCATCATGACATGTACACTCAACCAGCTGCACCACCGCCTGGCCCCTTTTGCTTCTTTTCAAAAGCAACCTTCATCTGTAACAGTTATATTACACAATAGGAAAAGATTTTTTAAAAAGACAGTACTGGTGCTAAGGTGGTGTCTCATTCAACAAGTGAAAAGATGTTAGCACAGAACAACAATATTCTGAACATCAAACTGAAAGAGACCATGTTGCAGACACTGTATTCCTTAAATACTTTCCAGCCTTCTTAAACTTTCCTTCAATCTCCTTTTACCCAGCTATTAGAACCACACTCCTGCCCAAGGACCTCCTCCCTAACCTAGTGCTGATCCTGTATCATGCACAGTTCCACTAGCCTCTACTTTCTGCAAAGCCTCTACTCTCCATGCCATGTCAACTCAACCTCCCACCAGCCAACTGCCCTGAGGGTAGCAGATCAGCTTACTCTTCCCAGTGCCAAACCTGCTTATTCTCATGTCTTCTACCTTAGTGGTGGCCTAACCTGCCTTCCAGAACAAAGGAATAGGAACACAAGAATGTTTCTTTGGCCCTCTTGATTCAACATACCTTTTGGAATGGGGAAGAGCAAAGGGATGAACAAGCAGGCTGGGATCTGACAAAAGAGCAGTCTTATCTGTTACCCAGAGCAGTCAATATGAAGTAAGCAGAGTAAGCACTGGGGTCAGGCCATAATGGCAAAGGCTGACAAAGTAAATTGGTGGGGGAAGCAGAACTAGCTTGAGACTGGGTGAGTCAGTATTATGTTGGAGGGCTGAGAAGACCTTTGATGAGACACAAATCAGATAGAAGCTAACTCAGAAGAGAAAGGAAGTTAAAAGAAGGACCAATTGAAGGAACACAGTAGTTACTCCAAGATTTCTTGACTAACCCTTCTCTTATAGTAGTAGGGGGGGAAATGTCATTCTTTATTCTCTGAAGGATAGACAGAAGGAGGAGAAAGAGGTAACAGATGTCAAGCTGAATGTAAGCCACCAAAGACTATAGAGGAATGTGAATAAGACATCAGACAATTATACTTGACAATATCTACTGGTTATGAATCTACTGATAAGAAACCTGGCCTATTTTCTATTAGAATTTTAATTCAGGCCCCCACACCTATGGACATCTAATCTTTGACAAAGGTGCCCAGACTATTAAATGGGGAAAGCAGAGTCTCTTCAACAAATGGTGTTGGAAACAATGGGTTGAAACATGCAGAAGAATGAAACTGAACCACTGTATTTCACCAAATACAAAAGCAAATTCCAAGTGGATCAAGGACTTGGATGATAGACCAGAAACTATCAGATACTTAGAAGAAAATATTGGCAGAACTCTTTTCTGCATACATTTCATCTTCAATGAAACAAATCCAATTACAAAGAAGACTAAGGCAAGTATAAATCTATGGGACTACATCAAATTAGAAAGCTTCTGCACAGCAAAAGAAACCACTACCCAAACCAAGAGACCCCTCACAGAATGGGAGATCTTTACATGCCATACATCAGACAAGAGTTTAATAACCAACATATATAAAGAGCTTGCCAAACTCAACAAGACAACAAATAACCCCATCCAAAAATGGGAGGAGGACATGGACAGAATATTCACCACAGAAGAGATCCAAAAGGCCAAGAAACACATGAAAAAATGCTCCAAGTCTCTGATTGTCAGAGAAATACAAATAAAGACAACAATGAGATATCACTTCACTCCTGTGAGAATGTCATACATCAGAAAAGGTAACAGCAGCAAATGCTGGAGTGGTTGTGGGGGTCAAAGGAACCCTCCTACACTGCTGGTGGGAATGTACATTGGTCCAACCTCTGGGGAGAACAGTCTGGAGAACTCTCAGAAGGCTCAAATGGACCTACCCTATGATCCTGCAATTCCTCTCCTGGGGAACCCAACACACCCATCCAAAAAGATCTGTGTACACATATGTTCTTGGCAGCACAATTTGTAATAGCCAAAACCTGGAAGCAACCCAGGTGTCCAACAACAGATGAGTGGCTGAGCAAGTTGTGGTATATATACACAATGGAATACTACTCAGCTGTAAAAAATGGTTTCAGCCGATCTTGGATGGACCTTGAAAAATTCATGTTAAGTGAAATAAGTCAGAAACAGAAGGATGAATATGGGATGATCTCACTCTCAGGCAGAAGTTGAACAACAAGATCAGAAGGAAAAAAAAAAAAAAACCCACAAGTAGAACCTGAAATGGAATTGGCGTATTGCACCAAAGTAAAAGACTCTGGAGAATACAGGTCCAAGAAGGATGACAGAGAACCTAGTGGGGGTTGTATTGTTATATGGGAAACTGGGGAAGGTTATGCATGTACAAACTATTGTATTTAATGTTGAATGTAAAACATTAATTCCCCAATAAAGAAATTTAAAAAAGAAGTTATAAAACAAAAAAACCAACAAGGGCAACAAAAGGGAATAAATAATAAATAAATATTTTAAAAAAAGAGTTTTAATTCAGGGGGCCTGGGAGGTGGCACAACGGATAAAGCATTAGATTCTCAAACATGAGGTCCTGAGATCAACCCCCAGCCATCTTATGTGCTCTGGCTTTCTCTCTCCCCACTCCATACCATTAATAAATATACCTTTAAAATAAATAAATGTTTAATTTGGAAAAATAACTACACAAAATATTACATACACTTAGTTTACCTATGTGTGACTTCAGGCAACTATTCTAAGGACTACATAAAAGAAAACACATACACAGAAGTTTGCAGAGGTTATGCTAGCAGTTGCAATCTAATTTCTCCTCTTCAGCTGTTTCATTATAATTGATAAGGATAAAAAAGAAACTGAGGGCTGGAACTCAGCACTAGAGCATAGGACTTTCATGTCAGTGGTCCCAATAGTCCCAGGTTCAATCCCCAGCACTGTCATATGCCAGAGCTAAGCAGTGCTATCCTTTCTCAAACACATTCTATCATGAAAATAAGTAAATCTAAAAATAAATTAAAAATAAAAACACTTTAAAGAAACTAAAAAATGTCTGAGACACTAAAAGTCCCAGGTTCAATCCACAGCACCACCACAAGTCAGAGCTGAGCAGTGCTCTAGTAAAACACCAGAACAAAATTGAAAGAAACCATAAATATTTTGAACTATGAACCATGTCCCAAATTACTACTTCACTGTAATAAATAGATGTTGTATTTTTAGTGGGAAGTCACCTGGGGGAAAAAACAGGAATAATACAAGATAAAACTTACTCCAACTACTGCCTTTTCCCCCTTCTCAGAACTGGGACCTGACTGCCCTGGCTGCTTTTTCATTCAAATAAAGGGAGAGAGACCACAGCACTAAGCTTCCCCTGGTGTCGTAACAGCTGCCGTGTACTTCTAGGCTTAGACTTGGTTACACGTGGCAAGGCACTAACCACACACAGTAAATAAAGTCTGTCTCTAGCCCAAAATGGGTTTTAAAAAATATGTCTTCTACAGGTGTCTAGCTTTCTCTCTCCCTCTCTGTATCACCCTCCTTTCTCGATTTCTCTTGTCCTACACAACAAAATAGAAAGAGAAAAGGAAGGATGGGAAGGCCACTAGCAGCTGTGGATTTGTGGTGCCAGCGCTGAGCTCCACCTCGGTGGCAATTAAAAAGAGGGAAAAAAATGTGTTTTCTAAATCTTTATTTTCCTTTTTGTTGCCTTTCTTTTCACAGTTGTTGTGGTTATTATTGTTGTTGTTACTGATGTCATTGCTGCCGGATAGGACAGAGGGAAATGGAGAGAGGAGAAGACAGAGGGGGAGAGAAAGACACCTGCAGACCTGCTTCACCGCCTGTGAAGGGACCCCCCTTGCAAGTAGGGAGTCAGGGGCTTGAACTGGGATCCTTATGTGGTTTCTTGTGCTTTGCACCATGTGCGCCTATCCTGCTGCGCTACCTACCGCCCAACCCCTAAAATTGCATTCTATGTGTTAATGGAGCAGGGGAGAATGTAGCACATGCACATGCAGGGGTGGGGGAACCCCCCCAACACACACACACAGTGTCACTAGCATATTCAGTGGCACGAATCAAACTCAGGATGTCACGCTCAGAACTAACCACTATGTCACCTATCAGTCTGCCCCCAAATTGTTGTTGTTTTGTTTTTAGTAAAAGAAAACAATCAGTCAAATTTGTTTATTTTGGATGCATTTTTTTACACTTAGCAAAAGAACAGCAACATTCAAAACACAAATGTTTTGAATTTTTACTTTTCTGTATTACTAAAAAGAAAAGAAAATAAAAATACCTGTTATGAACACTACCATCTGATATATGATCAACTTCTAAGGAATTCTCTAGTTGGTAATTTTTAAATATATACCATTTAGTTCACTTTGTAAATACTGTGAAACTAAAGTTAATGTATGTTATTTAAACAAGGAAGTAGATAAATTTAAGACACCAAAACACTAAAAGAAAAGTAGTAGGAGGTGAAACCACACCAAAATCAGGTGCATGACACCAAGTACGTGTCAGATAAATTCCATTCCCTACTCCCAACCTACAATAGAAACTTCATGAGAATTGTTGCGTTCTACTCTATCTCCAGCACCTATAATACAGAAAACATTCTGCAAACACTTGTTAGATTTGGTGAAAAGGGGCTAGGTAGTGGCAGGCACAGTTACAATGTACAAGGACCCAGGTTCAAGCCCTTGGGCCCAACCTACAGTGGGGAAGCTTCAAGAGCAGTAAAGCAGTGCCGCAGGTATCTCTCGACTGTGTCTCCCCATTCCCTCTCAATTTTTTTCTCTATCCAATAAGGTATTTTTTTTTAATTTTATTTATTTATTTATTAATGGGAAAGATAGGAGAAAGAGAAAGAACCAGACATCACTCTGGTACATGTGCTGCCGGGGATTGAACTCAAGACCTCATGCTTGAGAGTCTAGTGCCTTAGCCACTGCACCACCTCCCAGACCACCCAATAAGGTATTTTTAAAAGAACAGTTTAAGAAATAACTATTTGATGAAAAAGTATGACCAACGTGTATTATTTTCTTTCATATTTCTAAGCTCCAGACATGATTTCATAATCTACAGAACCTCATGCAAGATTTTGTCTATTACCTAAGTCAAATTTAGTATTTTTTAAAGTATTTTATTTGCTTACTTATAAAAGAGATAGAAAGGTCAGAAAGAAATATAAAAGACAGAGAAACCAGAGCACTGCTCAACTCTGACTAATTGTGGTGCTGGGGGCTGAACCTGGGATACCCCAGAGCCTTAGGCAGGAAAAGTCTTTTGCACATCCATTATGCTGTCTCCTCAACCCAAACTTTGGTTCTTTATAATAAGAGTATCTGTGGTCTAAATAAAACCTCAGTGATAAGAGTGCCTGCTGCACATACAAAGAGACCTTTGGTTCAGTCCCCAGCACCAACAAAAACAAAATTAACTAAATATTTTTTATATTCTTTTTCTAATCCTTGCCATCCTCCCTGCACCACCACCACCACCTCCCAAGACAAAGAGGCAGAGAAGTAGAGGGAGAACGAAAGGGCTAGGGCCAGATGGTGGTGCGCCTGGTTGAGCATGTGTTATAATGAGCAAGGACCCGAGTACAAGCCCCGGCCCCTCACCTGCAGGGAAACAGCTTCACAAGTGAAGAAGTGCTGTAGGTGTCTAGCTGTCTCTCCCTTTCTATCTCCCCTTCCCCTCAATTTCTGGCTATCTCTATCCAATAAATAGATAATAAAAAATAAAATAATAAATAAAGAGAGAATGAAAGAGATCATAGCACAGAGGCTTCCTTCAGAGTGGTGAGAGCCAGGCTCAAACCTGGGTCAATGCACATGGCAAAACAGCACACTATCCAAAAAAGCTATTTCACTGCTCCCCCATCTGTAAAGGAACCCTTTTTATACAAGTGCTTTAAGGAATAAATCAAAGAGTAGAGAGACACAGGGACTGGAATAGAACTATTTCTATGTTTCCTCTATTTTTTCTGCCTTTTTGTCCCTATTTTCCACATAAAATATTTGATATACTCTAAGAGCAGTTTCCTATCAACTTTGTGACAAGTTGAAATTAGCATTAACAAGAATAGGTCTTGCACAATTCAAGAAAGTTCTGCTTTCCCAGTTAATTAAAATCAACTTTCCCGGGGCCAGCTGCTGGCACACCTGGTAGTTAAGTGCTTATATTAGTGTACAAGGACCCATGTTCAAGCCCCTGGTCCCCACCTGCAGGGGAAAAGCTTAATGAGTGGTGTCTCTTGTCTCTTTCCCTCCCCTCTAAATTTCCCTCTGTCTCTATCAAATAATTTATATGTATCATCAACTTTCCCTGTCTATAAGAAAAATATAATGGGGAGTCAGGCGGTAGTGCAGCAGTTAAGTGCACGTGGGGCATAAGGATCCTGGCTCCCCACCTGCAGGGGAGTCGCTACACAGTCGGTGAAGCAGGTCTGCAGGTGTCTGTCTTTCTCTCCCCCTCTCTGTCTTCCCCTCCTCTCCATTTCTCTGTCCTATCCAACAATGAATGTTATCAATAACAACAGTAATAACCACAACAAGGCTACAACAACAAGGGCAACAAAAGGGAAAATAAATATAATATTAAAAAAAAATTTTTTTTAAAAGAAGAATATACTGGAATTTTCCCATCAAGAAACTTCCTTTTCTTTGGCAGAAATGAGTCTGTTGAAACAATGTTTCTCTGAAGTGTCAGAATGATGGGGGTGGGGGTGGGTGGGAGAGTGAGGTGGAGAAGAGAGCAAGGGGGAGGAAGAGAAAACACTAGCAAAGTTCTGCTCATATGTAGCAATTTGTTTCTTCCTTAAGTGTGTTTCTCCCCACCCACCCTTACTAAACAATGCATCATTTCCCCTTTTAAAAAATACTGTATTTTTGGGAGTCAGACGGTAGCCCAGCGGGTTAAGCACAGGTGGCACAAAGCGCAAGGACCCCTGTAAGGATCCCAGTTCGAGCCCCTGGCTCCCCGCCTGCAGGGGAGTCGCTGCACAGGCGGCGAAGCAGGTCTGCAGGTGTCTGTTTTTCCCTCCCCCTCTGTCTTCCCCATCTCTCTCCATTTCTCTCTGTCAAATCTAACAACAACATCAATAATAACAATAAAACAAGGACAACAAAAGAGATTAACAAATAAATATATTTTTTAAAAAATACTGTATTTATTTTGGACAGGAAAAGCGAGGGAAGCAAAGATAGAAAGGAAGGAGAGAGACGTGCAGCACTGCTTCACCATTTGTGAAGCTCCCTGCCACCCACCACAGGTGGGGGCCAGGTACTTCAGCCTGGGTCTTGGCTCACTGTGACAAGATCTACAAAGTGTACCATTGCTCAGCCCCACAATGCATCATTTTCAAATACAAAATTTGATGTCAGCTGAGAAATGCAAATAAAGACAACAATGAGATACCACTTCACTCCTGTGAGAATGGCATACATCAGAAAAGGTAACAGCAGCAAATGCTGGAGTGGTTGTGGGGTCAAAGGAACCCTTCTGCACTGCTGGTGGGAATGTAAACTGGTCCAACCTCTGTGGAGAACAGTCTGGAGAACTCTCAAAAGGCTAGAAATGGACCTACACTATGATCCTGCAGTTTCTCTCCTGGGGATGTATCCTAAGCAATCCAACACACCCATCCAAAAAGATCTGTGTACACATATGTTCTTAGCAGCACAATTTGTAATAGCCAAAACCCGGAAGCAACCCAGGTGTCCAACAACAGATGAGTGGCTGCACAAGTTGTGGTATATATACACAAAGGAATACTACTCAGCTATAAAAAATGGTGACTTCACCGTTTTCAGCCGGTTTTGGATGGAGCTTGAAGAAATCATGTTAAGTAAAATAAGTCAGAAACAGGATGAATATGGGATGATCTCACTCTCAGGCAGAAGTTGAAAAACAAGATCAGAAGGAAAAACACAAGTAGAACCTGAACCGGAATTGGCATACTGCACCAAAGTAAAAGACTCTGGGGTCTGGGGGGAGGGGGGTAATACAGGTCCAAAAAGGATGATAAAGGACCTAGTGGGGGTTGTATTGTTATATGGAAAACTGGGAAATGTTATGCATGTAGAAACTATTGTATTCAGTGTCGAATGTAAAACATTAATTCCCCAATAAAGAAATTTAAAAAAATTGATGTTAGACTTAAGATCTAACCCATAAAACACTCCAATCATGATTACTGCTTAAGATTTTTAGACATGGTCTTTATAGCCTAGATCACAGGAAAATGTTTATATTTTTTAAATATCTCTATACACACAAGGACAAAAACTTACTACTAACTAGCCAATGTCACTTGAATTAACTGTGGCCTAACCCAGTAGAGATAAACCCCCCACACACTTTATTGTGAGATTAGTAGTTTACAACATAGTTGACACATAGGTACAACCTCTCATCCCCCTTTAATAGGCGCATTGCAAGACAGTCTCTGTCCCAGCTAGGCCTCAGAACTTCAAAGCCCTTCCATCCCACCCCTTCCCCTTCTTCCCCAGAGTCCTTTGCTTTGGTGCAATATATCACATCTAGTTCAAGTTTCACCTCAGGTTTTCCTTTGACTGTCCTTGCTACTTACATTCCACCTTAGAATGAGATCATTTGGTATTTGTCCCTCCCTTTCTGGCTGAGATAAATAACCTTAAAACAAAACAAAACAAAACTGCTTTGCCAAGTGTGTGACACTGGTTCGGGTCCAGTCTCCAATGTACTGAAGGAAACTTCAGTGTTAAGGTTTCTTTCCCTCTCTACTGATCTTGCTATGGGGTGTGGGGTGACTTTATTAAGTCAAGGAACCCTGGGGGGGTTCACACTGGGTTAAGCGTGAGGACCAGCCCAGGGGTCCTGGTTCGAGCCTCCAGCTCCCCATCTACAGGAGGGACTGCTTTATAAGTGGTGAACCAGGTTAAAAGAAAGAAAAAAAAAAAAGGGGGAAAAAAATGGTTGGCAGGAGCAGTGGAATTCAGAGCCCCAGTGATAACCATAGTGGCAGGAAAAAAAAAAAAAGTGTCTTCTGCAACATAAGCATCAAGCCTTATAAGAACTCCAACAGGAAGGGGAGAGTAGATAGCATAATGGTTATGCAAACAGACTCATGCCTCAGGATCTTTAACCTAGGGACTAAAGAACTTATACATTTTCCAGTAATATTTCACTTCATTTTTCAGAGAGCTTAAAATACTTTAAATGTATTTGTGACTTTAGAAAAAAAAAATCATAAAAGGGGGGAGCCAGGTGGTGGTGTACCTAGTTGAACATTCATGTTACCACACTCAAGGAGCAGGGTTCAAGCCCCCTGCAGGAGGAAAGCTTTGCAAGTGCTGAAGTAGTGTTGCAGGTATCTGACTCTCCCTCTCTATCATCCCTTTCTCCTCTCAATTTCTGGCTGTCTCTATCCAATAAATAAAGATAATAAAAAAAGGGAGGGGGAAACTAACAGAACTGTACTGTCTTATAAAGTTTTAATAGTTCTTTTAAGATGCATTATGTTTTTACAGTGGTGACCCTGGCCAATATTGAAGGCTATAATGAATGTTTTTCTTCCTAAGGAAAAACTGTAGACTATAACTAAACTCAGAAACATTCACTGAAAAACACTGGAGACAGACCACTAGGAATAGTATCTGCTTTCCCATGAGTGTGACTGAGGGCCCAGCTCCCTATATACCACAAGAGTGCTAGTATTACTGAGTGAAGCTTAGGAATTATGGTATCTCCCCTTCCACTCACCCCAAGTGAGCCTAGAGCAGGGAAGCCCCAGCAAACACACACACAACTTTGATCACGCAAGTGGAACAAGACACTCTGCTTGGGATAGAAAGTTCAAACATGTTAACCCAAGCAGGGGAGAGAAAACTAAATACTCAATTACAAAGTATGAAAACATTATGGCTGATAGGAGTACACATTGATGTGAACCACTGAGATGAAGTACAACCAGAGAAGGCTTCTCAAAGTGATAATACTGGATTAGACACAAAATGTAAGGTTGGAATCAGCCAAACCTGAGTGGGGCACAGGAATGAAATATTCTGTGAAGAAAAACTGGGAGGTAAGAAGAATTCAGATTCAAAAATGAATGGAAAAGGAGAAAAGAGATGCAAAGAACTTGACACCAGGTGAAGCTTGAGAGAGAGAAAGAAAAAGAAAAGCCACGTCACAAAGATATGCTAAAATAAATTAATAATTTTTTAACTCTATTCTAAGACAATGGAAAACTAAAGGGCCTTGAACAGAAAAATGATCACATTAGGTTTTGTATATTAGCAAGTAATATGACTGAAACGAGAATAGAAAGTTGTTAAGGGAGGCAGAAGAATAGAGTGTATGCTATTGTAGATGTCTTAGATCAGAGATGTTGGTGGTATAGAATAGGACTGACAAAAAAGACTGGCTACAGAAAAATTAGAATGACTCAGAATGGCAGGATTTAAACTGGTGCTTTATAAGATAAGAAGTGGAGGGGAAAAAACAACCAGGGCAACAAAAAAGGAAAATTAGTTAATTAAATTAAAAAAAGAAGTAGAGGGAAAAAGGACTCAAATATTTCCAGATTTCTAATCCCTGCAATGCAGTTATGATGGTACCAATTTACCACTTCCAAGTCTACTGAAAGTATTTACAAGGTCCTAAAAAAATTACATTTTTAGTGGTACATATTGATGTAAATTGTGCAAAAAATATTTTAAGGTTGATTCTGGCAAATATACATACTATCTCAAACTATCTTTCACCTGTTCTGCATAAGACAATATTAAATGAGACTGTATTCCACAAACATAACAGGAAAGAAACTAAATGTAGTTAGTAAACAAAGGAGTGAAATGCAGAGGTCAACTTAAAATTAAAGTTTGGTAGTCAAAGTAAATCCTCAGATGACAAAGTTGAGAACCAGCCCCAAAGCTTCTCAGAAGTATTTTTCTCAAACCTACTATATTACCAAAAGGAACACAGGAGTATAAGATTTTTTTTTAATATTTACTTATTCTCTTTTGTTGCCCGTTCCATTTTTGTAATTATTGTTGTTGTTATTGATGTCATTGCTGTTGGATAGGACGGAGAGAAATGGAGAGAGACAGGGAAGGCAGAGAGGGGGAGAGAAAAACAAGACACCTGCAGACCTGCTTCACCACTTGTGAAGACTTCCCTGCAGGTGGGGAGCCGGAGGCTTGAACCTGGATCCTTACGTAGGTCCTTGCACTTCGCGCCATGTGCGCTTCACCCGCTTTGCTACTGCCCAACTTCCTGCCTTGACTTTTTAAAAGCAGAATTTTGGTAAAATGAGTAAGAAAAGGATATGGGAGAGGGGTGCACTAAGCTTTGAAATCCAAAGTCTAGAACAAATGGCAGTAAAACTTATTTCAAAACATTCAGGAATCTAGGTTCCCTAAACTTCTGTATATAGATTAGCACTGGCCTCAATACTAGATTCTTAAAGCACTTTCATTTCATCTCTATAAACCTGTATTCTATACTGTGAAAAAACATAATCTGATCTACGAAAGGCACTTCAAGAGTTGCTAATTCATTTAAATGTTGTATCATCGGATATAAAGTTTATATATCAATGTAATTATAATATATATTTATGTAATTACATAGAAGGCAACAGATTACAAGATTTAACAAATTTTGGAAATAGAAAATTAGAAGGTTTAACAAATTAGAACACCTCTTTCTGTATCTGCAAAAATTGAAAATACTTGTCTTCTCTCAAAGCAATTTTATATATCACAAAATTATGAAATTTCCTCATTGAATGAATTCAATTAATGCATGAAATAAAAATGAGATGTCTCATACTACCGGCACCTAGCAACACACACCCCTCCCTCCCAAGTCCCAGGGGCTTCTCCCACACACTATTTCATCAGTTATCTGGGGAGTCTGGTGAAAGATGGGTTATGCTTTAACTTGCAAAACAGGTAAGCTGTGTGTTTGAGGAATGTGTTCCAACTATGAAAAACGAATCAAGGTGGTGTTTTTCTCAACTATCATCTCTTTCATTTTTCAGTCCACATGGCAGCAGGACTCAACAATTGGGAAAAATTGGGGCTGGGTGGTGGCACACCTATTACAATGCATAAGGGTCAAGGGTTTGAGACTCCAGTCCCTACCCGCAGAAGGAGAGCTTTGCAAGTGTATATTTAGAAGTAGGGAGCAGTCCTGATGGTGGGCAGAAAAGAATTCACTAAGTTTATTGGAGTTGATGAAAGTTAAGTTTCCTTTAAATCTTCTTTAAAATAAGTTATTGGATAGAGACAGTAAAAGATCTAGAAGGAAGAGAGAGACAGAGAGACATCTGCAGCCCTGCAGGACTACTCCCTACTTCTAAATATACATGTCAAGAGGTTGGTCTCTTCTGCTACCCCAGGGCGCCAGCCACACCACTCCGACATCGTAGAAGTGAACTTCTCCTACAGCTACACAGTTGTTTGACATTCCAGTTAATAGTCACTCCTTTTTTAAAAAAAAAAATCTTTTTTTATTATCTTTATTTATAAATTGGATAGAAGCAGCCAGAAATTGAGAGGAATGGGGGCGGGTGGTAGAGGGAGACAGAGACAGAGACACCTGCAGCCCTGCTTCAACGCTTGTGAAGCTTTCCCCCTGCAGGCAGGGACTGGGGGCTAGAACCCGGGTCCTTACGCACTGTAACATGTGCACTTAGCCAGGTGCGCCACCACCCGGCCCCATTGCTTTTTTTTTTTTTTTTTAATCATTTCAGATCTGGTAATCGTTATCCTACTTAAGATGAATTCTAAAGCAACATTTTTTTTTTTTTATGAGAAAGATAGGAGGTGAGAGAAAGAACCAGACATCACTCTGGCACATATGCTGCCGGGGATCGAACTCGGGACCTCATGCTTGAGAGTGCAAAGCTTTAGCACTGCGCCAACTCCCCGACCACCTATAGCAACATTTTGATGACTCAAAAGTTGATTGTTCCAGGAAAGGAAGATGATTCTGTTAAGTAGTCTTGGGGGAGTGGATGGGGGGGTGGGTTGGCGGTGGCACACTTGGTTAAGCGCACACATTACAGTGCACAAGGACCCAGGTTCAAGCCCCTGGTCCCCCCACCTGCAGGGGGGAAAGCTTCACTAGTGGGACTGCAGGTGTCTGTCTCTGTCCCTCTCTATCTCCCTCTCTCGGTTTCTCTGTCTCTATCCAATAATAATTAAAAAAAAAAAGTCTTCAGGGAAGACCAGCGCGCGCACACACACACACACAAACACACACACACACACACACAAAACAAACAAACAAAATCAACAGAATTAGCAGTTCAATTAAATAGCCATAATTAAAAATATATATCTCCGATCTATACAGTGACCACCAACTTTTCCGGCGAAAATGGGGGCGGGGGTGCGGTTTAGAGATAAGAATACCGAGAGGTGAAGAGACTCCCCGAAAACTGAAAGAGGGAAGAGAAACCCGAGAAGAAAAGCTCGGGGAGGACAAGAGAGCAAGGGGTTCCACCGTGCCGAGAGGGACCTTTCTGAAGCCACGGACGAGGTTTTTGGGGTGGGGTGGGGTGGGGGGAGCACGAGCCCAACCCCTCAAAGACCGGGGGCGGGGGGGTCCAGACTCCCCCAAGTGTGAGGAAGGAGCCCGAGCCCGGCGACAATGGGAAATCGCTCTCGATTCTCCAAGTTGGGAACCTGGAGAGGAGACCGGGCATCTCTCCCGAACCGCCTTCCTCCCTTCCTTCCTCCCACCTCCTCTCGAGAAGCGAGACCAACCTGGACACCGCCATGGCCGGGAGCTGGCGGTTCGGTTCCCTCCGCGAGCTACGCGCTGCGCCGCCGCCGCCGCCGACGAGACGCGAGTTTGCACAGAGCCGAGCGGCGCAGGCCCAGGCCGCGAAGGAGCGGGGTGCGGCGCGGGGGGACGCGACAAGGACCCTCGAGCATCTGTCCCACCGCCTGCCCGAGCTCGTCCCCGCCGCAGCCGGGGAGCAGGGGGTCAGAGACAGCAGCAAGGGCGGCAGTCCTCCAACCCGCACGACTTCAAACCCGGTGCCCCCAGCCCCGCTCTTTGCTGACGCAGGCGTCGGCACGCCGGACTGGGCGTCAGCGCGCCGGAAGTGACGTCAACCGACCGCGTGGGGCTCCGCGCTGCGGATGAGGCTGGGAAGTGGCTTGGGGCTGTGGTGGCGCCCGCCTGGGAAAAAACAAGTGGGTCTGTGCTCTTTTCAAGAGGCTCGCTAGTGTTAAAAAAAAAAAAAAAAAAAAAAAAAAAAAAGGACAAGAAAGGAGAATAACGGTCCCACTGTTTGTAGATAATAAACAACACGATTTCGTCAAGGATCTGAAAGTTCAAGACGTTTACTTCCAGTTCTTTGTCGCCAAACTGTTTCTCGAGAAAATAGGCTCCAAAGGACCTAAGGCTGTTCTACTATTGATACTTCAAGTAGTGATACCAGTGGGACGGATGAAGTCAAAATAGGTTTTGCAAGGATACTTAAAACAGGATTCAAATGTTTGCTGTATTTGGCAGAAGTTTTGCATAGGTATTGCATGGAGGTTCTGCCAGTCATTTTGCCCAAGTTTGACTTCTCAACTGTATATGTTGTTAGTAGCATCCTTTCCTCAACCAGATTTGAAAACGCCAAAACTATAGTTTCTTTTTTTGCCTACTTGTCTACTCATTTGATTCAGTTAAACAATCCTCTATCACCTAATGCAGACCCTTTTCACCTTAAACCTGATCTGTATGATAGCAGTCCAAATATTTCTTTAACTTCTTGTGCTCACTTTGTGGGGGGGAGAGGGGACTCACACAAGCACAATTACTATGCTTTTCAGCATATATTTTCTTTCTTTCTCTATTCTTTTCTTTTCTTTTCTTTTCTTTTCTTTAGATAGAGACAGAAACTAAGAAGGAAGAGAAAAAGAGAGACCTGGGGGCCGGGTGGTGGCGCACCTGGGTGAGCGCACATATTACAGTGCACAAGGACCAGGGTTCTAGCCCCGGGTCCCCACCAGCAGAGGGAAAGCTTTGCAAGTGGTGAAGTGGGGCTGCAGGTGTCTCTCTGTCTCCCTATTTACCCTCCTCAATTTCTGGCTGTCTATCCAATAAATAAATAAAGATAATAAAAAAAAGAGAGAGAGACCTGCAAACTGCCTCACCACTTGTGAAGTTGTCGGGGGCAGGGGCTGGAGAAGGGTGTTGAAGGTTGAACCTGGGTCCTTGCATTGTACCAAGTATGATCTACCAGGGGCACCACCACCTGGCCCCTCTTATTTTTAACACTTCAGATGGAAACAAAGATTTAAAAAAGAGAGAGAGAGCTAGGGAGAGACACCATAGTATCACTGAAACACATGTGGAACTTCTCCCATTATATAATGCAGTATATAATGTGGTAATGAAGCTCAAACCCTGGGCTTCAGTACCTTACCTGGTCAGCTAATTAAGTCCGTATTATAGGTCACATCTGATTAATCTTCCAAAAACACTTTTATTGTGTCACTAGTTTGCTTATGAAACTTCTCCATCAGCATCTTACTACCCAAAAAGACTATGTCTCAATCCATGAATCTGTTTTCTATCTATAAAATGAGGCTAATTAGTACTGTAGATACTTATTTTTTTTAATGAGGTCATGAATCTAGAAGAGCTTGCAAAAGCTTTGTAAACCAATAAGTATGAAACATATAAAGTGTAAATATAAGGGAAAGCAAACAACCTGCTGTGTGCTTGGCATTTGTCACACATTACCTCATATAATTCATAGGCCAGCCCTATAAAGTAAATCTTAATCATCAGTGTAGGTAAAGAAACTTAACTCTGAAAGTTTAGCTCATTTGTCCAAGCTTCAAATTAGCAATAGCACCCCCTGTTGTTAATTCATTTGACAAATACTTAGCACCTGTTCTGTGTTAGATAATGTTTATGCTATTAGACAAAATTTGATTAAGCTGATTCCCAAGTATCTCCTCCACCTTTCACAGTCACATGCACCTGTATTCTCAATTTATCTACAGCCACAGGAAGTAACAAGAAATTACTATTAAATATTGTGTTGTTAAAAGTAAAAATAAAACAGCCCCAAAATGAAGCATGCTGGACCCTATCTAAATTTAATAGTTCATGCAACCTTCCCCATAAATATAATACTAAGACAATCAATTTGGAGTTTTCCCCATCTGCACCTCTGAGGGTAGTCTGCCTGATAAGACACTCTGACCAAGCTGCTCACTCTGGCTGAACTTAAATTTCAGTAGAGGACCTGGGAGAGACAGCATACTTGTAATGCAAAATGACTTTAGTGCATGAGGCTCCAAAGTCCCAGGTTCAATCCTCAAACCATTATAAGCCAGAGCTGTGTTGTGATCTGGTTAAAATTTTTTTTATATATATGAAAGTCTAAACTTAAGTTCCAGTGGAAAAAAAAAAAAAGCAGAAAATATCATGTTTACATGATGGGATAGAGAGGTTGATTAGGAATTCTAGACTGGGTAGGAGAAAACCAGAAGAATTTAGTTGAGGTCTGAGTGAAATTGTGGTAGAGAGGATTCACCAAGTACTAAACTTAAATCATTGTATGTGTAAGAGGATGAGATGGGAAAGGTAAAGAGGAGGTACTGCAGGGAATTTGGATTTTACTCCAACTCAGGGGTGGGAAATCTTTTTGCCAGAGGTCATCTGGATAGTTAAACATCGTTTATGAGCCATAAAAATATTATCAACTTGGGGGCTGATGGTGGCACACGCAGTTAGTTATATGTACATGTTATAATGCACAAGGACCTGCATTTGAACCCCACTCCCCACCTGCAGGGGGCCCCCTTCACAAGCACTGGAACAGGTCTGTAAGTATCTCTCAATTTCTCCCTGTATTATCCAATAAAGAAACGAAAAGACATGCAAACAGACTCTCATGCCTAAGGCTCCTAAGTCCCAAATTCAATCCCCCACACCACCATAAGCCAGAGCTCAGCAGTGCTCTGGTGTTTCTCTCTGTCTCTCTCTCTTTGCATCTCTCTCAAAAATAAAATAAATAAAATATTTTAAAAACTCAGCTACTTACCATTATTAAAAAAAAAAAAAAAGGAAGAAACGAAAAGACAAGACAAGAAAAAGAAAAGGGGGGCGCAACAGGTTAAGTGCATATAACGTGAAGCGCAAGGTCTGGTGTAAGGATCCTGGTTGGAGCCCCTGCTCCCCACCTGCAGGGGGGTCACTTCACAAGCGGTGAAGCTGGTCTGCAGATATCTTTCTCTCACCCCTCTGTCTTCCCTTCCTCTCTCGATTTCTCTGTCCTATCCAACAACAACGACAGGAATAACAAGAGCAACAAAATGGGAAAAATGGCTTCCAGGAACAGTGGACTCATAGTGCAGACACTGAGCCCCAGTGATAAGCCTGGAGGTAAATAAATAAATAAATAAAAGGGTGGTAATGGCCGCCAAGAGCGGTGGATTTGAATTTGTGTGCAGGCACTGAGCCACAGTGATTAATCTGGTGGCAATAAATAAATAAATTAAATAAATTATGAGGCCAGGTAGTGGCACACCTGATTGACTGCACGTGTTACAATGTTCAAGGAACCAAGTTTGAGCCCCCAGTCCTCAACTGCAGGGGGTAAGCTTTACCAGTAGTGAAGCACTATTGCAGGTATCTTTCTCCCTTTTTTTTTTTCCTTTATTGGGCCCTCCTCAATCGCTATCGAACAGGCCATGGCCAGTGCGCCGCTATGTTCCATCGCTGGGGAGCCAGAGACGACCCAAACTGCCCCTGCGGCTACAGACAGACTATGACCCACATAGTCAACGACTGCCACCTCTCCAGATTCAAAGGAGGTCTCGAAACTTGACATCAGGCTCAACCTGACGCTGTTGACTGGCTACAGAAGAAGGGCAAACGCTAGAAGAAGATTGTTGTTGTAGTTATTATTGCTGTTACTTATGTCGTCATTGTTAGATTAGACAGAGAGAAATGGAGAGAGGAGAGGAAGACAAAGAGGGGGAGAGAAAGACACCTACAGACCTGCTTCACTGCCTGTGAAGCGACTCCCCTTAGGAGAGGAGAGCTGTAGGTGGAGAGCTGGGGCCTCGAACCGGGATCCTTATGCTGGTCCTTGTGCTTCATGCCACCTGCGCTTAACCTACAGCGCTACCGCCAGACTCCCTCTCTCCCTTTCTATTACTCTCTTCCCCCTCGATTTCTGGCTGTCTCTATTCAATAAATAAAGATAAATTTTTAAATTTTTAAAATAAATAAAATTATCACTTAAGCAGTCGGATAGCAGTGAACCCCATTGAATGCACACACATTAGAATGTGCATCGAACCGGGATCCTTATGCTGGTCCTTGTGCTTCATGCCACCTGCGCTTAACCTACAGCGCTACCGCCAGACTCCCTCTCTCCCTTTCTATTACTCTCTTCCCCCTCGATTTCTGGCTGTCTCTATTCAATAAATAAAGATAAATTTTTAAATTTTTAAAATAAATAAAATTATCACTTAAGCAGTCGGATAGCAGTGAACCCCATTGAATGCACACACATTAGAATGTGCAAGGACCCTAATTTAAATTCTCGGTCCCCACCTGCAAGGGGGAGCTTCAGGAGCTGTGGAGCAATGCTACAAATACCTCTCTTTCTCACTCCCCCCATCTTCCCCTTTGTTAAAGATGTTTTCTAATCCCAGATTTCTTTTTTTTTAAATTATTATTATTGGACAGAGACAGAGAGAAATTGGGGGGGACAGGGATGGAGAGAGACAGAGAGACATCTGCAGCCCTGCTTCACCCCTTGTGAAGCTTTTCCCCTGTAGGTGGGGACCAGGGGCTTGAACCCTGGTGCTTGCGCACTGTAGTGTAAGCGCTTAACCAAGTGCACCACCACCTGGCCCCCTATCCCAGATTTCTTATTATTTGTTGTTAGTAGAAATTCTACTGATTTTAACTAAAGCCTCCATGTTTACAAAACACATCTGGTTGACTGTTAACAGGTGCCCAGTAAGTAAGGCTTCAGGCGCTCCTTTTTGTCACAACTCCCTTCTCCTTAAGGCAGAAATACTAAACTTGTCAGTTATAATGGCAGCCCATAGGCCTTGAGATTATGCAAAATGCGTGTATCTGTAACTCTAACCTTTGGCTACTTCCCTGAAGGGTTTGTGCATAATAAAGTGACTTGAATATTTCTTGAGGCATCAGAGAATTGCACCTGACTAATGATATTCAAAGACTGTTGTAATCAAAGTTTAACACATTCTTGGTGACTCCCACACCTTGAAAGTAGTTTGTGCTTTGACAATTGCTTCTGCATTATTTTACCTAGAAGTGTCGTTGATTTTCCTGTTCCTTTTAATGTGATGTGATTTTATCAATAAATACTCTGCTGAGAATTCTGATCAGGACACACCAGACATTCTCCTATCTCTATCTAGATGCTGTCCCTCCAGACTCTTCAGATAAACTATGAAGTGACTGAAGTTATTTCTCTCAACCCTGGGATGTTTTGGATCTCGGGGTCCTGAGATCTGGCTAAGGTACTCGTACCTATGTACAAGCCATATCCTTACCCTCTCAATTTATCTGTCATATCAAATAATAGAAAATAACCCAAAAAAGGAAAAGAAAAAAAAGCCACTGGGAGCTGTGGATTCATTGTGCAGGCACCAAGCCCCAGAGATAAATCTGGTGGCAATTAAAAAAAAAAAAAGAAAGAAAGAAAAAGAAGAAGAAGGAAACACAAAGCAGAACTTGGACTGGAATTGGTGTATTGCACCAAAGTTAAAGAGTCTGGGGTAAGTGGGGGTAGTGTTCAGGTCTTGGAACTTGATGGCAGAGGAGGACCTGGGTGGGTGGGGGGTTAGATTGTTATGTGGAAAACTGAGAAATGTTACACATGTACAAACTTCTGTGTTTTACTGTTGACTATAAACCATTAATCCCCCCCCCCCAATAAAGAAAAGAAAGAAAGAAAGGAGGGACCAGCCAGGCAGTTGCAATGCACAAGGACCCAACTTCAAACCCCTGGTCCCCACCTGCAGGGAGGAAGCTTCATAAGCAGTGAGGCTCCATATTGCTTATTAGAGAAACGCAATTGAGGCCTGGGGAGACAGCATAATTGTTCTACAAAAGACTCTTGTGCCTGAGGCTCTGAAGTTTCAGTTCAACTCCCAGCAGCGCCATAAGCCAGAGCTGAACAGTACTCTGGTCTTTTCTCTGTGTGTCTTTCTATCTCTCTCTTTCTTATAAAAAAATTTAACTTTAAAAAACAACAAAAACTTTTTAGAAGTGAAATTTAATATAATAATTAAATATCATCTTCACTTGGGAGAATTACCAACAAGGCAAAGATTGGGGCCAGGTAGACAGCTCAGCTCAGTCTGTTAGAGAACCAACTTGCATGCCTGAGACCCCAAAGTCTTTTTCCCTCTTCTGATTCTCTCTCTCTCTCATAATCAATAAATCTAAAATAAATAAATAAATAAATTGACACAAGTGCTGGCAAGGATGTGGAGATAAACTCTGGCACATTCTTGTGGAAATGTAAAATGGTGTGGCTTCTGTAGAAAATGACATAGAGAATACTTAAAAAATAAAAATGGGGGCAGAGGTAGATAGAGTAACGAAACATTTTCTCAGACGTTGTGAGAACTATGGAGGTTATGCGGGGGGGGGGGGGGCACAAGACTGCTGGTAGGTTCAGTGACATACCATGTATGGGTGTGAAACTATACCCCTGAAATATTATAATTTTTAATCCATTGTTAAAGCAATCACTTCTTCTTCTTCTAGCGTTTGCCCTTCTTCCATAGCCAGTCAACAGCGTCAGGTTGAGCCTGATGTAAAGTTTCGAGACCTCCTTTGAATCTGGAGAGGTGGCGGTCGTTGACTATGTGGGTCATAGTCTGTCTGTAGCTGCAGGGGCAGGTCGGGTCATCTCTGGCTCCCCAGCGATGGAACATAGCGGCGCACCAGCCATGGCCTGTTCGATAGCGATTGAGGAGGGCCCAATCATAACGTGCTAGGTCAAAGCCAGGTTGACGCTTGCAGGGGTCTGTGATGAGGGGTTTGTTCTTTACCTCAGCTGACTGCCAACTCTGTTTCCAAGAGTCTGGAACAGAGAAGTTCAGTGTAGGCGTAGGGGACCAGATTGGGTGACGAGACGTCAAGCGTTGGACAGGGTGGGCGAAGATATCCGCGTATATTGGCAGGTCCGGTCGAGCGTAGACGTGGGAAATGGACTTAGATGATGCCGCATCCCGACGAATATCTGGCAGGGCGATGTTGCTAAGAACTGGTAGCCATGGAACCGGGGTGGAACGCATGGTTCCAGAAATTATCCTCATGGAGGAATATAATTTGGAATCGACCAAGTGGACATGGGGGCTACGGAACCATCCTGGGGCACAGTATTCTGCAGTGGAATAGCATAATGCCAGAGATGATGATCGTAGTGTGGAAGTGCTCGCGCCCCATGAGGAGCTGGCCAGTCTTGCAATGATGTGATTCCTCGCGCCCACCTTTGCTGCAGTTTTTATGAGATGTTCGTGAAATGACAGAGTGCGATCGAGAGTAACGCCAAGATAGACTGGCTGGGCTTCATGCCGGATTCTCGTATCGCCAAGCTGCACATTAAGCTCAGGCGAGGCCGAGGCATGGTGTAGATGGAAAACAGATGATACCGTTTTTGCAGTGCTAGGGATTAGTCACCATTTTTTACAGTAATCAGATATCAGAGACATGTCTTTCGTGAGTGTTTCCTCGAGGATGTCGAACTTGGATGCCTGAGTTGCACAGCAGATGTCATTGGTGTAGATGAAATTCCTTGAAGAAGTTTCTGGGAGGTCATTGATGTAAATATTAAATAGCGTAGGAGCCAGAACAGAGCCCTGGGGGAGGCCACTTGAGACAAGTCTCCATCTGCTAGACTTGTCACCCAGATGCACCCGAAATCTTCTGTTTTGGAGAAGAAACAATATAGTGTTGGCCACCCATGGAGGCAGGCATCTTGAGATCTTGACTAGGAGACCACGGTGCCAGACCGTGTCATAGGCTGCTGTGAGATCAACAAAGACAGCACCCGTCTTTAAATTCTTCTGGAATCCATTTTCAATGTAAGTTGAGAGGGCCAGGGCTTGTTCGCAGGTAGATCTTTCTGGGCGGAAACCAGCTTGGGCGGGTGATAGGAATTTCTCTGTAAGGTGAGAAATACGTGACAGAAGCAGCCTCTCAAGGAGTTTGTAACACACGGAGAGGAGAGAAACTGGTCTATAGCTGGCGGCCAGTGTTGGGTCTTTCTTTGGTTTCAAAACCGCTATTACCTTCGCACGACGCCAAACTTTGGGCATAGACTCAGATTCCAAGATGTGGGACAGGAATGAAGCGAGCCACTTCTTTGCTGCGGGGCCCAGGTTAAGAATGAGTTCTGGGGTGATGTTATCATAGCCAGCAGCTGTTCCCAGTTTAACCCTCTTCAAAGCGTCTTCCAGTTCAGACAGTGTAAAGAGAGAGAGTTTTGGAGATGGACAAGATAACCGGAAGTGGGATGACCACTCATGGGAAATTTCTCTTTTCCAGACTGGGTCGATCTTAGCACGTCCAACTTGAGTTAGGTGACTGGCCAATGAGTTTGGAGAGACGGGAGGATGGGAGACGGGAGGGGGTTGGCTACCGGCACCCAGACTGTGAAGAAGCTTCCAGGCTTTCCTACTTGAGTGGGTGAAGTTCAGACTTTCCGTGAGTTGTTGCCAGCGGGCTTGGCGTGCTGCATCCAGGGAGGCAATGAGATGGTCAGCCACATCTGGGTCGCCCGACTCATCATACTGCTTTAGTAGTTGCTCGCATTCAGCATCAAGACAAGGCGTATAGTTAGCATGTCTCCCACGAGGAATGGCTTGGGAAGCTGCTTTGAAGATGGCTTGGCGGAAGCGCCTGTAGGAATCTTCAGAGGGGATAGAGTTAATTGGAATTGCAGGAATAGATTTGTTGGTAGGATCACTGAACAGATGCCAGTTTGCTTTCCGAAAGTTCCATCTTAGTTTCTTCGAGCACAGAATCAGTGGGAGCTGGAGACCAATGTGGATGATAGCTGGGCGGTGATGACTGTGCGGGAAGATCTTGAGAACTTGTCTCGTAGCGGGAAAGGCTTGGCTGTTGACTGTGGTAATCCAGCACAGGTCGGGTGACGAGTCTTTATTCCATCTAGCACTGTGAAAAGAGCCTGGCTGTTTGGGATCGTATAATAGGGAGAGGTCATTCACTGAAGCCCAGTCGGCTAAGATAGAGCCGTCAGCATGAGTGGAGGAATATCCTCAGTCTTGGTGATGACTATTAAAGTCTCCAACGTAAACGGCTGGGTGATTCGGGCTAGGCAGGGCCTCATTATCCCATGAGGCACTGGGAGGCTTATATACATTGATGAGCTGAATAGTTCCAATAGTAATGGAGTCGTAAAAGGTCGAAGAGGCCGTATGGTAAACGTCCGCAAGACACGATTTGGCGTAGATGGCTCGGCCGTGTTTAGGATGGAGATTATAGCATATTAAATCGAATCCACTGATGGTGAATCGAGCAGCTTCATCGACTGCTATATGTGTTTCTTGTAGGCAGATAACATCTGCCTGATGCTGTATCGCCAATTGACCAATAAGAACGCGTTTGGCAAAGGACAGCCCCTCAACATTAAGTTGGAGGACTCGAAGAGCAGGACCAACAGCTTGAAAGCTGTCAGGAGCTGCTTGTTGCTGGCTTTGAAAGTGACTGGGATCCATGTGGATTCAGTCGGCTAGGAAGGATCGTCAGTTTCCCCAGTGAATGGGTACTCACAAGATGCACCACGGGAAGGTCGATCCAATACATCCCAATCAATCACTAAGAAAAATTAAAGAAGTCGGAAGTCGGGCAGGGTGGTAGCACAGCAGGTTAAGAGCATGTGGTAAAAAGTGCAAGGACCCGTGTACGGATCCCGGTTCCAGCCCCTGGCTGCCGACCTGCAAGGGAGTCGCTTCACAGGTGGTGAAGCAGGTCTGCAGGTGTCTATCTCTCTCCCCTTCTCTGTCTTCCCCTCCTCTGTCTATTTATCTTTGTCCTATCCAACAAACAATGACATCAATAATAACAATGATAATAATTACAACAATAAAACAACAAGGGAAACAAAAGGGGATATATATATATATATATATATATATATATATATATATATATGAAAAATTAAAGAAGTCATCCCATTTTGACATGGTATACCCTTACCTTTACTTCTGGGGACAATCTTGCTGGCAGAAGGCAAGATTTGGGGCTGAGTGGTGGTGCATATGTTACAATGCACAAGAACCCAGGTTCAAGCCCCCGGACCCCACCTGCACGGGGAAAGCTTTGTGAGTGGTGAAGCAGGGCTTCAGGTGTCTCTTTCCCTCTCTAGCTCCCCTTTCCTTCTCAATTTCTGGCTATCCAATAAATAAAGATAATAAAATAAAATAAAATAAGGAGGGAGTCGGGCTGTAGCACAGCGGGTTAAGCGCAGGTGGCGCAAAGCACAAGGACCGGCATAAGGATCCCGGTTCGACCCTGGCTCCCCACCTGCAGGGGAGTCGCTTCACTGGTGGTGAAGCAGGTCTACAGGTGTCTATCTTTCTCTCCTCCTCTCTGTCTTCCCCTCCTCTCTCCATTTCTCTCTGTCCTATCCAACAACGACAACAATAATAACTACAACAATAAAACAAGGGCAACAAAAGGGAATAAATAAATAAAATAAATATTAAAAAAATAAAAATAAAATAAGGAAAGTAAGATTGATCTTAATAATTATGATTTCTCTGGTAAATTCATTGTAATTAGTGCAGAATGTCACAAGATGTCACTCTCTAGCTGGAAAACTATTCCAGTTCAGCTCCACAGCTAACAGAACAACAGATAAAAATGTCTGTGAAGGGGTTGGTGGCGCAGTGGGTTAAGGGCAAGGACCCGCATAAGGATCCCGGTTCGAGCCTCCGGCTCCCCACCTGCAGGGGAGTCCCTTCAGAGGTGGTGGAGCAGGTCCGAAGGTGTCTATCTTTCTCTCCCCCTCTCTGTCTTCCCCTACTCTCTCCATTTCTCTCTGTTCTATCCAACAACGAACAACATCAACAATGGTAATAATAATAACCACAACGAGGCTACAACAAGGGCAACAAAAGGGGAAAAAAATGGCCTCCAGGATCGGTGGATTCATGGTGCAGGCACCAAGCCCAGCAATAACCCTGGAGGAAAAAAAAATGTCTGTGAGTACTCATAAATGCTTTCCGTATAGAAATACAATTTTCTGGGTAAGAGGCTTTCATCTATGAAATATATTAATCAACTACTTTTGACATTGAAACATGTTAATATTTTTTACATTGTATTTCTGTAGAAAATGAATTGGTATAACTGAACTATAACTTATTTTGAAAGTGAGCGCAGAGAAATAGAAAGCTGAAGTGTAAATATCATTGATCTCTGAAAGTCACCTGACGTATGACTTCTTTACAGGGGTGGTGCTTGGCAATGCTACATACACTAAATGATGTGTGATCTTGGGTGAACTGTTTAACCTTCTCTGATTTCATCAGAGTAGAAGTATACATCACCTTTCCTATATATAAATATGTATTAAAACTAAATAAATTTGCAGGGCCAGGTGGTGGCACACCTGGTTGAGTGCGTTGAGTGCACACATTACAGTGTGCAAGGACCCAGGTTCAAGCCCCTGGTCCCCACCTGCAAGGGGAAAGCTTCACGAGTGATGAAGCAGGGATGCAGGTGTCTCTCTGTCTCTCCCCCTTTCCATCTCCTCGTCCCCTCTCAATTTCTGACTGTCTCTATCCAATAAATAAATAAAGATTAAAAAACCACTAAATAAAATTTAATTTATTATTCTTTTAAAATTTTATTTATTTATTCCCTTTTGTTGCCCTTGTTATTTTATCATTGTTGTGATTGATGTCATCATTGTTAGATAGGACAGAGAGAAATGGAGAGAGGAGGGGGAGACAGGGAGAGATAAAGATAGACACCTATAGACCTGCTTCACTGCCTATGAAGTGACTCCCCTGCAAGTGGGAAGGGGGGGGGGGCTTGAACCTGGACCCTTATGCCGGCCCTTGTGCTTCGTGCCATGTGTGCCCGACTCCCTTTAATTTATTATTCTTATGAGAGAGAGACCAGAGCATTGCTCAGCTCTGGTATATGGTTTGCTGAGCATTGCACCTGGGGTTCTGGGCCCTCAGATATGCAAATCCAAAGTTCTAACTTTGAGTTACCTCTCTAGGCTGCTAAAACAAATATAAATGCATTCTTCCCATCCTAAAGTATTTTTAATTTTTTTAAATATTTATTTATTTATTTTTCCTTTTGTTGCTCTTGTTTTTATTGTTGTTGTAGTTATTATTGTTGTTGTTATTGATGTCGTCGTTGTTAGGACAGAGAGAAATGGAGAGAGGAGGGGAAGACAGAGAGGGAGAGAGAGGAGAGAAAGATAAGACACGTGCAGCCCTGCTTCACCGCCTGTGGAAAGCCAGGGGCTCCAACCTAGATCCTCACACTGGTCCTTACCCTTCGTACCATGCGCGGTTAACCCTCTGTGCTACCGCCCGAGTACCACTAGAGTGTTTTTATAGTAATAATCAAATTATAGTTGTTCAAATACAATGTCAATAGAAGTACCCTAGTAGAAAATGATTTTGAGAAAGCATAAGGGAGTATAATTGACAGTTTCAGGATATATTTACTTCTTTTTTTTTTTTTTATTTGCCTCCAGGGTTATTGCTGGTGCTCGGTCCTCTGCTCCTGGAGGCCTTTTTTTTTCTTTCCCTTTTGTTGCCCTTGTTGTTTTATCGTTGTTGCGGTTATTATTATTGTGGTTATTTCTGTTGTTGTTGGGTAGGACAGAGAGAAATGGAGAGAGAACAGGGAGACAGAGAGGGGAAGAGAAGGAAGAGAAGGACACACCTGCAGTTCTGCTTCACTGCTCCTGAAGCGACCTCCTTGCGGGTGAAACGCCAGGGGCTCGAATCGGGATTCTTACGCATGTCCTTGCGCTTCGCGCCACTTGTGATTAGCTAGCTGCACTACCACCCGACCCCTGATATATTTACTTCTATAAAGCAAAAACCAATTGTGACCTTAACACATCTTGAAATTTAAAAGAACCACACTTAATATTGAGAACATCTTAAGAAATTGATTGTTGTTAAAATTTCGGAGGCTCTTGCCGGCCGGGCTAGCTTCACAGGCGGGTAACAGACACACGGCTGGGCAGGGCAGCTGTATTTCTTTATTCAGGAACAACGATTCATAAACTAAGACAAACTAATCACCAAACAGAACTCTGCTGTCTCTTTGCAGCGGCGCAAGCACTCTCTCTTACTCTGGAACTCAGGAACCCTCCAACTCTGGCACCCTGAAACTCTCCAACTGTGTAACTCTCGCGGGGTTCCTGCAGGGCGGGACCAAGCAGGCGCGAAACTAACTGGACTGATCTAATTCTCTTGGTGGGGGAGGGCTAGAACAACCCAATGTAAAGCATACGACAATTCCCCCTTTTCTTTTTAACTAAATGACTATAGTATCAAGGGTGTGGGGTGAACAGAAACATATATCATACAGGCATTTTTATAAAAAGAAACTGGCACAAACATGGAGAAACATGTAAACAAGTAACAAGAACCAGTGTGCTGTTAAGGGAAGGCCTGAGGGGGCCATTTTACCTCTGTGGGCAAAACTTTATCAGCTTAAAAAAAAACATTTCTTGCCTCTGAGGGGCTACTTGCCTCGACGGGCATTTGCATGGGGGCGGGGAACGGCCTAGAGTCCCAAAGGCAGCTGGCTGCAATTTACTTACTATGAAACAAAACTTGTTATTAGCATATTTCTAATAGAGAAGGAATTTGAGACTTTTACATAGCAACAACGTCTTTTAACCTTTTGTTACACCCATTCAAGATGGAGTCAGGAAAGGAAACCTCAGGCATGAGAATAATTAGCATAGCCATTGTGCGATCTACCATTTCTAATAGAGAAGGTAATGGAGAGTTTTACATATCAACAAGTCTATTTAACCTTTTGTTTAGCCTAACTTATTTAAAATATATTGATTGTTAACTAATTTTTACCTCAGACTTTAAATGTAAGTTAATTTTATCTTTATGAGAATTACATTGAAAACCTTTTTCATTTAACTTTGACTAGTAAGAATTTAGCCTTAAAGTTACTGTTTACCAAACTTTAAACATACACATAAACATGGTCATTAATACACAAGGAGAGAAGCTTTTGTTATGAAGACATGTCATTTTAAACACGAATTTAAATCTGTACTGTCTTAGTTGTTGGGGGGAGGGTTCACCATCCGGAGGTGGCTTCTCAAGCAGCTTCACTTCTAGGAATTGCAGGTTGCGATCTCTGCACAAATCTCTGCGTACTCCAGCTTGTCTGTCTTCAGACTGGACTGGCAGCTGGAGATCTCGTGTGCCCAGTTTCGGCAGGGAGCCCGGGGGTCCGGGAGGCCCTGGATCGTTCCAGAATTCATAGCAAGAGGGCAGGCAGGCCAGTTTTGTAGAAGGCGTGGGCCTAGGTGCCCAGGGGTGGCGGCCATAATAGGCCACCGCGGCCCTGCCCCATGGCCCTGCCATGTCTGCTGCCCTGCTCGCAGTGGCCGAGCAGTGTGGAGGGATCATGCGTCCAGTGCCCTGCGCCACGCGGTGGAGAGCCGCCTCCTGTGGGCTGGCCTCGGGCTCTTGCGTGTTGGCATCGGGCTCTAGCGTGTTGGCATCGGCCTCTTGTGTGGTGGCATCGGGCTCCTGTGGGCTGCGGGGCTGCGGGGCTGCGGGCGCGGTGCGCGGGGTTGTCTGGGTGCAGCCGGCTGGCTGGCTGTTTAACCAGGTGGAAACAGCAGCTCCACACCTCGCCTCCCGCCCGCTGGCTCTTCCCGCTGGCTGTTCTGAGTTCGCCCCAACGAGTGGAAACCACAGAGTGGTCCAGACATAAATGTTCCAGAAACAGCAAAACAGTCTCGTGAAGAAAGAGCAGAGGCCTTTGGAGATCTCTTCACAAGCAGAAGAGAAGGCCATAGTGCATAGGTAGCCAAATTGTCTTCACTTATCTGAGAGATGCACAGGTCAGGTCCACGTGGGCGCCATTTGTTGTTAAAATTTCGGAGGCTCTTGCCGGGCGGGCTAGCTTCACGGGCGGGTAACAGAGACGCGGAGACAACGGCTGGGCAGGGAAGCTGTATTTCTTTATTCAAACAACGATTCATAAACTAAGACAAACTAATCACCAAACAGAACTCTGCTGTCTCTTTGCGGCGGCACAAGCACTCTCTCGAACTCTCGAACTCAGGAACCCTCTCCAACTCTGGAACTCTGGCACTCTCTCCTACTCTGTAACTCTGCAACTCTGCAACTCTGCAACTCTGCAACTCTTGAACTCAGGAACCCTCTCTCGGGGTTCCTTGGGGTGGGGCCAAGCGGGCTGCGAAATTAACTGGACTGATCCAATTCTCTTGGCGGGGGAGGGCTAGAACAAACCAATGTAAAGCATACGACAATTCCCCCTTTTCTTTTTAACTAAATGACTATAGTATCAAGGGTGTGGGGTGAACAGAAACATATATGCGGGTGAAACGCCAGGGGCTTGAATCGGGATTCTTACGCATGTCCTTGCGCTTCGCGCCACTTGTGATTAGCTAGCTGCGCTACCACCCAACCCCTGATATATTTACTTCTATAAAGCAAAAACCAATTGTGACCTTAACACATCTTGAAATTTAAAAGGACCACATTTAATATTGAGAACATCTTAAGAAATTGATGGAACATCCTGAAACATAAATAATAGTTTTGTTCACTTGGATACTGTGCAACTTTACCATAAGTGTGACCCAAGTTGAATGAAGTTTTGGTGCTGTGGTTTCTTTCACTCTCTCTGCCTTTATGTCTCTATTTGAGAAAAAAAATGCTTTACTTAAATATACAAATCTGAATAGTTAGGAAAATATTCTTTTTTAAAGTAGAATTATCTATTTAACCAGCACACTACTCAGCTCTTGTTTACAGTGGTGCCAAGGGCCTTCCAACCTTATGCACGGAAGTCTTTTGCATAACCATTATGTTATCTCCTTAACCTGCAAACACAGATTTTTAAAAAATTTTTTAATCTTTATTGATTTTAAATAGAGACAGAGAGAAATTGTGAGGGGAGGGGAAATAGTGAGGAAGAGAGACAGAAAGAAACCTGCACCACTCGTGAAGCTCCCCCCCGGGTTCAAGACCAGGGACTTGAACCCGGATACTTACTGTAATGTGTGTTCCTAACCAGGTGCGCCACCGCCTAACCCCGGCAAACACAGATTCTTAAGATTATACTGTTTGAATTGGCAATATTATATTGAAACTATAATCCAAATTCTAATTTTTGTGTACCAAGCTTTTAGCTAACTTATAATATCTAAAAATATTTTAAACCACACATATGGACCGTGGGTGAACTGACAGGTAGCATACTATACTAATAAACCAGTATATTGAATTTTTACTAGTAGCAACTATTACTACAAATTAGGATTAAGATTAATTTATATGGGGCATTCCTGAGGCACCAAAGGTTCTGGCTGGGACCAAAGGTCCCAGGTTCAATCCTCAGCACGATCATAAGCCAGGGAGGAGTAGTGTCTGGTAAAATAAATAAATAAATTTTAAAATAAAGTTATTAGGAAAGCCTGGATTCAGTTCAGTGGCAGTGTGAGACTGTCTGTGTGTCACAATGGTGGGAAATCTCCTTGTGCAAATAAATTGTGGGAGGGGCATAGTTAGGAAGGCCCTTTCTGTCCCATTGGTAACAGGTTCATTCACCCGGGAGTCTGCAAAAGCAGACACTAATCGTTCATGCAGTTCTCCCCTTTACCCAATTAAGGCTCCACCACCTGTCCCGAATTCGGTAAGTTTAGGATGCAATGAAAGTGCAGTTTCTGATAAACAGTCTGAAATGATTTTTGTAGATGGTTTATTAGAGGGTGGGAAAGAGATGGGGTGGATAAAGGGGTAGAGGTGACCACTAAAAGACATGGCTTTGCTATCGTATTTGCACCAGGAAGAAAACAACAATGCACACATGATTCCATGTGACTGTCCAGGAAAATGTGCTAGGATTTCTTCGCAGGTCTGCTACCCACTGGTAACCAGCACCCAAAAAGTCTCAGTGGGAAGTTGGGCAGGTGCATACGCGACCGGCTGCGCCCAGTCCAATCAATAGCGGGTCTTTACCTCTATCCGTAGGTCTGGAAAATGCCGTACTGGCCCAACCGCCACTGAAGCGCCCAGGAGAGCAGAGCAAAGCAGAGCAGACAAGGCGGGCCATGAGTCCTCAGAGGGTACGAGCGTCGCTCTTGCTGCTGCTGAGCTGCTGCCTCCTTGCAGTCTCTGGGAGAGACAAGAGGGAGGCTGGTGGCGTGCTAGCGCCGGCCCAGGCTTCCGTGCGTGGTTCCTCTGGTCGGTTCGTCGGCCCAGAGCGGCACGCTTGTAGCTGGCAGCTCCTGCAGCCCGCGCCAGAGCCCGCGGCCCGCAGCAGCGAGCTGGAGGTGCGCTGCCGGGGCCCGGAGGGCGCGCGCCAGCAGTGCGCCTACCGCGGGGAGCCAGAGCGCTGCGCCGCCTACGCCGCCCGGCCGGCGCACTACTGGAAGCAGGTGCTCGGCGCGCTGCGCAGGAAACGGCGGCCGTGCCTAGACCCCGCGCCGCTCCAGGCACGCCTGTGCGCGGGCAAGCAGGGCCGTGGCGCAGAGCTGCGTTTGGTGCCCCACTGGTCTCCACCTACCGCCGCGGGCTTCCCGGGGGAGCTCAAACCCCGGGCGGGGAGCCGTGGACTGGCCCGGAGTCTCGCGCCCCGCCTGGCCGCTTGGGTCCCACATCCTCGACCCAGCGCCAAGCTCCCCGGGGAGACGCAGGCTGGGAGCAAGAGGAAAGTGGCCTCCGCGGACAAGGACGAGGAGCGACCCCCGGGGACTGGGCCCGACCGGGACGGACTGGACGACAACGCAAAACTCACCGAAAACTACTGCACTGAGAAGTGGCACTCTCTCTGCAACTTCTTTGTCAATTTTTGGAATGGCTGAAGCTGAGGGCCAGAACTAAAAAATAAAAAAAAATTTTAAAAAGTGGGAGGGAGGAAGGGAAGCAGGAAAAGCTGAGGGTCTCTTAGGTCAAGATATTTGGGGGTAGCGAGTGGGGAGTCCAGGTTCTAGAATGGGTGGGTGTCAGATGGGGGTGCTTGGGGTGAGAGTGTAATTCCTCAGGCAACAGAGAGGTTGAACAGTTTGAAGAGACCTGACCCTAATTGAATGCAAAAGTAGTGGGAATAAAAGCTGGCATACCTTAAGTGTGCAAAAGTTGTAGACTGAGGAGAGACTCAGAAGAAGATGATAGGATATGGGGATTGAATGATGGAGTGTCATGTACATGAGATGCAATGTACACCGTTGGAAATGTTTATATTTAAATATAATTGCAAATAGGGTTAAGATGAGTCTAGTTGAATTGTTGTATCTTTTCTCGCCTAAACAACTGACAGTAGGGCCTAGTTTTTTGTTTGTTTTACTCTTTCTAGATTAGTATAAACCAAGTGCTGCTTGGTGTATTTGATGCCCCCTATAGAGATAGAAGCTACTCAGAGGTTAAAACTGACCCCAGTGGACACCGTTGCTGAAACTATTACACAATTTATTGTTACTTGAGTTATTGTGTAATACATTTATTTTAAAGTTAATTTTTTAATTTCTAACTTTTTATTTTAAGATTTTTTTCTATCATTGCTGGGGTTTAACCAGTCTGCATTTACTTTTTCATACAGAGGAGGGAAAAGAAAAAGATTTATAGATTTATAGACTGAAAGATTTATAGAAATGGAGATATCACAGCACCAAAGCTTTCTCCAGTATGATAGGGCCAGGCTTGAATGCGAGTCACATACATGGCAAAGTAGGCACACTATCCAGGTGAGTTATTTTGTTGACCTTGCTAACAATTCTTACTCACTTTTGTTAAATAGTGCAGGCATACAATTGTGATCCCCAACAGGAATTTGGGACAATTAGCATACAAATGACACCAGCCTGAGACTGAGCACACAAGAGAATATGGGTACAGGGACTACATAACAAGGACTTGAAGCAGCTTGCTCTATTGATTGAAATACCTTCATCACAGCACTCTCCTGTTGGTGTCTTGATCTCTTCATGGTGGTCTTGGGTAGATTAGTTGCAGACTTTGGACTTTTGCCTTTTTTCTTAGCTAGACTTCTCCCCTCACATTCACAGTGATTTTATGAATAAACATCTTTTGTTTAACTTTAAAACAAACAATCCCCTGACCCTAGTGAAAGATTTTCAAGGCAGCCATCTTTGAATCCTTTTAGAAGTGCTGCTTTTGAACAGAGTGATGCCTAGTGGCTTTAGATTTTTCCACTAACCTTCTGAATTCAGAAATAAATTGTGAAAGCTGAGTGTTTCACTTTTAAAATGGCTAAAATGAAAGTATATATGTCAAAGTAATTGAACCATTCATGTATCTCTGTTTCATGTCATTGTTAACAGAATTCATTAAAAATAAGGTGTACTGATACTTTGCACAAGACATTTAGTTAATAAAAATGTATAGATTTAAATAACCAACAGAACTGTGTTTGTGATAGTGTTCCTCAGCACTACTTGGTGTAAGCAACACTTAAGCTACACTTGAAGTAAGTTCCTAAGCATATCTCAACCTGCTGGGAAGTCTGCATAAGACAATTGTCATAAATAAGCAAATTCTGGGCCCTATGATTATCCTATTTGGACTGCTTGTGGTTTGCTTTTATTTTTTCATTCCTCCTCCCTCTTTTACAATTTGGATTTGTTGGCAACATTAACTTTGTGATATTTTCATATATTAACCCAGATTTGTGAATTTTCCAGAAAATTTAACCTGTCAACACCAGATCTACCTTCCTACAAGGCAGCAAAGACACTGAATATTGTCTGCCCACTTTAAACTAGGCATGGCTTTGAGAGTTTGCATCAATTTTATTAATTTATATTATAAGCCTGAGCACATTGGGCATTTAAGTTTCCCCCCAAGTATATATTATTATTTTTTGGTCCCCCCCCCCATATGATGATCTTCTGTAGTTCTTAAATCTCTCTATCACACACACACTTTACTGGTAAATACAACAATCTTCTGATATGACAGGCATCTCATAATCTAAACAATCTTCAAGAAATGCAAACTTTTCCTTATTCTATATACTCTTGTACTCACAAAATTGTCAATACATTTAGATTATACACATTTGGGGACATGTTTATGAACTTGCATTTTGAGTAAACTTGGATAAAATTCATATGGCCATAGAAGAAGCTCAGAGGAGCTAGGAACAACTCCATAAATACAGTGACTAATGAAGATATATATATATATATATTTTTTTCCTTTGTGTGGTGTTTATTGCAATTTTATCTTTTTTTAAATTTCTTTATTGGGGAATTAATGTTTTACATTCAACAGTAAATTCAATAGTTTGTACATGCATAACATTTCCCAGTTTTCCATATAATAATACACTAGGTCCTCTGTCATCCTTCTTGGATTTGTATTCTCCCCACCCACCTAACCCAGAGTCTTTTACTTTCGTGCAATATGCCAATTCCAGTTCAGGTTTTTTAAAACTCTTTTTTATATATTTATTTATTCCCTTTTGTTGCTCTTGTTGCTTTTCTTTATTGTTGAAATTATTATTGTTCTTGTTACTGATGTTGCCGTTGTTAGATAGGGCAGAGAAATTGTTAAATAGGACAGAGAAATCTACTTCGCAGACTTGCTTCACCACCTGTGAAGCAGGTGGGGAGCTGGAACCAGGATCCTTCTGCTGGTCCTTGCTCTTTGCGCCACGTGCGCTTAACCTGTTGCGCTACCGCCTGACTCCCAAAGATACATTTTTTAATGTGTGCCATAACAAAAGGTTATTCGGGGAAAAAAAAAAAAAGCACTGTCTAGAACTCTGGATTTACTTCTTTCAAGTAAGCTGCTTATGTGTCTTTGGCTGTCTGGTGAACATCTACAAAAGAAATTAGGCAAATTCTGATGGTCTGTATGTGCAAAGATGGTTGCTACAGTTTCTGCTCCTTTGCTCTTTAAGACCACAAATTGAGGGAGTTGGGCGGTAGCGCAACAGGTACAGCGGGTTAAGTGCACGTGGCGCAAAGCACAAGGACCAGTGTAAGGATCCTGGTTCGAGCCTTTGGCTCCCCACCTGTAGGGGAATTGCTTCACAGGTGGTGAAGCAGGTCTGCAGGTGTCTATCTTTCTCTCTCCCTCTCTGTCTTCCCCTGCTCTCTCCATTTCTCTCTGTCCATCTAACAATGACGACGACATTAAATAACAACAACAATAATAACTATAACAACAATGAAAAACCAGGGCAACAACAAAAAAGGGAAAATAAATACTTTTTTTAAAAAAAGAATATAGATTGAGGGGGCCAGGCGGTAGCACAGCGGGTTAAGCACACATATGCAAAGCGCAAGGACTGGTATAAGGATCCCAGTTCAAGCCCTTAGCTCTCCACCTGCAGGGGGGTCGCTTCACAAGCCCGGAAGCAGGTCTGCAGGTATCTGTCTTTCCTCCTCTCTGTCTTCCCCTCCTCTCTCCATTTCTCTGTCCTATCCAATAACAATGACAACAATAGTAGCAACAATGATAAACTACAAGGGCAACAAAAAGGGAAAAAAATAGCCTTCAGGAGCAGTGGATTCGTAGTGCAGGCACCGAGCCCCAGTGATAACTCTGGATGCGAAATAATAATAATAATAATACAGATAGGGAGCAGTTGCTTGTAAAAGGGAAGTATAGGGAGTCAGGCGGTAGCACAGCGGGTTAAGCGCAAGTGGAGCAAAGTGCAAGGACCTGAGTAAGGATCCCAGTTCGAGCCCCTGGCTCCCCACCTACAGGGGAGTCACTTTACAAGCAGAGAAGTAGGTCTACAGGTGTCTTATCTTTCTCTCCCCCTCTGTCTTCCCCTCCTCTCTCCATTTCTCTCTGACCTATCTAATAATGGCAACATCAATAACTACAACAATAAAAAACACAAGGGCAACAAAAAGGAAAAGAAATAAATAAAAAGAACTTTAAAAAAGGGAAGTATAGAGATACTGTCATTACTTTTTAAATTATTTATTAATAATTTATTGTTAATATTATTAATTATCAATAAAATATTATTTATTAATGATAGAGAATGATAACTAGAGTACCACTCTGTCACATGGGTTGCCTGGGATCACACTTGACACCTCATGCTTCTAAATTCAGCACCTACCTCACTGTGCCACCTCCCAGAGTCCTACCATTAGCTTTTAAAGTGCCTTTTGATAAATTCCAGTGTCTCTGTTACACTGAGGGGAATTTGGCTCAGTTAAATCTAAGGTCCCTAAGGTACACAGCTAGCACACTAGAGTCTCCTATATATAATTTTGCATATAGAGAATAATATTAAAGTCAATAAAGACTGTGTGTGGATATATTATATATTACACTTCCCTCCATGAAGATCATGGAGTTAAAAAGGATGCAGACAATGACAATAAAAACGGTTAGGGAGGGGCCAGGTGGTGATGCACCTGGTAAAGTGTGCAAGGACCCAGGTTCAAATCCCTGGGCTCTGCCTGTAGGAGGGAAGTTTCACACTTGGTGAAGCAGGTCTGCAGGTGTCTCTGTCTCTCTTCCTCTCTATCTCCCCTGCACCTCTCAATTTCTCACTGTTTCTATCCAATAATAGATAAATTAATTAATTAATTTTAAAATAAGTTTAGGGAAAGGAGTTGGGCGGTAGCACAGTGGGTTAAGCACATGTGCCGCTAAGCTCCAGGACTGGCATCAGGATCCTGGTTCGAGCCCCTTGCTCCCCAGCTTCACAAGCGGTGAAGCAGGTCTGCAGGTGTCTCTTTCTCTCCCCATCTCTGTCTTCCTCTCCTCTCTCAGTTTCTCTCTGTCCTATCCAACAATGAGGCCATCTATAACAACAACACTAACTACAACAATAAAAGAACAAGGACAACAAAAGGGAATAAATAAATAAACAAATAAATATTAAAAAAAGAATAGGAAAGGCTCTAATGGTGGGAATGAGACATAGAATTCTGGTGGTGGGAACTATTTGGAATGGTACCTGTTATCTTACAATATTGTTAATCATTAGTAAATCACTAATACATGGTCTGGGAGGTGGCACAATGGATAAAGCATTGGACTCTGAAGCATGAGGTCTTGAGTTTGATCCTGGGCATCACATGTACCAGAGTGATGTCTGGTTCTTTCTCTCTCTGCTATCTTTCTCATCAGTAAATAAATAAAATCTTAAAAAAATTAAATAAATAAATCAATAATAGAAATTTTAAAAGGAAGTCAAAGGGAAGTTGCTAGTGTACATGCTTGGATTTATTATTAGAGCTGAGATTTGTAGGAGCATAAGAAATAACAAGGCTTATGTAGCTCAATCTATAGGGGAAAAAAGAATATACCGAAAGTGTATCATCTTGCTCAGGTTATATTTTTTCCAAGTTATTTAATACAAAGTTGGCAGAGAAAGTACTATTATATCCTATTTGTTTTTCCTGAAATCATCTCAAACTAAGCAAGATCTTTTTAATCTCCAGTTTTCCTCCTCCCCTTTCCACTGTTTTTTGGTTGTACTACAGTTCCCTAACATAACAATCCTTCCAAAGTAGTATTTTCTTGTTTTGTATGTTTTTTTGAATTTATAAAATGGAAATATTGACAAATCTATAGGATAAGAGGGGTACAATTCCACACAATGCCCACCCTCAGAACTCTGTATCCCATCCCCTCCCTTGATAGCTTTCCTATTCTTTATCCCTCTGGATAAAGATCATTATTCCAGGATCATTACAGGGTGCAGAAGGTGGAAGGTCTGGCTTCTGTAATTGCTCTCTCTCTCTCTCTTTCTCTCAATATTTACTTATTAATGAGAAAGGTAGAAAGAGAAAGAGCCAGACATCAATCTGGTACATGTGCTGCTGGGGATTGAACTTGGGATCTCATGCTTTATATAGTATGAAGAGCAAGGACTGGCACAAGGAACCGGTTGGAGCCTCCAGCTTCTCACCTGCAGTGAGGTTGCTTCACAATTGGTGAAGCAGGTCTGCAGGTGTCTCTCTCCGTCTTTCTTTTTTTGTTTCTTTGTTTCTTTCTCTCTTTCTAATATTTACTTATTCCCTTTTGTTGCCCTTGTTGTTTTCTTGTTGCAGTTATGTTGTAGTTGTTGGCTAGGACAGAGAGAAATGGAGAGAGGAGGGGAAGACAGAGGGGGAGAGAAAGATAGACACTTGCAAACCTGCTTCACAGCTTGTGAAGCGACTCCCCTACAGGTGGGGACCTAGGGACTCAAACCGGAATCCTTATGCCGGTCCTTGCGCTTTGCACCAAGTGCGCTTAACCAGCTGTGCTACCGCCCGACTCCCTCTTTTTTTTTTTTTTTTTTTTTAAACAGAGCACTACTCAGCTCTGGCTTACAGTGGTGCGGGAATTGAACCTGGGACTTTGGAAATTCAAGCATGAGAATTTCTTTGCCTAACCATTATGCTATCTACCCTCTGTTCTCTCTTTTTAAAAAATATTTATTTATTTATTGCTGGATAGAGAGAAATTGAGAAGGGGAAGATAGAGAGTGGAAGAGACAGAGAGACACCTGCAGTCCTGCTTCGCTCGTGAAGCTTTTCCCCTGCAGGTGAGGACCAATGGCTTGAACCTCAGTCCTTGGGCACTGCAATATGTGTACTTAACCAGGTGTGCCACCGCCTGGCCCCTTACCCTCCATTCTCCCTTTTTTTTTTTTTAGTTTTTATTTTATTTATTTATTTATTTATTTGCCTCCAGGTTTATTGCTGGGGCTTGGTGCATGCACTATGAATCCACTGCTCCTGGATGCCATTTTCCCCCATTTTGTTGCCCTTGTTGTTGTCATTGTTGTTGTTGCTGGATAGGACAGAGAGAAATTGAGAGAGAAAGACAGACACCTGCAGACCTGCTTCACTGCCCCTGCAGGTGGGGAGCTGGGGGCTCAAACCAGGATCTTTAAGCCAGTCCTTGTGCTTAATCCACTGCACCATAGCCCAATCCCCCCTTTCCCTTTTTTTAAAAAAAATTTTATAAATATTTATTATTCATTCCCTTTTGCTGTCCTTGTTGTTTTTATTGTTGTAGTTATGATTGATGTAGTTGTTAGATAGGACAGAGAGAAATGGAGAGAGGAGGGGAAGCCAGAGGGGGAGAGAAAGATAGACACCTGCAGACCTGCTTCACCGCCTGTGAAGCAACTCCCCTACAGATGGGGAGCCGGGGCTTGAACCTAGATCCTTATCAGTCGGTCCTTGCGCTTTGCGCCACCTGCGCTTAACTCACTACGCTACCACCCGACTCCCCTCTTTCCCTTTCTATCTCTACCTTCCTCTTGATTTCTGGCTGTCTCTATCAAGTAAATAAAGATAATTTTTTAAAAATAATAATAATAAAAAAGATAGAGAACCAGGATATCACTCTGGCACATGAAATACCAGAAATTGAACTTAAGACTTTATGATTACAAGACCAATGTTCTAACCACTGGGTCATATTAGGGTTGCTCCTGGAAAGCTAGGACCATTTTTGCAAAATGAAGTCCTTAGACCCTCCTCTCATACTGTGACACCAGGCTAGAGAAGAAGTGGGGGGGTCAGCCTGTACATTTCCCCCCTTTGCCCGCCCCCCACAGGATGGGCAATGGCTCTATCTACCACTACCCCTACCACTTCAGGGCCTGTCACTCATTAAATATTCCAGGGCTGTGCTGTGGGATACATGATTTACTAGCATTTTGTCACAGCTGTTATGCAAAAAGGCTTTTCAGGCCTGTGGCACCAAAGGTCTCAAGTTCAATCGCCAGCACCACCATAAACCAGAGCTGAGCAGTGCTCTATTTTACAAAAATTTACATTGTCTCTCTGTCCCCCCCTTTTTAGCATATGAATGTAAGCATCTAAAGGGAATTTTCAACCATTTTTATGGATTTCTTTTTAATATATATTTACTATATATATTAAATACATATAGAGAGAAATTGAGAGGAAGGAGGAGATAGGGAGGGAGGGATAGCGGCAGTGAGACACCTGCAGCCCTGATTCACTGCTCATGAGTCTTCCCCCCTGTAGGTGGGGACCAGGGGGTTGAACCTGGGTACTTGTGCACTGTGATGTGTGCACTTAACTAGGTGCAGCACTGCCTGGCCCCAAGGGAATTTTCAGCCTTGAAGGATGCTTAAAACAGTGATGCGCTCTCCCTCTTAGCAGGGAACAGCATGGCAAGAGATAAACAAGAAATGGGTAGTTGAAGAAGTTAGAATCATCTGATGATGAGAGCATTAGACAGTGCTCTCATTCCTAATGTAGAAGCGACAGAAGTGGCAGGGGTATGTGAGATCTTCTGAAATGATGATGACTTACAAGCAGATGAGGATGTTTCTGGTCTTGGAGGTTTGAAGATTTCTGCTGACCTCCCAGCTAAATGACTTTCTTTTTTTTTTAATATTTATTTATTTTCCCTTTTGTTGTCCTTTTTTTTTTAATATTCTCTTATTTTATTCAGATACCAGTCTGATCACACATTGCTCAGGAACACTCAAATAAGAAACCAAATATAACCAGATGTTAAAGATTGGTCTTCAAACATTATAGCCAATGAGGCCACGCTTGCCTATGATCTCGCTGACATAAAACCACATCCACACCTCTGTGGCCACAAAACCATTCAGCACAGCTTCCTTTAACTGTGAGATGTTTGAAGCTACCAGTTTTAGCAGTATTGACTATTTTTTTCAAGCTCTGAATAGCTGTAGGGATCTCAGCAGGGGTTGGAGGAACCAGCTCAACCTTGGCATACTGCCAAAATATGGCCAATCTAGACTTGGAGTAAATCACAGCAGCGTTTATCAGCGTCGGGGCCTTCTCTGTGAAGTTACTGACAAACTGAGCCATGGCTGCACAATGGAAGGCTGCCCTTGTTTTTTTTTATTGTTGTTGTAGCTATTGTTGTTGTTGTTATTGATGTCATTGTTGTTAGATGGGACAGAGAGAAATGGAGAGGGGAAGGGGAAGACAAAAAGGGGGAGAGAAAGATAGACACCTGCAGGCCTGCTTCACTGCCTGTGAAGCGACTACCCTATAGGTGGGGAGCCAGGGGCTGGAACTGTGATCCTTATGCTGGTCCTTGCACTTTGCGCCACTTGCACTTAACCCCCTGTGCTACTGCCGGACTCCCGCTAAATGACTTACTTACAACTTCAAAGAACAACTCCTCCTACTTGCTAACCTAAGCTTACAGCTGTGAGGCTTTGATAAATTTAGCCCAAGTTTGTCCCTTTTGTGACCTCTGGCTCACCACATCAAAACTTTTTCCCTATTTAAAGGTGTCAAAACAATCCTAAAAGCAGACCAAAGCCTGCCTCACTCTTTTAAAGTAAGAAGGCTGCTTTAGTCACATTAAAATTATCAGGTGAGCATCATGTACAGGCAACAAGCAGTTTAGAAAGGGTAATGGGAGATGCCACTAATAGTATCAACACAAAGGAAAGTATTTTCAACAAGAAATTATATATATATATGTTGAATAAAGTCAACCAGGAATACACCAACAGTTATATTAAGGACACAATCATGTTTTTTAAAAAAATTTTATTTATTTATTAATGAGAAAGATAGGAGAGAGAGAAAGAACCAGACATCACTCTGGTACATGTGCCGCCAGGACTGAACTCAGGACCTCATGCTTGAGAGTCTAGTGCCTTAGCCACTGCGCCACCTCCTGGATCACACCATGTTCTTTTTTTTTTTTTAATTATTATCTTTATTTACTTATTGAATAGAGACAGCCAGAAATTGAGAGGGAAGGGGGTGGTAGAGAAGGAGAGAGATTGAAAGACACCTGCAACACTGCTTCACCACTTACAAAACTTTCCCCTTGTATGTGGAGACCAGGGGCTTAAACCTGGGTCCTCTACATTGTAACATGTGCGCTCAACCAGGTGTGTCCCTTCCCAGCCCCACAGTAATATTTCTGAAGACTGAAACGAAAGACCTGGGTAAATGAAAACACATGAATTTATGAATGTTGTTGTTGGTTGTTGTTCTTATTAGATGAGAAGATTTAGCTTTAAAAAAGACTTATCTGGGGGCCAGGTGGCAGCACAGTGGGTTAAGTGCACATGGCACGAAGCACAAGAACCAACATAAGGATCTCAGTTCAAGCCCCTGGCTCCCCACCTGCGGGGGGCGAGGGGGATCACTTCACAAGTGGTAAAACAGGTCTGCAGGTGTCTTTCTCTCCTCTCTGCCTTCCCCTCCTCTCTCAATTTCTCTGTCCTATCCAACAACAACAACAACAACAACAATAATAACAAAGGCAACAAAAGGGAAAAAATAGCCCCCAGGACCAGTGGATCCGTAGTGCAAGTACAAAGTCCAGCAATAAGTCTGGAGGGGGAAAAAAGACCTATCTGTAAATAATATACACATTGAAACATGATTACGATAAATCACTAAAAGAATTTTGGGGTATAAGTGCCAGACAGGTTCCAAAACTTCAAAGGAAAAACCAGAATGAATTTGGAGGACTGCAGGGTTGTATAATTTTAGAGAAAAGGATGCTTTCATTAGGGGTACAACTTGAAATGACTAAATACAGAATGTCCCAAAGGACTCTGCACAGCTCAGTGTGAAACAATGCAAATGACATGGGAGCATTGTTTCTAGGTAACCACAGGGACTCCCCATGAAAGGCCAGAAGCTTCTTTGCAGCACTTCACTTAACACTTGCTGTCTTTGAACTGGGTGATCCATGTGATCCTGGTGGGCCTGATGACCCTAAACCTTTGATTCATGTTTTTTTGTTCCCAGGCACTCTGGTTACAATGAGAGTGATTCTTCTCCAAATCGAGGCTGGCACAGGGCCCATGATCCCTGGTTTGACAGATGTAGGGAGAGAGGTAAAGGGAAGTGTGAGGTTCCCCAGATGTGCAAGATGTCAGTTTCATGTTTGATCACTCATTAAGTATTCCAGGGCTGTGCTGTGGGATGCACTGATTACTAACATTTTGCCACAGTTGTTTCTTCTTCTTTCTTCTTATTCCTTCATAAATGTCCTCAATAAACAAACAAAAAAAATTAACAAGAACAAAAAAGGCAAAGCAAAGCAAAACAACACACATATGTTAGATACATATACATGATGCACACACTCTTAAGAGGACTGGGACATTTTGAACACTTATAGCAGTGTCCCTAAAGGAATGATATTCAGAACAGCCATATATGTGTTAATTGATTGATTTGAGGAAACAATTAGCAGTAGTCCAGGAGGTGGTACAGTAGATAAAGCATTGGACTCTCAAGCAGGAGGTCCCAAGTTCCATCTGAGCTGCATATGTACCAGAGTGATATATGGTTTTTTTTTCTCTCTCTCCTCCTTCCTTTCTCATTAATTCATTAATGAATAAATAAAATCTTTTAAAAAAAGAAACAATTACCATGTCACATATATTTTATGAACATGGGATCACACCCCTTCAAATGTATATTATCACACAGCACACACCACCAATGTCCCAACAGTCCACTGACCTCCCCATAGTCCACTGACCTACCTCTATCCTTTGTTCTCATGCCCTTAGACAGTAACATCTTTATTCCTTAGTTCACATCAGCTCCCTCAACCTCGAGTATACACAATCAGTTTCTTAGATGAGCATGGATGTTCCTGCAAAGATTTGCTTAAATTCCACAAACTAAGGGAGGATGAATAGAACTTTGGTGATAGATGCAGCGATGGGCACATGGGTGTGAAATCTTATCAATGGGGAGTCAGGCTGTAGCACAGCGGGTTAAGCGCAGGTGGCGCAAAAGCACAAGGACCGGCATAAGGATCCCGGTTCGAACCCCGGCTCCCCACCTGCAGGGGAGTCGCTTCACAGGTGGTGAAGCAGGTCTGCAGGTGTCTATCTTTCTCTCCTCCTCTCTGTCTTCCCCTCCTCTCTCCATTTCTCTCTGTCCTATCCAACAACAACAACAACAATAATAACTACAACAATAAAACAACAAGGGCAACAAAAGGGAATAAATAAAATAAATATTTAAAAAAAATTTTATCAATGAAATATTGATAGTTGGGGGGTTTAGTATAATGGTTATACAAACAGATGCTCATGCCTGAGGCTCTAAGGTCACAGGTTCAATCCCTTGCACCACCATAAGCCAGAGCTGAGCAGTGCTCTGGTTAAAAAAAAAAAGAATTGATAGTATAATTGTGTAAACCACTGTTAAATTAGTAATAATGAAATTTACACACATATATGCTCTGGCATCAGGCAGTCCAAACTTCCAATCAAGTAATCAATCAATCAATATCAAAACCCATAAAGTAAGCCCTCAGCAAAAATCTGGGGGATGAAACCACTTTGGAAAACTGCACCCTGGCACCTACAATGTGATAAAAACTTTTTTTTAATCTTTAAAAAAATATTTATTTATTTATTCCCTTTTGTTGCCCTTGTTGTTTTATTGTTGTGGTTATTCCTATTGTTGTCATTGTTGGGTAGGACAGAGAGAAATGGAGACAGGAGGGGAAGACAGAGAGGGGGGAGAGAAAGATAGACACCTGCAGACCTGCTTCACCACTTGTGAATCGACTCCCCTGCAGGTGGGAAGCCAGGAGCTCAGTCATTATGCCAGTCCTTGCACTTTGTGCCACCTGCGCTTAACCAGCTGCGCTACCACCAGACTCCCTTGTTAATTTTTTTTTTTTATGAGCGAGACAGAGAAGACCAGAGCACCGCACAGCTCTGCTATATAGTAGTGTCAGGGGTTGAATCTGTGATAGCTGGACCTTACATAGAAAAGTCTGGTACACTAGCACTTCATTATTTCTCTAACTCTGAACTATAATTTCTTTTTTTTAAATATTTTATTTATTTATTAATGAGAAAGACAGAAGGAGAGAGAAAGAACCAGATATTATGATGGTACATGTGCTGCCAGGGATTGAACTCTGGACCTCAGGCTTAAGAGTCCTGTTCTTTATCCACTGTGCCAACTCCTGGACCACTGAACTATAATTTTTCATACCACTGGAAATTGATAAAATATCAAGAACTCTGAACTTTGCATGTCTGAAGTTTTGTTGATAGGCTGATGAATATTGGATAAGTAATAATGACATATATGATTCATAGCATATTACATGTTAATATTTTCTCATTTCAGTAAAATTGCTAATTCTGCTGGTTTGATTATGATAGTATGGTTTCTGTACCAGGGCATTGCCTGTACATGATTTCATTGCTTTGAGTCACTTTTCCATTCAGACAGAGAGAGACAGAGACACAGATAAAGAGAGAAAGAAGAAACACTAGCACTGAAGCTTCCTGCAGTGCCGTAACAGCTCCCATCTGATGCCAGAGCTTGAACCTGGGCTGTGTGTGGCAAGACACATACCCTGCCCAGAGAGCAGCCTCTGCAATCCTAAAGGTGTTTGGGTTTTTAAAAATTTTTATTATTATTAATTTTACTTTTTTATTGTTTACCAGAGCACTGCTCAGCTCTGGTTTATGGTGGTGTGGGGGATTGAATCTAGAACTATGGAGCCTCAGGCATGAGAGTCTCTTTGCATAACCATTATGCTCTCTACCCCCACCTGACAGTGAAACTTTTTTAAAATAAATATTTATTTATTCCCTTTTGTTGCCCTTGTTGTTTTATTGTTGTAGTTCTTATTGTTGTTGTTACTGATGTCGTTGTTGGATAGGACAGAGAGAAATGGAATAGGAAGGGAAGACTGAGGGAGAGAGAGAGACACCTGCAGACCTGCTTTACCGCTTGTGAAGCTATTCCCCTACAGGTGGGGAGCTGGGGGCTCGAACCAGGATCCTTATGCTGGTCCTTGAGCTTTGCGCCCTGTGCGCTTAGCCCGCTGCGCCACCACCCAACTCCCAAAACTTTTGTGTTTTTTTTTTTGGCTCCAGGGTTATTGCTGGGGCTCAGTGCCTGCACTACAAATCCACTGCTCCTGGAGGCCAAATCTTTTGTAATCCCCTAAAGGTGATTTTTACAAAGGATTTATTTATGAAAGAGAAAGAGAACCAGAGCATCACTCTGGCATATATGAGATGATACCAAGGATTGGATTGCACTGAGATCGCATGCTTAAAAGCCCAATGCCTTATCCACCGCAGCACCTCCTACACTGCTCTCTTAGGTGACTTTTTTAAAAACAAATTTTGATGGACTTACCTGTTGTGTGATGCCAGGAATCAAACTCAGAGTTTAATACATTATGCAAAAACACTGAAGCCGTAGGTTCAATCCCCACCACCACCATAAGCCAGAGCTGAAGTTGTGGTGTATACATTCACAATGGAATACCACTCAGCTATTAAAAATGGCAAATTCACCTTCTTCACCTCATCTTGGATGGAGCTTGAAGGAATCATGTTAAGTGAGATAAAACAGAAAGAGAAGGATGAATATGGGTTCATCTCACTCATGGACAGAAGCTGAGAAATAAGAACAGAAAGGAAAACATAAAGTAGAACTTGGACTGAGTTTGGTATATTGCACTAAAATGATTTGTGCAGAGGCTTTCAGGCCTAGTGCATGATAGTGGAGGAGGACTTAGGCTGGGGATAACAGTGTTTTACAGGAAATTGAGAAAATTTACACATGTATCTACAACTGTATTTACTGTAAATCATTAATTCCCCCAAAAGAAACAAAACAATAAAATAATTAAAGAAAAATAAAAAATTCTGTTGTCTGGGAGATGGCTCAGTGGATAAAACATTGGATTCTCAAGCATGAGGTACTGAGTTCAACCTCTGGCAGCATATGTACCAGAGTGATATCTCTCTGCCTATCTTCTTCATGAGTAAATGAATAAATAAATAAATAAATAAATAAACAAAGAAAAAATCCCTACTTATGTGACATGGTCATATAAAACAAGCAAACAGAAGGGTGTAGGTGGCCCAATAGGCTTTGGTGGAGGATGTAGTATTTAACACATAGCATGAAAAAGTGTGATAATAGTACCCCTAAACATAGAGCCCTGTCCAGGTTCAAGGCCCCAGTCCCCACCTGCAGGGAGAAAGCTTTGCGAATGGTGAAGCAGGGCTGCAGGTGTCTCTCTGTCTCTCTCCCTCTCTATCACCCCCTTCCCTCTTGTCTGGCTTTCTCTACCCAATAAATAAATAAATAAAGATAATAAAATAATTTTAAAAACCATACATCCCTGTAACCCAATATTACCTCAGTAATTATTTCATTTCTTTTTTCATCTTCTTTTCATTTATTATTACTATTTGAGTATTTATTTATTTACCAGAGCACTACTCAGCTCTGTCTCATGGTGGTACAGATTATTAAACCTGGAACCTCAGTCTCAGGCAGAGATTCTTTTGCATAGTCATTATACTATCTCCCTGGCCCACAACAACAATTTTAATAGACAATTTTTTATTTACTATGCAAACATGAAATTAAAAATTATTTGTTAACATATAATGAATATTTAGCAATTGATTTTTAGAAAGCTGGGCTCTTACATCTGCTCAATTTCACTACTCAAGACCACTTGTTTTATTCAGATAGAAAGATACAGAGATACATAGAAACAGAGAGACATCATGGCACCAGAGCTTCCTCTGTTGTCATAGTATTTCTTGCTTGATTCCAGGCCACATGCATAGCAATGCAGACCCCCTACCAGATGAGTTACTCCCTCCCACTTCTCTTTAAAATAAAAAAGAACAGGGAGAAGAAGGAGGAGGAGGAGGAGGAGAAAAGAAGAAGAGGAGGAGGGAGAGGAGGAGGAGGAGGAGGAGGGGTGGAAGAGGAAGAAGGAGAAAGAAAGCATATGATTCAAACACAGGTTATATGGTCATTTGAAAATGTATTTAAATGTTTTGGAGTTTTATCTTAGATGCATGGTATTAAAATGTCTGAAGTGACAGTCAGGATTATAAATACTTAATATTTAGTTACTTATTAGAGCAATGAAATCTAGCTAGAAAGTGACTCTGATCAAATCTGCAACTTGAAGTGAATAAAAGTTTCTATAACTCTAAATTCTTTACTAAATGGAGATAGCACGGCTAGTCTTAGCAATTCTTAGCAATAAGAATCTAAAAAGATGCGGTCCGGGAGGTGGCAAGGTGATAAAGCTTTGGACTCTCAAGCATGAGGTCCTGAGTTCAATCTCTGGCAGTACATGTGCCAGAGTGATGTCTGGTTCTTTCTCTCTCCTCCTATCTTTCTTATTAATAAATAAGTAAAATATTTTTTAAAAATCTAAAAAGATTTTGAGCCCCCGGCTCCCCACCTTTGGGGGGTGGGGGGTCGCTTCACAGGTGGTGAAGCAGGTCTGCAGGTGTCTATCTTTCTCTCCCCCTCTCTGTCTTCCCCTCCTCTCTCCATTTCTCTCTGTTCTATCCAACAATGACATCAATAACAACAGTAATAACTACAACAATAAAACAACAAAGGCAACAAAAGAGAATAAATAAATATATTTTTTAAAGAATCTAAAAAGATAACTGCTCCTATTAAATTACAATTTTAAGTCACACTATGTGAGGACCTGGGTTCGAACCCCAGGGCAATACATAGGAGCCCCTGTAGGGGGAAACATTATTATTATTACTATTACTATTTTTTACCAAAGCACTACTCAGCTCTGGTTTATGGTGGTTCGAGGATATTAAACCTAGGACTTGCAAAACCTCAGGCATGAGAGTCTCTTTGCATAACCAGTATGCTATCTACCCCACCATCATTATCTTGTGATTTTGTAAATCAATATTAAATCACTAATACAATTTTTTTTACAATTTTAAAAATAAAATAAATAAGGTTCTGTGCAACAAAATAATCATTAACAGTAAATATCAGGATTATGTTAGGGACAGATCAAGGCTAGAAAGACTCTGGACTCCTTGGGCAGTTCCAGGTTTCTGGCCACCCACCAGGGATGGGAAGTCAAATACCTGGGTGCAAAGAACCTGCTCCTTGAAAGGAACAGTGGAAAGTTCATTTCAGGGGCAGTGGGAACAGAGCTCCCAAAGGAAATAAAAGGGCAAATAAAGGGCTAGAGGAAGATCAGGAAGGCATTTCATTCCCTAGTGAATCTGTTGTGTCTGTGCTCAAGCTATGCCTATATCCTCTGAATAAAGTTTGCTTTGCCTAATTCATGAGGTCCCTTTGATTCTTCATGGAGATCACTGGGATGAACCAGACGCTGGTGACAAGCTCTCAGAATTCTCCCTGGGAGCCACGTGCGCTTAACCCGCTGCACTACCGCCCAACCCCCAAGACTATTTTTCTTAGGTATAATAATAGCACTGTGGTTATGAAGGAAACCTCTCATTTCTAGTTGCTCTGTGCAAATTACTTCAGGGGAAAATGCCCTTGAGATCTACACTGTACTATCAAATAATTTAGGAGAAATAAGTCTTTATACACATAGACAATAAAAGGGCTGGGGAGACAGCATAATGGTTATGCAAGAGGATTTTAGTAGCTGATGCTCCTAAATCCCAAATTCAATCCCTAGCACCACCATAAATCAAAACTTCTTCTTCTTTATATATATTTATATTTATTTATTTTCCCTTTTGTTGCCCTTGTTGTTTTTCATTGTTGTTGTTGTTGTTGTTATTGTTGGTGTCTGTCGTTGTTGGATAGGACAGAGAGAAATGGAGAGAGGAGGGGAAGACAGAGAGGGGGAGAGAAAGATAGACACCTGCAGACCTGCTTCACTGCGTGCGCAACGACTTCCCCTGCAGATGGGGAGCGGGGAGGGGGGGGTTCTAACCCGGATCCTTACGCAGGTCCTTGTGCTTTGCACCACGTGCGCTTAACCCGCTGCGCTACCGCCTGACTCCCAGTCAAAACTTCTCAGTGCTCTAGGGAAAAAAACAAACAAATAAAAAACACCAAATACCTAAATGTAGCAAAATACTAACTTGTGGCAAATCTAAATGAAGGACAGAGAAATGTTCATTTGTATTACTGTACAACTTTTCAACTTTTCTGTACATGTGGATATTTTCTTTCTTTTTAAAGATTTTATTTACTTATTCATGAGAAAAATAGGAGAGAGAGAGAGGGAGAGAGAGAGAGAGAGAGAGAGAGAGAGAGAGAGAACCAGACACCACTCTGGTACAAAGTACTGCTTTCTCCGCCCTTTAAATTTTTTTAAAATGACTTGAATTGGGGGTCGAGCAGTAGCTCAGCGGGTTAAGCTCAGTGGCTCAAAGCGCAAGGACCAGCATAAGGATCCCTGTTGGAGCCCTGGGTCCCCACCTGCAGGGAAGTCGCTTCACAGGCAGTGAAGCAGGTCTGCAGGTGTCTCTCTTTTTCTCCTCCTCTCTGTCTTCCCCTCCTCTTTCCAATTCTCTGTGTCTTATTCAACAACGACATCAACAACAATAATAACTACAACAACAATAAAAAATAAGGGCAACAAAGAGGAAAACTAATAATGATAATAATAAAGGCGTTACTAAAAAATGACTTAATTGTGATGAGGAGATAATTGGGGAGGGGAATGCAATCATGCTGTTTAAACGACGAGACAACCAATTATGACTGCACCATTTAGGTGCAACCAGCAACCTGAATCCAGTTAAGCTCTCTGGGCGCCTGCTGGGGCTCAGCACCAGGCAGCTTTGAGGCCCCACGCGGCTCAGCCCAGGGCGCTGACAGGGTTAACTGGACGCGGGGAGACCTGCGCACCCTCTGCCCGCCCACATTCCTCGGCTGAATAGAAGCGATGGCCTGATGCCAGTGGGATGATGTCGCCGCTCGGCGTCCGACCTTCCCACAGGCCGAGACCCTGCTCTGTTGCCACCTTATCTTCGGTGCCATTCCCGCGGCCCCGCGGGTGACAAAGCAGGACATTAAAAAGTCTGCGGGGCGTCGCAGAAACTACGGGGCCTGGGATGTGGACAGAATTACCGTAGTTCTGTAGGCCCTGTCGCCCTGCCTTGTAATTCGACCCCTTTCGCGAAGCTGGGGAAGTTGGGGGAGGAGAGCAAGGGGCGGTGTTTGCTGATCTGTTTCTTTGTCTGAATTTAAGAGGGGTACAATGTCAGAAATGTGTGTGTGTGTGTGTGTGCTTGCGCGCGCGCGCGCGCGCGCAAGCGTCCTTACAAACTCAGAAGTGGAGGCACTTTTACTGATTTGTTTTTTTATTTTTCTTAAATACAAGTAACTGTCATTTATGTTTCTTTTTTAAACATTTTACTTACAGGGCCAGCCGGTTGCGCACCTGGTTGAGCGCGTACAATACAGAGCTCAAAGACCTGGGTTCAAGCATCTGGTCCCCACCTGTACGGGGGAAAGTTTGACGAGTGGCGGAACAGGGCTGCAGGTGTCTCTCTGTCTCTCTTCTGTTTCCCTTTCCCTCTTAATTTCTCTGTCTCTATCCAGTAATAAAAATAAAGATATTAGGGAGTGGGCCGGTAGCGCAGTAGGTTAAGTGCACGTGGCACAAAGCGCAAGGACTGGTGCAAGGATTCTAGTTCCAGCCCCAGGCTCCCCACCTGCAGGGGAGTCGTTTCACAAGTGGTGAAGCAGGTCTGCAGGTGTCTTTCTCTCCCCCTCTTTGACTTTCCCTCCTCTCTCCATTTATCTTTGTCCTATCCAACAACAGCGACATCAATAACAACAACAATAATAGCTACAACAATAAAAAAACAAGGGCAACAAAAGGGAAAATACATATTTAAAAATAAAGTTATTTTGCAAAATCAATGTAGAATGTGCATTAGGAGAAAGGTGTTATCAGTTGCAGTTAACATTATATACTGAAATTATTGTGAATCCTGAAACTTACTCCACTAATTCTGATCTTGCATATTTCCCCAAGAGGAAAAATAAAAAATTTATTTATTTATTACTGGATAGAGACAGAGAGGAATTGAAAGGGTAGGAGGAGATAGAGAGGGAGAGAGACAGAGAGACACCTTCAACCCTGCTTCAAAACTTGCTAAGCTTTCCCCCTGCAGGTGGGGACCAGGGGTTTGAAACTGAGTCCTTGTGCACCGTAGTGTGTGCACTTAATACTGTTTTTCTTCCTTTCTTTCTTTCTTTCTTCCCTTCCCTTCCCTTCCCTTCCTTTTTTTCTTTTTCTTTCTTTCTTTCTTTCTTTTTCTTTTTTCTTTTTTTTTTTTGCCTCCAGGGTTATTGTTGAGGCTCAGTGCCTACACTGCAAATCCACTGCTCCTGGAAACCATTTTTTCAATTTTTGTTGCCCTTGTTGTTATTGTTATTGCTATTGTTGTTGCTAAATAGGACAGAGAGAAATTGAGAGATGAGAGGGAGACAGAGAGTGGGAGAGAAAGATAGACACCTATAGACCTGCTTCACGCTCATGAAGCGACTCCCCTGAAGGTGGGGAGCTGGGGTTCGACCTGATATCCTTACGTGGGTCCATGAGCTTTGTGCCATGTGCACTTAACCTGCTGCGCCACTGTCTGCCCCCCAATACTGATTTGTTTTTAACTGTTTTGTTGTTTAGAATACATATAGACTTTTTCATTTAAAAAAATATATTTACAATAGGATAGAAACAGAGAGATTGAGAGGGGAGGGGGAAACAGAGAGGGAGAGAGACAGAGAGAGAGACAGAAAGACACCTATAGCCCTGCTTCACCACTCATGAAGTTTTCCCTGTACAGGTAGGGACCAGGACTTGAACATGGGACCTTGGGCACTGTAGTGTGTGCATTTAACCAGGTGTGCCACCTCCTGGTCCCACTGTTTCATTTTATTGGGGGATTAATGGTTTACCGTACTGTTATTGACACATGGGTATAATTTCCCATCTCCCTGTGATAGGTGTCGGCAGAACACGCTCACCCAAAACTTAGGATCCCCAAACCATAGGATCCCACCATCTTTTTCCCTCCTTCCTCCCAGAGTACCTTTGCTTTGGTGCAATACACCACACCCAGTCTAAGTTTCTCTTTCTGTTCCTGTCTTTTAAATCCAACCTATAAGCGAGGTCACCCAGCATTCATCTCTTTTTTGAGTCATCTCATAACATTCCTTTACGTTCCATCCAATATGAGACAAAAAATGAGGAATGTTTTCTTCTATATATTTTAGAATTCTTGGCTTCTAAAATATATAGTGAACACATTACAGTCACAAGGACCTGGGTTCAAGTCCCTGGTCCCCACCTGCAGAAGGAAAGCTTCACAAGTGGCGAAGCAGGGCTGAAGGTGTCTGTTTCTCCCTTTCTATCTCTCCCTTCCCTCTCAATTTCTCTCTGTCTCTATCCAATAATAAATAAATAAAAATATTTAAAAATAATAAAAAAATAAAATAAAGAACAAGGAATATCAAAGATCACCTGAGACTGCAACAAGATGAGACTGGGACTACTTTGGGAACCCACCAAATCACCCAAGTGAGTGAGTAAGCTGAAAAACCTACTTACAGGTAAAAAGCCCTCAGGCTACCATACCCTACAGGGAAGAAAAAGAACAAAAGAGGCTTTAACAGCCACTGTCCTTCAACTCAGGGATTGATATAACATTGAAACAACTGTTATTTCCACAACTGTGAATTCTTTGAGTACCTTACTTAGGCACAAGTCAATCCAGGCAAAAGTGATCAATGGACTGAAAAGTACTGAGAGAAGGACCTCATAATGCACTGTAATAACAGTTAAACCAAGGAGAAACATTGGAGAAATGAACCAAGACAAAAGTCCACCTAAAAGCCCCCCAAAGGTAGAAACACAGGAAAATGAGATCAATATCCAAACACATCCTCACAGGAATGAGGAAAGATTTTGAAAGAATTGACATCAGAAATGCAGCAACAACAAATGTGACTCTGGAAGAAAACACTGATTATCTCAAGGTTTTAGAAAGTACTAACTATCTTGAGGTAATTAGAGAGCTGAATGCTGAAATAGCTGAGCTAAGAGCATAACTAGCTGAACAAGCTAATAGATTATCAGAACAGGGTAACAAAATAGCTGAGCTACAGGGGAGAGAGAATACACTAAATGAGGCAGAAAACAGAATTAACAAGATCAAGGATAAATTAGAGACAACTAAAAAAGAAGTAAGAAATCTCAAAAAGAGATTAAGAGATACTGAAAACAACAACAGAGACCTATGGGATGACTTCAAAAGAAATAATGTACATGTGGTCTGAGAGGTGGCACAGTGGATAAAGCATTGGACTCTCAAGCATGAGGTCCTGAGTTCAGTCCCCGGCAGCACACATACAAGAGTGATGTCTGGTTCTTTCTCTCTCTTCTCCTTTCTCATTAATAAATAAAATATTTTAAAATTAAAAAAAAGAAATAACATACACATTATAGGCCTACCAGAGGAAGAAAGAGAGGGAGGGGAAGAAAGTATTCTACAGGACATAATGAGAATTTCTCTAATCTAGACAACATAAAAGACATAAAGGTTCAAGAAGCCCAGAATGTCCCAAACAGAATTAACCCAGATTTAAAGACACCAAGACACATCATATTTAGAATGGAAAGAAATAAGAATAAAGAAAGGATTCTGAAGGCTGCAAGAGAAAAACAAAGATTCACTTACAGAGGAAAACCCATAAGATTAGCAGCAGATTTCTCCACACAAACACTATATGCCAGAAGACAATGGCAAGATATATATCGAGTGCTCAATGAGAAAGGTTTACAACCAAGACTACTATATCCTGCTAGACTGTCAGTCAGACTAGATGGAGGCATAAAAACCTTCTCAGATAAGAAACAGTTAAAAGAATCAACTATCACCAAGCCAGTCCTGAAAGAAGTTCTGGTCACCATTAACATGCCATATATCAGAACACTTAAAAATCTACAAAAATAGGGAGTTGGGCGGTAGCACAGCAGGTTAAGCGCATGTGGCACAAAGTGCAAGGACCTGCATAAGGATCCTGGTTTGAGCCCCCAGCTCCCCACCTGCAGGGCAGTCACTTCATAGGCAGTGAAGCTGGTCTGCAGGTGTCTATCTTTTTCTCTCCCTCTCTGTCTTCCCCTCCTCTCTCCATTTCTCTCTTTCCTATCCAACAACAACGACATCAATAATAACTACAACAATAAAACAACAAGGGCAACAAAAGGGAATAAATAAATAAATAATCTACAAAAATGGCATTAAAATTTCTTCAATCTATAGTACCAATAAATATCAATGGCCTGAATTCACCCATTAAAAGGCACAAAGTAGGAAGATGGATCAGAAAACACAACCCAACCATATGTTGTCTGCAGGAATCCCACCTAACTCAACAAGACAACACACAGACTCAAAGTGAAAGGATAGAAAACTACCATACAAGTCAATGGACCACAGAAAAGGGGCAGAAACAGCTATGCTCATATCTGACATGATAGACCTTAAAATAAATAAAATTTAAAAAGATAGGGCTAGACATTACTTAGTGCTCAAAGGATCAATCAATCAAGAGGGCTTAATGATTATCAACATCTATGTACCCAAGGAGAGGACATCTAAATACATCAAACATCTGCTGAAAGAGGTACAGCAATATATTAACAGCAACAACATAGTAATTATAGGGGATTTCAACACCCCACTCTCAACTTGACACATCATCCAGGCAGAAAAATCAATAAAGAAATGAAGGAGCTAAATGAAGAGATAGATAAACTAGAACTATTGGACATTTTCAGAATAAAAATGGTGATCTCACCATTTTCAGCCCATCTTGGATGAAGCTTGAAGAAATGATGTTAAGTGAAATAAGTCAGAATGATGAGTATGGCATAATCCCATTCATAGACAGAGGTTGAAAAACAAAATCAGAAAACACTGAGCAGAATTTCCACTGGAGTTGGTGTATCATACAAAAGTAAAAGACTCTGGAGTGGGTGAGTGGGTGGGAAGTTCAGGTTCTAGAACAGGATGGCAAAGGACCTACCATGGGTTGTTTGTTGTGTGGAAAACTGAGAAATGTTATGCATGTACAAATTATTATATTTACTATAGACTGTAAAATATTAATCCCCCAATAAAGAAATATAAAAAGTAATTCTCTTTTTTTCTTTTCTTTTCTTTTTTTTTGTCTCCAGGATTATTGCTGGGGCTCAGTGCCTGCACTGCAAATCCACTATTTTTTTCCTTTTGTTGGCCTTGTTGTTGTGGTCATTATTGTTATTGCTGTCACTGTTGTTCGGTAGCACAGAGAGAAATTGAGAGAAGAGGGGAAGACAGAGAAGGGGAGAGAAAGACACCTGCAGACCTGCTTCACTGCTTGTGAAGTGACTCCCCTGCAGGTGGGGAGCCAGGGGCTCAGACTGGGATCCTTAAGCTGGTCCATGTGCTTTGTGCCAAGTGCACTTAACCCACTGCGTTATACTACCCGGCCCCCTGGGATTTATTTTTTGGACTAATATTTAGAGAACCCAGATGCAGGAGACTGGGGATTCAAGAGTGAGAGGTCCTGTCCTCAGGAAGCTCTCTCCTAGGATTCCCAAGGAAGAGTAAAATGATCAGTAGGCTTAATGGGTTAAATACCAGTGCATGAGTCCACAGTAGGATACTCCTCAGGAGGTTAAGATGGAGCTGTTGTGGGGTGGAAGTAGCTAACTAGTGCTCCACCAGTTCACTCCAGTGGGGGTTGTCAAGCGGCTCCTTGAAAGAATTGCAAGGCAGACTTTTAAAAATTCTTTCCACCAAGGTTATTGCTAGGGCTCAGTGCCTAGAGTCACTGAGTCTTTGTTTGAGTCTACCTCACAGCTCCATGTTGTTTCCACAGTTTGTTATTATTCCACTCCACAGGTTTTAGGGTCATTGGAAAATTCATGGGTTTGCTTTGTAGAAGCAGTTACCTTAGAGAAGTTACAAACATCACATAACCTAATCCCAGCTACTGTGAATGCCCAGAAGTTAAACAAAGTGTCATCTGAATGTGAAAAAAAATGCAGTCCCCCCACCCTCCAGCCGGCTCTGTCCTATGGTGGGTGGTATAGGGGACTGAACCTGGGCATGAGAGTCTCTTTGCATAACCATTATGCTATTTACCCCCATTTTAGCTTCTCCTTTCTTTTCCCCTAAAATTCCCTGGTCCTGTAAAATCCCTTTCCAAATACAAAGTGGATTGAAGAGAATTTGCTTTCTTAATAATCCTTTGGTCGTTTTGTTGTTGTTGTTGTTGTTTGTTTGTTTTTGTTTAATAGAGATGGAGAGAAATTGAGAGAGGAGAAGATAGAGAGGGAATGAGACATGTGCAGATCTACAGCACCAGCTTTCCCTCTTACAGGTGGGGGCCCAGGGCTTGATCCTGGGTCCTTGAGTATTGTAATGTGAGTGCTTAACTAGGTGTGCCACTGCCTGGCCCCCGGTTCTTTTTTTTTTTTTTTTTTTAAGATTTTAAAAAATTATTTATTTATTCCCTTTTGTTGCCCTTGTTTTATTGTTGTAGTTATTATTGTTGTTATTGATGTCATTGTTGTTACATAGGACAGAGAGAAACGGAGAGAGGAGGGGAAGACAGGGGGGAGAAAAAGAGAGACACCTGCAGACCTGCTTCACCGCCTCTGAAGTGACTCGCCAGCAGGTGGGGAGCTGGAGGCTCGAACCGGGATCCTTTGCACTACCTGTGCTTAACCCACTGAGCTACCACCCAACTCCCAGCTCTGTTGTTTTTGTTTTTCAACCCTGAAACAAAATAATAAAGGCATCCGGTAGTCGTCATTTACTTCCTTTCTTTCTTCACTTAGTGGAAGGGAGTGTAGTTCTAACATACTTTCATGTTTTTATTTTATTTTTTAAATTTTATTTATTTATTTATTTTCCCTTTTGTTGCCCTTGTTGTCTTTCATGTTTTTAAATGTCAATTATCCTTACACATGAAATTGGCCTTCTCACACTCAAAACCAGCTGAACTGATTCTCAATCTTTGCTAAAATCCCCACATAAGTTGTTCACCCATCATGTTCCTATCTTTGTAAATTTAATTTAATTGGGGGAGATTAATGGTTTATAGTAAATATAATTGTTAATATATGTGTAAAATTTCTCAATTTTCTAAAAAACACTCTTTCCCCCCTCTCTCCATTTCTCTCTGTCCTATACAACAATGATGACATCAATAATAACTACAACAATAAAACAAGGACAACAAAAGGGAATAAATAAATAAATAAACAAACATTTAAAAAATACTAAAAAAAAAAAAAGACATAGGCCCATATCCTTGCACATTAAACAAATAATTTCCCGGACCTTGAGTTATGTCAGTATATAGTGTATTGCACCAAAATAAAGGAGACTGGGGTGGGGGCTGAATGCAGTATTCAGGTCCTGGAACATGATGGTGGAGAAGGACCTAGGTGGGGAGGGGGTTAAAATGTTATGTGGAAAACTGAGAAATGTCACACATGTACAAACTACTGTATATTACTGTCAACTATAAACCATTAACCTCCCCAATAGAGAAAAAAAATATATGAATATACTAAATTATACAATTTTAAGTTATATAAATCATCATTTTTGATCCAGTGAGTCAGAATCTCTAATGGCAGAGTCCAAGCAGTAATATTAAAAAAAAATTTATATCTATTTATTTATTTTCCCTTTTATTGCCCTTGTTTTTTTTTTAAATTTTTTTATTGTTGTAGTAGTAGTTGTTGTTGTTGATGTCATCGTTGTTAGATAGGACAGAAAGAAATGGAGAGAGGAGGGGAGGACAAAGAGGGGGAGAGAAAGACACCTGCAGACCTGCTTCACCACCAGTGAAGCGACATACCTGCAGGTGGGGAGCCGGGAGCTGGAACCGGGATCCTTACACTTTGCACCACATGTGCTTAACCCGCTGCACTACTGCCCGACTCTCCTGCCCCCAAGAAGTAATATTTTAAAAACCTCTCCTTTTGAGTCTAATGACAACTTGTAAACACTTTTATAATACATTGGATTTACAGAAAGTCTCTACTTAATAATATAATCTAAGTGATTCCTAGAAGACAAAATTCCTTAATCGCATTGTAAGACAATTTTTTATTTTTTATTTTTTTTTTTTACCAAAGCACTGATCAGTTCTGGCTTATGGTGGTGCAGGGGATTGAACCTGCCTACACTATGAACCCACAGCTCTTGGAGGCTTGCTCCCTTTTGTTGCTTGTTTATCGCTGTTGTTGTTGTTGTTACTATTACTGTTGTTATTGTATAGGACAGAGTGAAATTGAGAGAAGAGGGGAAGACAGAGGGGGAGAGAAAGATTTATCTGTTTTACCACTTGTGAAGTGGCATCCCCCTTCCCAAAAATGGGGGGCTGGGGCTCGAACCGGGATCCTTATGCTGGTCCTTGTGCTTCACATGATGTGCGTTTAACCCACTGCACTGCCACCCAGCCACCAAAAGTCTTTTTGCATCAATACTATGCTATGGAGATGTGGAGCCCCTAGGGAAGAAAGCCTAAATACTGCCTTTTATTATGTCAGTGCATCCTTACTAACTCATGCTTTTTGTTCCTGGAAGTAAAATAAATGATTTTGTAATGTAACCTATGTTAAGATAGTTTAGTCTGTCTGATGAAGCATTATACATTCATTGAAAGCAATCTTTTCCAAAAAAGAAGTATTCACAAGCATGGGGAAAAGCTTTGGATATAGCATTAAAAGAATAATTAAACAATATGAGTTGACTGTTGAAACAAAGAATAACACTACCATATGCATAGAAAACATAGTCCACCAAAATGTCAATGGCAAGCCTGCCTAAGTAATAGGATAATAACTGATTTTTACTTTGTTGTATTTTATTGAATTTATTTTTTTGTAGTCTTCCACAATGAATATGCTTTACCGCTTCAGAATGATCAGTAATTAGTATTGCTTAAATGAATGTTTTAAAACCCACCCACAGTGCTAGTCAGGGTACAATCCCCACCCCAGAGAAGAGACCACTCTTTCTCTCCATGGGGAATCAGGGACAGCATCCAGCTCAAAGGGGTTGAGCTTAACACATCAGTTTATCCCTACTGATTGCAAGAAGCTGCTATTAGAAGATGTTAAATGCCAAATAACATCATCTGGGATCTCACAGTGACCCTTTGTGTTGCCAGCTGGGAGTGGGGTGTGTGGTGTCACCTCTTATTTGTCCTTTTCACACCCCACCCAAAAGGACTGGGAAGACACAAAGATGGTGTGTTCCATCAGGGAGGTATGCAAATGCTGGCATGTCTCTGACCCACTAATCCTATCAGAAATGCTTAGAGTGTTAATTTGACCATCTTTCACAGCTCATAAATTTACTTGGGGGCCAAGACAAGCTGCCAGATGCCATCAAGCAAAACTCCTTGTGAGGCTGGCAGTTTGAGTCAAGCAATGGGGATCATGCCTCAATAAAGTCCAATAAAGAGCTTTGTATGTGGGGCACAGGAAAGCAGCTTCTCACATTTGGATACAATAGAACAAAAACAGTGGAAAATGTGAATGTCTAATTATCTGGACTGGTGGTCTCTCCTATGCCCTGCCTGCCCACTGAGCCATAGATCCTCATTCATTCACAATTCTTTGCATGCACATGGATCTATCTAGCTCTCAAACAATCTCTTGCCATTTTGCGTCAAATTGGTTTATCTAATCCCTGTCCATAACTACAAATTGACTATATTCACTCCCACTGAGATGCAAACCTTTTAATATTAATATTAAACTTTAGCTGAGTTCTTGCTGCCTAGACTTATTCTCTCTTTACTCAGTGGTCACACACACACACAAAAAGCTCTTTCTGGGATGTTTCCCTAGATGATTTCCCACTATTTCCTCTTTGATATTACTGTCAAAGTTTGTGAGATTGAAACTGTCAATAGAAATCAGATTACGGGTGGTCTGGGAGGTGGCACAGTGAATAAAGGGTTGGACACTCAAGCATGAGGTCCTGAGTTCCATCCCTGGCAGCACATGTACCAGAGTGATGTGATGTATGGTCCTTTCTCTCTCCTCCTATCCCTCTCATAAATAAGTAAATATTTTTTAAAAAGTCAGATTACAGCTTCTAGATTCCACTGGTTCCTTAAATTGGTCAGTTTAAGAAAGAAGAAAAAAAAGCTGATTGTAAATTTTAATTACAAAAGGGAGTTGGGAGGTAGCACAGCGGGTTAAGCGCATGTGGCGCAAAGCACAAGGACTGGCGTAAAGATCCCAGTTCGAGCCCCGGCTCCCCACCTGCAGGGGAGTCGTTTCACAGGTGGTGAAGCAGGTCTGCAGGTGTCTATCTTTCTCTCCCCCTCTCTGTCTCTCCATTTCTCTCTGTCTATCCAACAATGACATCAACAACAACAATAATAACTACTACAACAATAAAAAAAACAAGAGCAACAAAAGGGAAAATAAATTTTAAAAAATTTTTTAAAAACCCCAAAACATCCCTTCCGGCATCTGTTTCATGAGGGGGAAGGAGTGAGGCAGACAGTGAGATTTTCATCCACTTCCTTCTCTGAGTCCCTTTTCTGTTTTTAGGGACATAAACTCTTCTGCTGGAATGTCTTTGCTGGCTGGAATGGGGAGGCTTCATGAATCCAGATGAGAGGCACTCAGCTGTCACTACCCGTGGTGTGGCACTGGAGGTATGAGAAAAGCTGAAGAGACCTAGCAACTCTGAATCTCTGTGTGGTACAGGCAACCAGTGCCATTCCCACAGATTCTCTAGTACGGCTCTTTTCAAGACTGATTTAATGCCAGCCAAGAGTACGGCCCACTCATGAGGACTGCAGAATACAGTGGAAAGGGACTCTGAAAAGACCTACCCCTTTCAGCCTTGGTGCTGGGTAAGTTTCTTTAGCTTTTGAACTCTTCTATTTCCCTAATTTGAAAGATGAAATTAATCGCTACAAATATTTGTAGGTTTAGCTGATGTAAGGATTTAACATGTGGGTCAGTTGAGATTGTTATTACTGATAGGGAGCTTGGTGACTCTTACTACCAATGTTATTACTTGTGGTAGATTTTCTTTTATTTCACTTGACTTATTTCTATTTCTACCACAGCACTGCTCAACTCTGGCTTATGGTGGTACAGAGGATTGAACCTGGGACTTCAGAATCTCAGGTAAGGAAGTCTTTTGCATATTCATTATGCTATTTCCCCTGCTCTGGTGGTACATTTTAAAAAGGATAATTATGTTATTGCTTGCAGTGTATATGCTAAATAATTGTTATTGCTGGTATTGACATTATGAGCTACTTTACTACATATAGTTACTATATGGAGATTATATACATTACATATATAAGCTATATATACATAAAGTATATGAGTAAAAAGTAAGTCCATTTACTAATTTAAGAGTTGTTTAAAGGGGGTCAGGTGGTAGTGTAGCCAGTTAAGTGCACATGGCACAGAGCGAGTGCAAGGATCCCAGTTTGAGCCCCTGGCTCCCCACCTGCAGGGGGGTCGCTTCACAAATGGTGAAGCAAGTCTGCAGGTGTCTATCTTTCTCTCCCAAAAGATAGGAAAAATGGGAAAAATGGCCTCCAGGAACAGTGGATTTGTAGTGCAGGCACCAAGCCCCAGCAATAACCCTGGAGGCAAAAAAAAATTGTTTATTAGCACTATGTGCCAAGCACTGTTTCAGGATTTGGAACCACATCAGTGATTATATTTCATGTGAGTGAAACCATTGCTTTTAACTTTTCTTTTTTTCCCAGGGTTATTGCTGGGGCTCTGTGCCTGCACAAGGAATCCACTGCTCCTAGAGGCTATTTTTCCCCCCTTTGTTGCCCTTGTTGTTTATTATTGTTGTTGTTATTATTATTATTGTTATTGCTGTCATTATTGTTGGATAGACACAGAGAAATGGAGAGGGGACAGGAAGACAGAGAGGGGAAGAGAAAGATAGACACCTGCAGACCTGCTTTACTGGCTGTGAAGTGACTCCCCTGCAGGTGGGGAGTGGGGGGGGGGGTCGAACCCAGAATCCTTATGGTGGTCCTTGTGCTTTGAGCCATGTGTGCTTAACTGGTTGTTGTTGTTAAAATTTCGGAGGCTCTTGCCGGGCTGGCTTGCTTCACGGCGGGTAACAGAGACGCGGAGACAATGGCTGGGCAGGGAAGCTGTATTTCTTTATTCAGGAACAACGATTCACAAACTAAGACAAACTAATCACCAAACAGAACTCTGCTGTCTCTTTGCGGCGGCACAAGCACTCCCTCTTACTCTGTAACTCGGGAACTCTCCAACTCTGGAACCCTCTGGCCCTCTCTCTCTTCCTCTCTAACCCTGAAACTCTCGAACTCAGGAACTCAGGAACTCTCGGACTCAGGAACCCTCTCTAGGGGTTCCTTGGGGCGGGGCCAAGCAGGCCGGCGAAATTAACTGGACTGATCCAATTCTCTTGGCGGGGGAGGGCTAGAACAAACCAATGTAAAGCATAAGACAGGTTGTGCTACTGCCCAGCCCCTGTTTTTTGACTTTTAAAGATGTCCCTACCTTTGGGATAAAATTAATGGCTAGGGATGTCTTCCCCTCCTCTCTCCATTTCTCTCTGTCCTATCTAACAATGACGGCATCAATAACAACAACAATAATAACTAAAACAACAATAAAAAACAATAACAAGGGCAAAAAAGGGAAAATAAATATAAAAAATGGTTAGAACTGGAGTGCTTATTCTTTTTTTTTAATATTTATTTATTCATTCATTTTCCCTTTGTTTTTGCCCTTGTTGTTTTATTGTTGTAGTTATTATTGTTGTCTTTGTTGTAGGATAGGACAGAGAGAAAGGGAGAGAGGAGGGGGAGATAGAGAGGGAAGAGAAAGATAGACACCTGCAGACCTGCTTCACCGCTTGTGAAACAACTCCCCTGCAGGTGGGGAGCCGGGGGCTTGAACCGGGATCCTCTCGCCGGTCATTGTGCTTTGCGCCACTCCACTTGCACTTAACCGCTGTGCTACCGCCCGACTCCCGGAGTGCTTATTCTTAATGAAGTATGGAGGTAAAGACAACTACTGGTTTCACTCTATGTAGAATATAAATAATTGAAACACAAACTTGTAAAAAAAAAAAAAGAAAATGAGAGAAAAAAGTAAATATGCTGTCTCTAAAACTTTGTGAGAATTACTGAAATTATCATTTGGAGGTGGTGGTGGGGCATAGAATACAGGTGATTGTTATGGTTCCTCAGTATAACCCTGCAATCTTATAATCTTGTAAACCATTATTATTATCTAATTACATTTTCACCTTTTAAAATATTTATTTTCCCTTTTGTTGCCTTGCTTTTTTATTGTTGTCATAGTTATTATTGTTGTAGTTATTGATGTCGTCGCTGTTAGATAGGACAGAGAGAAATGGAGAGAGGAGGGGAAGACAGAGGGGGAGAGAAAGATAGATACCTGCAGACCTGCTTCACCGCCTGTGAAGCTATTCTCTTTCAGGTGTGGAGCCGGGGCTTGAACTGGGATTCTTAAGCCGGTCCTTGTGCTTTGTGCAACGTGCGCTTAACCCGCTGTGCTACCACCAGACTCCCTTCACCTTGTTTTAAAAATGTCAAATTTGGATCAGAAACATAGCTCAGTTGGGATGTGTTGTCATGTCAGCAACCCAAGCTTGATTCTGGCCCCTACCACAATGGAGACACCTGGCTCTGTGTTGTCTGGCTCTGTGCTCTCTTTTTCCATCTGAAAATGTCAGTCTGGATTGGTGAAGTTTTGCCAATGACAAAAGAGAAAAGAAAAGGAAAAAAAAACCTCAACTATAATACTTATGTAATATTTTTATAGACAACATTTATTTTAATTAAAGCCTTTTTCTTGAGTCAGGGAGATAGTATGTGGTTATGCAAAACAAACAAGCAAAACCAAACTTTTAATGCTTGAGGCTCTGAGGTTCCAGGTTCGACTCTCAGCATCACTATAAGCCAGAGCTGAACAGTGCTCTGGTTCAGTAAATAAATGTTGGGCTAGCATGAGGGGTTTCTTCCCGGGCACGTGCTCTCTGGGTTGGAGAGAACTTGACCTGAGCCAACCTGGGCTGCTGCTTACTCAGTGATGTGGGAGAAAGGAACCAGGAATTCGTGGCGGAGCAGGAACGCAATGCAATGCCTTTATTGATCAGGGACAACACCTTTATGATATAACTGGAAGTGGCAAGTGGGAAAAGGAAATGGCTAGGGGAGGGGGTGGAGAAAAGAGTGGAAAGGTAGAAAGCTTCCCCATAGCAGCTGTTGCGAAGGTTCTAACCAGTGGGATTAACCAATACCCTGCAGGTAGGGTGGGTCTCAGGCAAAACAATAATTATGTAAATAGACCACAGCATGAGTGATGGAGCAGAGCAGGGGGGCTGCCCGAAAAATAAATAAACAAATATTTTTAAAAATAGATAAAATGGGGGGACAGGCAGTGGCACATCAGGTTAAGTACACATAGTATGAAGCTCAAGGACCCATGTAACGATACTGGGTCAATCTCCTGGCTCTCCTCCTGCAAGGGGGGGGTCACTTCAGAAGCTGGTGAGGCACAGGCACTTCTAGAGGTGTCTCTCTATCTCCCTCTATATCTTCCCCTCCCTTCTCAATTTCTCTCTGTCCTATTAAAAAAAAATGGCCACAGGAGCAGTGGATTCGTAGTGCAAGCACTGAGCCCCAGTGATAACCCTGGAGAAAAAAAATATTTAATTCTGCTATACATTTAAGAAAGAATAATAGGTCATACAGTGAGGGTAAAATACAAATCCCAGTTCACCTGATCCTAAAGACCAACCATTTGATCTCGATTAATTTAACAACAAAAAAGAAAAAATTTAGAGAGGCAATACTAAGAGTCAGGATATGCCAAGTAATAGATCTAGTGGTGAGCAAACATGTAATTTAATACTACTCTCTAATAGTATCTGTGAAGGTCCAAGTTTTATTCTAATTTCCATTCTTGTGCAGATATTCTCCTTAATGATGTTGAAAACATTACAGTTACATCACAATTACTGTAAAAGTTCCCTTTATTATTTTTTTTCTCTCTTTTCTTTCTGTAACAGTCTGCAGACTAACCCCACCTGCAGGCCACTCTGTGTAGCACTGTTCTACAGTACATAGTGAAAAGACCCCCAGCGCTACTCACCCCTGCTGCCTTTGATTTGACCCCTTCGGCCCCCTTCTCTTGTGCGCAACAGAGTGGGTGAGCCGGCTTGGTTGGATTGAGAAGCGGGGTCCTTGTCAGGGTTATCACTGGGGTTCTGTGAGGGCACAATGTATCCACTGCTACCAGCAGTCATTTTTTTTTCTTTCTCTCTCTTCTACTTTATGTGACAGGACAGAGATAAATTCAGAGGGGAGAGGACAGAGGGGGAGAGAGAAAGACACTTGCAGACCTGCTTCACCACTTGTGAAGCCACCCCCCTGCAGGTGGGAAATGGGCTTGAACTTGGATCCTTGTGCATGGTGATATGTACGCTTAACTGGGTACACCACTGTCCAGCCCCTTTCATGACTATTTTTTATTTTAATCTCACCATGACAGGTGTCTGCAAAACACACTCACCTGCTCAGTTTCTTTTCAATCATTGTGTAGCAGGACCTGAAAGCTCCCACTCTTTCCAACTCCCTTCCCTGTTCTTCCCAGCGTCCTTTGTTTTGGTGCAATGTACCCAAGCATTTCAAGTTTTACTTTGTGTTTCCCCTTTCTTCTTTGTTTTGTTTTTTTAATATTTACTTATTTATTCCCCTTTGCTGCCCTTGTTGTTTTGTTGTTGTTATTGATGTCGTCATTGTTGGATAGGACAGAGAGAAATGGAGAGAGGAGGGGAAGACAGATAGGGGGTGAGAAAGACACCTGCAGACCTGCTTCACCGCTTGTGAAGCGACTCCCCTACAGATGGGGAGCAGGGGGCTCGAACCGGGATCCTGATGCCAGTCCTTGTGCTTAACCCACTGCGCTGCCTGACTCCCCCCTTTCTTGTTTCTTAAGTTCTGCTCATGAGTGACATCCCCCCATATTTGTCCTTCTGGCTTATCTCACTTAAACATGATTCCTTCAAGTTCCATCCAAGATGAGGTGAAGATGACTTCATCATCTTTTTTTTTTTGCCTCCAGGATTATTTCTGGGGCTCGGTGCCTGCACAACAAATCCATTGCTTCTGGAGGCTATTTCCACCCCCTCCCTTTTGTTGTCCTTGTTGTTATTGTTGCCACTGCTGCTGTTGTTGGATAGGACAGAGAGAAATCCAGAGGAGGGGAAGACAGAATGGGAGAGAAAGATAGACATTTGCAGACCTACCTCATTGCTTGTGAAGCGACTTCCCTGCAGTTGGGGAGCCGGAGGCTCAAACTGGGATCCTTATTGCTGGTCTGTGCTCTTCAGGCCATATGTTCTTAACCTGCTCCACTACTGCCTGGCCCCCGACTTCATCATTTTAAATAGCCGGGTAGTATTCCATTGGGCATATATACACCAGAATTTACATTCTTTCCCCCTAGAGCACTGCTCAGCTCTCGTTTATGGTAGTGTTGGGGATTGAATCTGAGACTTTGGAGCCTCAGGCATGAAAGTTATGTGTTGGATTAAAAGTCAGTAAGAAACAAAATATTAAATGTCCTTCTATATGTGTAGGTGAGAGACATAATCTGAACAACAGACACATAAACCTATAATATTTCCCAGATTGTGATGACCAGTATTTTAATGCTTATACGAGAGACAAAGTTAAAGGCTTTAGGTCATGCTAGAACATTTCTAAAAATTTAGGATTACATCCTAAGTAAGAGAACATTACCCCCCCCCAAAAAAAATGTCTCACAAATATAGATGATGGTTTTGCTTCTGAGTATCAAGTTGCAGGTCATTGTGTAATCATTAGTGGTAGGAAGGGGATTTGGGCAATGCAAGAGTCCATTAACCCTAACCCTAACTCCAGGTCTGTGTCTCAGGTAGGTGATTAACTCATTTGGCTTGGGAATTCCTGGGTAGTGGTGCTGTTGGTAGAGCATACATGTTACCATGTCTGAGGACTGAGTTTGAGTTCCTAGTCTCCAGGGGCAGTTGTTTCTCCCTCCCATCTGTTTTTTTTTTTTTTTTGCCTCCAGGGTTATTGCTGGGGCTCAGTGCCAGCACTGCTAATCCACTACTCCTATGGGCATTTTGTTCATTTTTTTTTTTTATAGGACAGAGAGAAATTGAGAGGGTAAGGGTAGAGAGGGAGAAAGACAATACATGAACAGACCTGCTTCGTCGCTTGTGAGGTGAAAGCCCCCTGCAGGTGGGGAGCCAGGGGCTCAAACCGAGATCCTTGTACTTTGTACTATGTGTACTTAACCTGGTGCACCACTGCCCAGCTCCCTCTCCCTATCTCTGTATCTCACTATCATAAAGAAAGAAAAAGAAAAAAGGGTAGCTGCAATTGGGAAGGCACTGAGCCCCATGCTGGGGATAATCCTGGTGGGGAAAAAATAAGTTTTCTTAGATGCCAGACCAAATTACTAAATCTTTTTAAAAATGTATTTTATTTTCCCTTTTTCTGCCCTTGTTTTATTGCTGTAGTTATTATTGTTGTTTTGTTGATGTCATCATTGTTGGATAGGACAGAGGGAAATGGAGAGAGGAGGGGAAGACAGAGAGGGAGAGAAAGATAGACACCTGCAGACCTGCTTCAGGGCCTGTGAATCGACTCCCCTACAGGTGGGGAGCTGGGGGTTCCAACCAGGATCCTTATGCTGGTCCTTGCGCTTCACACCACGTGTTCTTAATCCATTGCACTACCGCCTGACTCCTGATAAATCATTTTTTAATTTCAGATACTTAAGATCTTTGTAAAAGATTCTCCTTCGTGGTCTGGGAGGTGGAGTGATGGATAAAGCACCGGATTCTCAAGCATGAGGTCCCAAGTTCAATCCCCGGCAGCACATGTACCAGAGTGGTATCTGGTTCTTTTTCTCTCTCCTGCTATCTTTCTCATTAGTAAATAAATAAAATCTTAAAAAAGATTCTGGGGGTCAGGCGGTGGCACAGTGGGTTAAGCGCATGTGGCGCAAAGCGCAGGGACCGGCGTAAGGATCCCGGTTCGAGCCCCTGGCTCCCCACCTGCAGGGGAGTCGCTTCACAGGCGGTGAAGCAGGTCTGCAGGTGTCTATCTTTCTCTCCCCCTCTCTGTCTTCCCCTCCTATCTCCATTTCTCTCTGTCCTATCCAACAACGAACAACATCAACAATGGCAATAATAATAACCACAACCAGGCTACAACAACAAGGGCAACAAAAAGGGCAACAAAAAGGGGAAAAAATGGCCTCCAGGAGCAGTGGATTCATGGTGCAGGCACCGAGCCCAGCAATAACCCTGGAGGGGAAAAAAAAAAAAGATTCTTCTTCCTGAGGGTCGGGCGGTAGCTCAGTGGGTAAAGCGCATGTGGTGCCAAGAGCAAGGACCAGCATAAGGATCCGGGCTCTAGCTTCAGCTCCCCACCTGCAGGGGAGTCGCTTCACAGGTGGTGAAGCAGGTCTGCAGGTGTCTATCTTTCTCTCCCCCTCTGTCTTCCCTCTCTCCATTTCTGTCATAACCAACAACAATGACATCAATAACAATAATAATAGCTATAATAACAATTAAACAAGGGCAGCAAAAGGGGGGGAAATGCAAAAAAAATTCTCCTTTCTCCTTGCTTTTAGTGGTGTGTGTGCTTAACCAGGTGAGCTACCGCCTGGCCCCCCTCTTTGCTTTTAAAGATCTGCTTTCCTTATGCTGTAAATATATATAAGGCAACTTACCAACTAAGCCTGGGTATCAATCATTAAGTCTCTAACACAACTTTCTCAGCCATTCATCTGGTGTTAGACCTTTAGGTTGCTTCCAGGTTTTGGCTACTACAAATTGTGCTGCTATGAAAGTAGGTGTACACAGGCTGGGTGGGGGCGCACCTGTTTGAGCACACGTTACAATGCTCAAGGACCGGGATTTGAGCCCCCGGTCCCTATCTGCAGGGGGAAAGCTTTGCAAGTGGTGAAGCAAGGCTGCACATGTCTCTTACCCTCCTCTACCACCCCCTTCCTTCTCGATTTCTGGCTTTCTCTATCCAATAAATAAAATAAAAAATAAATAAACAGGTGTACACAGATCTCTGGATGGGTGTGTTTGTTTCCTTAAGAGATATACCCAGGAGAGGAATTGCTGGCTAAAGAGTAGGTCTTAGTTTTATTTTATTTATTATTTATTGGATTGAGACAGAGAAATTGAGAAGGAAAGGGGAGACAGACCTGTTGCACTGCCTCACCACCTGTGTCGCTCTCCCCTTGCAGGCGAGGGCTGGGGACTTGAACCTGAGTCCTTGCATGTCCTACCAGGTGTGCCAATGTCTGATCCCAGTAGGTCTATTTCTAGGCTTCTGAGTTTTCCAGATTGCTCTCCAAAGGGGTTGGACCAATTTACACTTCCACTAACATTGTAAAAGGGTTTCTTTTTTTTTCTTTATAATTTGATTATTGCTTTTTTTTTTTTAATCTTTTTATTTATTTATTCCTTTTGTTGCCCTTGTTGTTGTAGTTATTATTGATGTCATCGTTGTTGGACAGGACAGAGAGAAATGGAGAGAGGAGGGGAAGACAGAGAGGGGGAGAGAAAGACAGACACCTGCAGACCTGCTTCACCGCCTGTGAAGTGACTCCCCTGCAGGTGGGGAGCCGGGGGCTCGAACCGGGATCCTTCCGCTGGTCCTTATGCTTAGCGCCACCTGCGCTTAACCCGCTGTGCTACCGCCCGACTCCCTGATTATTGCTTTTAAAAATATTTATTTCCTTTTGTTGCCATTATTTTATTGCTGTAGTTATTATCATTGTTATAGATGTCATTGTTGGATAGGACAGAGAGAAATGGAGAGAGACGGGGAACACAGAAAAGGGGAGAGAAAGACAGATGCTCGCAGACCTGCTTCACCGCTTGTGAAGCGACTTCCCTGCATGTGGGGAGCTGGGGCCTTGAACTGGAATCCTTACGCAGGTCCTTGCACTTTGCGCCACCTGCACTTAACCAGCTGTACTACTACCGTCCAACTCCCATTACTATTCTTTTTGATCTATGATATTCTCACAGGATTGAAGTGGTTTCATCTTATTATTTTTTGCCTTCAGGGTTATTACTGCTGGGGCTAGGTGCCTGCATCATGAATCCACTGTTCCTGGAGGCCATTCTTCCCATTTTGTTGCCCTTGTTGGACAGGACAGACAGAAATAGAGAGATGAGGGGAAGATAGAGAGGGGAAGAGAAAGACACCTGCAGACCTGCTTCAGCACCTGTGAAGTGACTCCCCTGCAGGTGGGGAGTCGGGGCTTGCACTGGGATCCTTATGCTGGTCCTGGCGCTTTGTGCTATTTGTGCTCAACCTGCTGTGCTACTCCGATTAAATTTTCTTATGGAAAGCAGAGAATTGATCATATAAACATGAACACTAACATACTAAAATTTAAAATTCTGATAACACTTTAAGTGTTATCATATCACTTAACTTTAAGATTTGAATATACGGGGGTTGAGAGAGAGTGCAGCGGGTTAAGCATACATGGAGTGAAGTGCAAGGACCCGCTCAAGGATTCCGGTTCGAGCCCCAGGCTCCCCACCTGCAGGAGGGTCGTTTTGCAAGCGGTGAAGCAGGTCTGCAGGTGTCTTTCCTTCTCTCTGTCCTCCAACAACAATAATAATAACCACAACAATGATAAAACAAGGGCAACAAAAGGGAGAAATAGCCTCCAGAAACAGTGAATTCATGGTACAGGCACTGAGCCACAGCAATAACCATGGAGGCAAAAAAAAAAGTATATATATATATATACACACACACACACACACACACACACACACACATATATATATGTAATGTTTTAACGTGAAATTGAAAATGAAATATATTCCTCTCTATACGATTTATGTCTTATAGAGGGCTGGAAAACAGTGTACCAGTTAGAGAGCATGCCTTATTATATGAGGTCCCAAATTCAAGTACTGGCACCATGCAGAGCATTAAAGCATCAAAGAAAGCCCCTCAGATGGTGGGATGATGCTGTTTGTAAAATAAAAGCAGTCTGGGGACAGTGGGGTTACCCATGTACAAGTCTCTGAGGGGAAAGGAGAATTTACCAGGAATGAATTTTAAAGGTCACCCAAAATTGTGTTGGTTGGACTAAAGGTTTAAAAGTGTCTTATAGCTACTTTCACCTTAATGTGTCTCAGTAGGTATGTTCAAAATAATCAATATTTTGGGCGGGAGCAGATAACATAATGGTTATGCAAAACAGACTCTCAGGCCTGAAGCTATGAAGTCCTAGGTTCAGTCCTCTGCTCCACCATAAGCCAGAGCTAATTACTGCTCTGATTAAAAAAAAAAAAAAAAAAAAATCAACATTTACACTGTACTCTTTACCACTATTAGACTCAGAACTACAACTGTGGTTTCCTGCAACTGTGATTTATTGTAATCTCAATCCATTTTCTCAAAGACCATTCAACACATTTATACTATTCCAGTAATCACCATGCTACACAGAAAACCAAGTGAACAGTTTATTAGGAATTAAATGTTGGTGTGGAATGTGACACAGTACAAGAAAGACACTCAAGATGGGTATAATAAAAACACTACTCACACACAAAAAATTAAGTCTCACTCAAAATGAAAATCACAAGACAAAAGTAAAAACAATTCCATCATTATAAAGATATTTCATGCAAAAAGGCCAAAGAAACCCCCCAGCCCTCCCCAAACCCTCAGAGCTCCCAACAAAAAAGCTACCTGAAAATACTGTCATGCTATCATATTAACCACAATATAATTATTCATAGAAAACAACACACTAATTAAGCAATGGATTAGATAAAACAACACAGGCTGCAGTATAAACTCATACACCACGATGGTTTTACATGATAAGCAACTCCAGATTCACTCATAGGGTATTATGGGCTAAATGTTGAGAGGTAAGTTATGTAAAATAAGTGTCTTTAATTCATTACATTATTTTCTAATTACAAAACCTGGAAGCTTCCTGAACTTGAAAAATCATATAAAATTTGGCATACTCCATTTGTGCTCCAAGAAGTGACTGGTAGGATCATATTTGCAGTTAGAGAGCTAGTTGTATAAAAGCACTTCAAAGTCAGGAACTTACCTGTTAATGATTAAAATTTACATCATAGAAACTCCAGATGTGGATTTACTCTGATTAACTCTTACTCAACACAAGAAACAAGATTCTCTAGCACTTTGTTTATGTACAAGTTACTGCAAAGAGTCAGTTAATTTAAGGGCTGAATAAACTGTCAGACAAAGGTTAACTGGCACAGAGTGAAGGGGATGCTCTCATTTACAAACACTTAAGGTCACAATTTTGCCTTAACAACAACAAAGTGCCAAGCTATATATAATGGATGTCTCTGTATCAAACTGTTTCAGCATATTTCACTGAAAAGATAGTTTTGCATTAGAAAAAAGTCTAGCACAGCACTTTATAGGACAGTATTCCTTTGCACAGTTGTGAAACTGAACACAGAAACTGGTCATTATGTGCTGTCTAAACTGAAAGCATAATTCCAATCATGAGGAGGCAACCCAGGAGCAGGCGGTGCTCAGTCACTCGTCCCAGAGCACCTGTTCACTCGGGAGGCCCCAAGAGAACTGACACACTTAAATTTCATGGTTTTGGATGAGTTTATCTAAGGTGTATAAAACAGCTACAAGTATAACAGTGGGGCCAAGAAAAAAAAAAAAAGAATAAGGAAAAAAAATACTAAGAACAAAAAACTACCCACTCCCATTTGCTATTTTTTTCCTTTTAGACTTAAGGTGATTATAACAAACTGTGAAATTATCCAAGATCACCCTTCCCATCTCTGCAATTTAATTTCCTATTTACAGTCCATGAAATAAAAAATGAAACACCACAATTGTTCAGTGGCAGGATTCAGCCTTTTCTTTCTTTTTTCTTTTTTTCCCTTAAAGCACCTGCTTTAATTTTTATAAATGAAAGAAGAAAGACTTCCAATGCAAAACTCGAGTTTGTGTGAAGAGGCTCTTAAAAAAAGCAACTAGAGCTCTTTGGAATGTGTCTTATACCTGCAAAGATATCACTAAATCCCAAGAGTATTCATGAAAAAAGTTCTTAAATGGGAAAAAATTCTAATGAGAGATAAATGCTTCAACCAGCAAATTAAGTCCAAAAAAATCAATCTTTCCCACTGACCAAGTCTCTCATAACAACTCAACATAGCCTCTGGAATCAAATGTAAAGATTACACACAATCATGATGATACAAGATGAAGTACAGAGGAGCAATACAGGTGAAAAAAAATTTCAGTAAACCGCCGCTGTTCCATAACAGTAGATTTATATTACAAAGCAATGTAAATAAATATTGGGCTAGTACAAAAGCTCTTATATACAGTTTTACAAATGAAATTGTATTCAGTGTAAATGCTGTGTTTTAAAGAAACACAGTTTGTTATTAGTAAAATGAATTCTGTTGAGGGGATTACAGTTTCTGTTAGAATCCAGGTATAATGTATAAAAGATTCAAGTTAACTCTGTTTATAATTTAGTACAGACAAACCCAGTTTAACCTGGAATGACATCTGTTAAAGTGCTGAAAAACAGGAAATATTTAGAAAACACTGTACATTATTAAAGCTTTATCAAGTCAGAATGTTAAGTTCTTTCACATTTTTTTTTTTTTTTAATCTTTTTGCCACAGGCTTGTGGACAAGATGTTTTCTCAGCAAAGGAGCAAAACAGGAGGCCACCAGCTGCTTAGATGACTTTAAGTTCAGTGGGGTCAGTTTCCTAAAACAAGTATTTATCCATCAACCATACCTTCAGGTCTTACAATCTGGTAAGTAATTAAATATTCAGGGTATGCCTGGAAGAGAAAAGATTAATCCAAACATTGGTTAACATTTCTTTCTTTCTTCTACTTTTTTTTTGACTTTGCATAGTTATTTTGCATAGTTATTTTTGACTCTGCATAGTTATTTCCTAATTTTTAGGGAAAAGATTCTAAATTGATGTTGTAGATGAGAATCACCCACGTAAATTTTCTCCTACCACCCTTGATTCCAACCCTTTAGATCCTAATCTGCAGGTCTAACAATGCTTGTCTGCTTTTAGTAACTGGGGTGATTCTATTGTATATTATACTTCCGGTTAAGAACACTGCTCTAGGGGCCAGAGAGTTCACCCAGTAGAGTGCTTCTCTTACCAAGTACAAGGTCCTCAATTTGAATAGATACCATATGGCACCATCATGGACTGCAGGGCGGAAAGCTCTACAGATGATGGAGTGTACTGTGTCCAGATGATGGAGTGTACTGTGTGGTGTCTCTCCCTCTTCCCTCACCCCCTTGAAAAATAAAAAGAATGAAAACACTGGCTCAGAGTGGAGGTATCATATGTATTGAGGTTCCAGTGCTTCATTAAGAAAAACAAACAAACAAACAAACAAACAAAAAAATGACCTTAAAAACCTTAAAGGTACTTTTGACTGAATCTGGCTTTTTTTTTTTTTTTTTTGCAAAAAAAGTATTAGATTAAGTATTAGTATTAGATACTTATAATTATAGATTAGTAGTATTAGATACTTATAGATTATTAGATACTTATAGATTAAGTATTAGATATACTTACTTATAGATTAAGTATTAGATATGAAATTCTGATGAACTACTTTATAGAACTACTTTATAGAAAAATAAAAAAAATAAAAAAGATCTGATAAAACTAGTAAAAAACGAGTAAGGTTGGTAGGTTAGGTATTATAATATTTCCCCAATTTTAAGACACTGTCTTTTTTTTTTTTCCCTTTACTAGGATCGAGAGAAATTGAGAGGGGAGGAGGGGATAGAAAGGGAGAAAAACAGAGAGACACGTGCACTTGGGTAATGTATGCATCTAATCTGGTGTGCCACCATCCAAACATTCTACAATGTCCTTTTTAGGAAATACAAACTGAAAATTCAAGGGTAAAGAATCATTCCTATAACTTAATTATCCAGCAGTCAAAAAAAGGAAAAAAAAAAAAAAGAAATGTATGTGTGCATGTGGATATGAGAGGGAGGGAAAAAGAGATAATGATAAAGTGTTAACAGCTGGAAAATCTGAGTAAAGGGTAAACTACAATTCTCTACTACTTTTGAGATTTTTTAAAAAAAACTATTTTTTTATTTATTGGATAGGGACAGAGAAAAATTGAGAGGAAGGGGAGATAGAGAGGAAGAGAGGCAGAGAGACACTTGCAGCCCCGCTTCACCACTCATGAGGCTTTCCCCCTGCAGGTGGGGAGCAGTGGGCTTGAACCTGCATCCTTTCACATTGTAATGCATGCGCTTAACCAGGTGCTCCAATGCCTGGCCCCTACTTTTGTAATTTTTAAGTTGGAACTTATTTGGAAATTGCAGTTTAAAAAGGAAATGCAGACCTTAATAAAATAATAAGAAATCAGTAAGAAGAAATCAAGGTATGTGCTTGAAGCATTTTTGAAGGTGAAATCAAATCAAGTTACCTGTTCTCCTCTGTAAATAACATATTCAGCTAATGCTAGGCCATTTACACTCGGTCGACCAGTAACTGAATGATGTCCTGGAGGAGAATGTGCCATTTTCATTGCACTGAACTGCAGGAAAGACTTTCCCAAGGTTACCCGGCAAAAGAGTAGCTGCCTATTTATATGAAAAAGAAAAGACATCCCTGAAGACAGGCAATTTATGACAATTTTATTTGCATGCAATGTATTTATTTACTGTTTTTCTATCATTCTCAAAGGGATGTTGTAAGAATATCTTCCTAGTAAAAGAACTTGCCACTTCTATGTTTATTTTCAGTAAAAAAAATTTAAAAACAACCCTTATAGAGATATACAGATTTCACACTTTTGTCTGTATTGTAGCAAAAGCACAAACTGTAGACTAAGCAGGAAGGAGGAAAAGTTCAAGGGGCTTCTACAAAGTAGTTTTTGAGGTTAAGACTTTTCTATGTTCAGGTGACTTCACCTTCAAATATATTTCACTTCTGCAAATTCTGTTCCAATCCAGTGATTTTTCAACAAAAAGGGCAGGGTAATGGTTATGCAAAAGATTTCATGCTTGAGGCTCCAATGTCCAAGGTTCAGGTTCCCCCTAACCCCCCAAGTCAGAGATGAGCAGTAACCTGGTCTCTCTGTATTTTTCTCTCATTAAGTACATAAATATATTTAAAAAGACAAAAAAAAAAAAGACAACAAAACCAGATTGTATCTTTCTTCTTTTTTTTTTTTTTTTGCTTAAAACCCTGTAGAGGCTGCTCAACATGCTTTGAACAACCTCTAAATATCTATCTCATAATGGCTTCAATTTCTCTTTAAAAATATATTTATTTATTATTGGATAGAGACAGAGAGAAATTGAGAGGGGAGGGGGAGACAGAGAGGGAGAGCGACAGCTGCAGCCCTGCTTCACCATTTGTGAATCATCTCCCCTGTAGGTGGGGAGCAGGGGTTTGAACCTGGGTGATTGTGCACTGTAATGTGTGTGCCTAACCAGGTGTGCCTGCCTTCTGGCTTCAATTTCTCTAATCTTACCTTATATATAATTATCTATATAATGTATATGCCACAAGCACATTAAATCTTTTTTAACTATTATTTTTATTTATTAATTTATTGGATAGAGACAGCCAGAAATTGAGACTGGGGAGATATCATAATAGTTCTGCAAAAAGACTTTCATGTCTGAGGCTCCTAAGTCTCAGGTTCAATCCCCAGCACCACCATAAGCCAGAGCTGAGGAGTGCTCTGGTAAAAAAACAAATACAAAATCTAGGTAAATTGGTTTTCTACTTTCCTCAAGCATATGAGCGGTCTTTTCAATTTAAAAAAATTTAATGGTTATGCAAAAAGACTCTCATGCCTGAGGGTCTGAAGTCCCAGATTCAATCCTCTGCACCACCATAAACCAGAGCTGGTAAGTGCTGATAAATATATATATGTGTGTGTGTGTGTGTGTATACATATATATATATATATTTTTTTTTGAGATAAGATTTTTTTTGTGTGTGTGTGTGTGTAACAGTGATTTTTTTTTTTTTTTTTGCCTCCAGGTTATTGGTGCACCAGGAATCCACTGCTCATGGAAGCTATTTTTTCCCCCCTTTGTTGCCCTTGTTTTATCATTGTTGTGGTTATTATTGTTGTTACTGATGTCATCGTTGTTGGATAGGACAGAGAGAAATGGAGAGAGGAGGGGAAGACAGAGAGGGGAAGAGAAAGACACCTGTAGACCTGCTTCACGACCTGTGAAGCAATCCCCTGCAGGTGGTGAGCCGGGGGCTCAAACCGGGATTTCTTGCACCGGTCCTTATGCTACCTGCCATGTGCACTTAATCCTCTGCGCTACTGCCCGACCCCCAGTGCTTTTTTAAAAACATTTTTTTATTATCATTATTTTTATTGGGTAGAGATAGCCAGAAATTGAGAAGGATGAAGTGACAGGGAGACAAAGACACCTGCAGCCCTGAACCCAGGACCTCGAGCACTGTAACATGTGTGCTTAACCAGGTGCGCCACCACCCAGTCCGATGATTTTGTTTTATAATGAAAGACCGTACTTTTTATTTTTTGAAAAATATTTTACTTATTTATTCATGAAGGATGATAGGCAGAGAGAGAAAGAACCAGACATTACTCTAGTATATGCTACCAGGGATTGAATTTGGGATCTCATGCTTGAGAGTTCATTAGTTTATCCACTGCGCCACCTCTTGGACCACAAAGATGGTACTTTTTAGGGGCGGGGTGGTGGCACACCTGGTTGAGTGCACATGTTACAATGTGCAAGGACCCAGGTTTGAGTCCCTGGTCCCCACCTGTAGGGGGAAAGCTTCATGACTGGTAAAGCAGTGCTACAGGTGTCTCTGTCTCTTTCCCCCTTCCCTCTCGATTTCTGTGTCTACCCAAAAATAAATAAAGATAAAAAAAATTAAAAAGACTGTACTTTAAATTTACCCTTTGAAAAACTCTTAGAATTTCTACTAGGAAAGTCTCTCTCACGCCCAGTGTAATTCCTACTTGGTTTTCCACAAGGCACCAGGTGTTCTATGACTAATGAGTTAAATATGGCAAAGATTCAGATCTGTACTTTGCTCATACAGAATATTTAACAAATATCAGCTAATATTTTAACTGGTGTGAGAACCAAACGCAACTTGAGATATACAAACTTGGGATACACACACACACACATATATTTTTTTCCTTTTTTTTTTTTTTTTTTTGCCTCCAGGGTTATTGCTGGGGCTCAGTGCCTGCACTATGAATCCACTGCTCCAGGAGGCCATTTTTTCCTATTTTGTTGCCCTTGTTGTTACCCTTATTGTTGTTGTTATTATTATTGTTGTCATTGCTGTTGTTGTTGCTGGATAGGACAGGGAGAAATTGAGAGAGGAAGGGACACAGAGAGGGGGAGAGAGAGAAAGACAGGCACCTGCAGATCTGCTTCACAACCTGGGAAGGGACCCCCCCCCCTGCAGGTGGGGAGCTGGGGGCTGGAACCGGGCTCCTTATGCTGGTCCTTGCACTTTGCGCTATGTGTGCTTAACCTGCTTAACTGCCTGACCCCCTCTTTTTATTTTTTAATGAGAGAGATACCAGAGCACTGACTGAATGGGGACCTCAGAGCCTCAGGCAGGAAAGTCTTCTGCAGAAACATTATGCTATCTCCCTAGGACTTAGCTACGGCTTCTCAAGTCATCCAAGGCAATGCCTTCCGCCCATTTATTTCTCAAGTATGATATACTATTTTTTTTTCCTAAATTGAGGTAACATTGTTTTATTTTTTTTAATTAAAAAAAATTTTTTTTAATTATCAGAGCACACTACTCAGCTCTGGTTTATGGTGGTGAGGGGGACTGAACCTGGGATCTTAGATCCTCAGGCATGAGTGTGTTTGCATAACCATTATGCTACATCGCCCCCCCTCCCCCAGGTAACACTGTTCTACACTGGACTTGTATTACTAGTTTAGTTTTCACCCCTTCAAATGTATATCTATACAGTTTCTACCACCAAAATGTCAATCTTTCTACCACAGTTCACCAAAACCCCAGCACCAGCTTATGCCACCATTCTATTCTGTAAGTCTCAGTTCTGAGATCCAAGTGTGTGTTTGTTTGCTTTGTCTGTTTTCTTGACTTGTGAAGCCAGTTTTTATTTACTTGTCAAAGTAAATGATAACAAGTGACCTCTTACCTGTGGCAAATGTAACACGATCTGTCTTTGTGAACTGGACACCCAGTACCTCCTCCAATCCCATATACATATTGATTGCTTTTGGAAGAGTTTTCAGCAAAATAAATCCCAGCTCCAAACATGCCACCTATGTAAGCGTGCCTTTCATCAAAGCCTTTATGGATAATGGCATTCACAAAGGGAGAACCTAACAAAAAATTAAGTTAATATATAAAAATAACAAAAGCTAAAGCCTTTTAGAAAATAAATTGCTTGTTCCCCCCTAAAAAATCAGCTTGGAATGTTAAAGTCCTACCAATGACTCTCTTTTACCAACTCCACCTCCCAATTTATTAAATGTAAATACCACAATAAAATAAAAAGACAAAGGAAACAAGTTGATGCTCAGCCAGTACACTACTTTTGAAGATCTGTTCATGTCAATTAATGCTTTTAAGAGTGGTGGTTTAGATATTAAAATAAGGACACAAAGATTTAAGTAGATAAACAAATAGGATTTGTTTACAAACACTGGAAATGTCAACACTGGGATGTCAAATTCTGGACCTCAAATCCAAACAAATTCATTTCATGTAGTATGACTAAGTGTAGTTAGGTCGTACGACACCCATATTTATTACTTTATTTCTAAATATTGAAAGTGGTCACAGTGGCCTTTTCATGTTAATTTTCTTGCCAACCCTCCTTGCTGATCTACTTTTGACTCCTGTTATCCCAGATTCCATTGGCAAATGCGGCTTGTTCCTTCACTTCTGCATCCTGACTTGTTTCCTTTTCCTTTTCTGCAAGTGTCAAGAGAAGGAGGACAGCCAAAGAGAGGGTACTGAGCACGGGAAACAGGTCAGTTACAGGGGTGAAGGGCAAAGCTCCCAGGGGGGATCTGAGTGTAGTAAACACTACATTATATTTATAGTCATCTTTGTTATAAACTACAGAGTGATTCTGTGGTCCGGGAGGTGGCACAGTGGATAAAGCATGGGATTCTTGATCATGAGGTCCCAAGTTCAGTCCCCGGCAGCACATGTACCAGAATGCTATCTGGATCTTTCTCTCCCTCCTATCTTTCTAGTGAATAAATAAATTCTTTAAAAAAACAAAAACCAAAAAACTACAGAGTGATTCTATCTCTAACTCATTCATTATAAGCCATACACATACAAGAGGTTGGAAAGATAAATGTAAAATTTCTTTCTTTCTTTTTTAAGACAGAGAAGGCAAAGAGATAAAGTGTGAAAGAGACAGCAGAGTTGAAGCTTCCTTCAACGCAGTGGAGGCTGGGTTTGAACCCAGGTAGTGCACGTGGGGAAGCAGTACACTATCTAAGTGACCTATTTCAGCCCAAGGGTAAATATTCATACAAACCAAAAATTACATATAAACTGTAATTTATATAAAATACAAAACTTGCAGATAGGGTCATTAAAAATGACAAGGAATATAGGTTATATCATTCTAATTAAATTGCTTTAATGTGGAGAAAGATGGTGGTAAGATGCAGGCAGAGGAATCTTACCATGAAATAGCATTCTTTCATTTGCATGGTTGTGGTTTTCTTCTGAAACTTCTTTTCTCCTGTGTGTATATCGTTCCCAGAGTTTCTTGTTACAAACTTTCTGGATCTATAAAAACAGTAGCAATTACCAAATCCAAACCAAACCAACCAAACAAAAAAATCAGACAATTAAAATCTTTAGACCATAAAAGCTTACCTACTTATTCATCCTAACATGACTGGGCCACACACTTAGCTATAGAGGTAAAACTGTTCTTTGAAATCTAAATGGTATGTTCTTGTCAACTAAAATTATTTTGTCATAACTCTAACAATAGATATAGGGTAGTGGAGACAGCGTAATGGTTATGCAAATAGATTTTAATGCCTGAGGCTCGAGGTCCCAGATTCAATCCCCCATACTACACAAGCTAGAGTTAGCAGTGCACTGGTAAAAGCAAAAAACAGACAATCCAGAAATATAGCTACATCCTGGAAATAAAATACTTCAAAGGGAAAAAAAGAATACATATGACCATAGATGAAGAATATATATGATGGGGCCAGGTGGTGTTGCTCCAGCTTAAGCCTACACACTACAGTGTACAAGGACCAGGGTTCAAGCTCCTGGTCCCCACCTGTAGGGGGGAAAGCTTCACGAGTGGTGAAGCAGGGCTGCAGGTGTCTCTCTATTTCTCCTCTCAATTTCTCAATAATATAGATTCAACAATAAAGAAATTTAACTAAAAAAAGATCTCATGCTTGAGTCTAATGCTAAAAAAAAAGAATACATGTGACCATATATTGATTAAAATAATTCCATTCAGAATTATTTCTAAGATACTTTCAAATCCCACATGCTAAGTTCTGTATTAAATATCTGAAAGATAATAGTATATATTGTTTTCCTACTTTATCAGGCTTACAGTAACATCTTTTTTTTAATTTTAAAAAAAATTTATTTATTTATTATTCCCCTTTTGTTGCCCTTGTTTTATTGTTGTAGTTATTATCGATGTCATTGTTGTTGGATAGGACAGAGAAAAATGGAGAGAGGAGGGGAAAACAGAGAAGAGGAGAGAAAGACAGACACCTGCAGACCTGCTTCACCGCCTGTGAAGCGACTCCCCTGCAGGTGGGGAGCCGGGGGCTCAAACCTGGATCCTTTTGCCAGTCCTTGAGTTTGGTGCCACCTGCGCTTAACCCGCTGCGCTACCACCCGACTCCCTTACAGTAACATCTTAACTTGTTTTTATCCACTGTGCCTTCTCCCAGACCAACCTTAACTTGTTCTTAATTAACATTCCTGCTTGCTGTCTGAAGATGCTACTGTCCTCTGCTGGTCCAGGTGCACATCTGGGAACTAGTGGTTCTAGTCTTGACTCAAACTAACTCAAAATATGATCATAAATGTAGAACCTTAATTGGCATAAACAAATCTCATTTACATTAAGAAAAAAGAAGCATAAATATAATTTTTATCATTGAAAATAAGTTTTAGTGAAATTCTTTTACCTAAGTGGCCTATCTTTCAACTACTGACTGTCTTTTCTCTAATAGTATGAATCTCAACACATTTTGGTTTACTTCAATTAAATTTTAATAATCATTAAATCTAAAACATGACCTCTAACATCACAATAAGAATAGCTTATTATTGTGAAACAGCGATACAATACAATTGAAAATTTGAAATTTCACTTTGAGCTTAAAATTTAGGTATTAGACACTTGATAGATTATTTCTAATACTTTTTACAATTATTGCTAACAAAACTATGTAGTTAAACACAAAATAATTATGCATTTTATTTAAAAATTTTTTGAACTTTTTAATTGTATTTTATTATTGGATAGAAACAGAGAGAAATTGAGAAAGGGGGAGATAGAGAGGGAGAGACTCAGAGAGATACCTGCAGCCCTGCTTCACCACTTTTGAAGCTTTCCCTCTGCAGGTGGGGACCAGGCACTTGAGCCCAGGTCCTTGCGTACTGTAATGTGTGTGCTTAACCAGGTGTGCCACTGCCTGGCCCCTAAATTTATTTAGCAAGTAAATTTTAATGAGGAAAATGGAAAGAAGGCAGCGCTGAGCTCTATCTTGTGGTAGTGCTAAGTGTTGAAACCATTAGACTCCAAACCTCAGGAATTAAAAGTCTTTTTTTTAAAATGTTTTATTTTTTAATGTTTATTTATTTTAAACATTTTATTTTATTATTTATTTATTTCCTTTTGATGCCCTTGTTTTATCGTTGTAGTTACTGACGTCGTTGCTTTGGATAGGACAAAAAGAAATGGAGAAGAGGGGAAGATAGAGGGGGAGAGAAAGATAGACACCTGCAGACCTGCTTCACCGCCTGTGAAGCGACTCCCCTGCAGGTGGGGAACTGGGGACTCAAACCGGGATCCTTATGCCGGTCCTTGTGGTTGGTGCCACATGCGCTTAACCCGCCCGACTCCCTATTATTTATTTATTTATTCCCTTTTTGTTGCCCTTGTTGTTTTATTGTTGTAGTTATTATTGTTGTTATTGATGTCGTCATTGTTGGATAGGACAGACAGAAATGGAGAGAGGAGGGGAAGACAGAGAGGGGGAGAGAAAGACACCTGCAGACCTGTTTCACTGCTTGTGAAGCAACTCCCCTACAGGTGGGGAGATGGGGATTCGAACTGAGATCCTTATGCCGGTCCTTATGCTTCGTGCCACGTGCGCTTAACCTGCTGTACCACCTTCCGACTCCCTAAAGTCTGGTTTGTTACCATCACCCTCTCTGATGCTCTCTATGCATTTTAAGTAGAGTGCATGTTTCTTGCCATTGTTCAAATAAAATATAGCTAAACTGGAAACACTCCTGAGAAGAGTGATTGATGTTAATAGGAGATACACAGGCTCTCATTAGAATTAAAATCTTCTTAAATAAAGGGAGACAGAGAGACACCTGTAGCACCATTTCACTATTCACTTGAGAGAGTTTTCTCTCAAAGGTGGGGCTCAGGGGGTGGAACTCGGGTCCTTGAGCATTGTAACATGTGTGCTCAACAGGGTTTGCCTCCACCTAGCCCCAGAGTTAAAACCATTTTAACAAAAGACAGGGCTAAGACTATCACCCTCCCATATGAGGTAGGAGGGTATGAACCCGGGACCTCACCCATGTGAGCCCTGTGCTCTGCCACTGCACAAACAACCTCCATCAGTTAATAACAATTTTTGTGGCCTGGGAGGTGGTACAGTGGGTAGAGCATTATACTAGCATGCATGGATTCCTGAATTTGACCCCTGGGACTGCATATGGTTCTCTCTCAAACAAATAAATCTTAATGGCTGCTTATATATTTAAATTCCTATGTCAACAGGATTTATCACTACCCCAAGATAAGGCACAATTTGTAAATCTGAATATGCTTAGTGAAAGCTGAATTATGGGCAGTGGAAATAGTACAGGGATTTTGAAAACTTAACTTTCCAAGAATATAATGTTGAGGCTATGGCATACCTGGCTAAGTGCACACATAACCATGCACAAGGACTCGGGTTCAAGTCCTTGGTCCCTACCTGCAGGGGGGAAAATTCACGAGTGGTAAAGCAGGGCTGCAGGTGTCTCTCTGTCTCTTCCCCTCTTTAGCTCCCCTCAGTTTTCCTCTGTCTCTATCTAACAAATAGATAATAAAAAAAGATAATATATATATCTTTTCTAAAATATCCTATGATGTTATATCAAAGACTTACTGAACCAGGTAGACCATTATATTCGATGAAAATGAATGACAGTGCCAGGATTTGAAAACTACAGTCCAATAAACTTTATTTTCACTAATTTCTTACCTTCAGAATATTGTATCTGTTGAAGATTCCACCGGCATGACCACCATCTCGGTGTTCTCGGACTGTACTTTGCATCTGATGGAAAAATAATTTAAAACATATAAATGTTTGTATCTTTTCTGATTTTGGGAACATGATTTTTTTTTAAAGGTTTATTTATTTATTCCCTTTTGTTGACCTTGTTTTATTGTTGTAGTTATTAATGTTATTGTTGTTGGATAGGACAGAGAGAAATGGAGAGAGGAGGGGAAGACAGAGAGGGGGAGAGAAAGATAGACACCTGCAGACCTGCTTCACCGCCTGTGAAGAGAAGCCCCTGCAGGTGGGGAGCTGGAGGGATCCTTACACCGGTTCTTGAGCTTTGCGCCATGTGCGTTTAACCCACTGCGCTATTGCCCGACTCCCTCTTTTTTTTAAAAAAAAAATTTATTTGTTCTCTTTTGTTGCCCTTGTTGTTTTATTGTTGTAGTTATTATTGTTGTTGTCGTTGTTGGATAGGACAGAGAGAAATGGAGAGAGGAGGGGAAGACAAAAAGAGGGAGAGAAAGATAGACACTTGCAGACCTGCTTCACCACTAGTGAAGTGACTCCCCTGCAGGTGGAGAGTCAGGGGCTCGAACCGGGATCCTTATGCTGGTCCTTGGGCTTTGTGCCACGTGCACTTAACCCACAGCACTATCGCCCAACTTCTGGGAAACATGATTCTTGACTCATGATTTTATTTTATTTATTTAAAAAAAATACTTTATTTATTTCCTTTTGTTGCCCTTGTTGTTTTATTGTTGTAGTTATTGTTGTTGTTGTTGATGTCGTCGTTGTTAGATACGACAGAGAGAAAGAGAGAGGAGGGGAGACAGAGAGGGGGAGAGAAAGACAGACACCTGCAGACTTGCTTCACCACCTGTGAAGCGACTCCCCTGCAGGTGGGGAGCCGGGGGCTTGAACTGGGATCCTTACGCCAGTCCTTGCGCTTTGCGCCACTTGCACTTAACCCGCTGTGCTACCGTCCAACTCCCGATTTTATTTTTGAGAATTAAAAAAATGGTTTTTTAATCTTCCTATTGTTTAAAATTTTTTTTTTCCCCTCCAGGGTTATTGCTGGGCTCGGTGCCTGCACCATGAATCCACCGCTCCTGGAGGCCATTTTTTCCCCTTTTTGTTGCCCTTGTTGTTGCAGCCTCGTTGCGGTTATTATTGCCATTGTTGACGTTGCTTTTGTTGTTGGATAGGACAGAGAGAAATGGGACAGAGAGAAATGGAGAGAGGAGGGGAAGACAGAGAGAGAGGGGAGAGAAAGATAGACACCTGCAGACCTGCTTCACTGCCCGTGAAGCGACTCCCCTGCAGGTAGGGAGCCGGGGGCTCGAACCGGGATCCTTACGCCAGTCCCTGCGCTTTGTGCCACGTGCGCTTAACCCACTGCGCCACCGCCCGACTCCCCCCAAATTTTTTTAATTATCTTTATTTGTTGGATAGAGACAGCCAGAAATCAAGAGGGAAGGGGGTGGTAGAGAAGGGAGAGACGCAGAGAGACACCTGCAACACTGCTTCACCACTTGCAAAGCTTCCCCCCTGCAGGTGGGGACCGGGGGTTTGAACCCGTGTCCTTGCACACTGTAACATGTGTGCTCAAATAAGTGCTCAAATAAGTGCACCACCAGCCATCCCCTATCTATTGTTTAAATGAAACAACTTCTAGAAGTTTGAGTACTGTTTTCTAGTGATAGTTAACTATAACATATACACACACATCAAGTGGTTATAAAGGCAAGCCAAGCACAGAGCTAATCACTTGACATAATAAAAAATTGACTTACTTGTCTCCTTGTCTCCTTTTTGCCCTAATAAAGCATAATTTGTATTTGATTGTGAATTTTAATTTTTTTTTTTAAAGAACAAAGTCTTTGTGCTCAACTTATATACACAGGGTATGTGTTCTTCAAACTGTAATGCACTATTCAAATATTTCAATGCATCCAATAGTTTTGTGGAAAGAAAACTGTTAAGTAAAATTTTCTAGATAAATAGCATCACATAATGAGTCTTATTTGATATATTGAGCTTTACAACATCCTCTCTGAAAGGATGGAACTGTAGCATCAGACATTTTCTTTTAACTTACAACAAGCTCTTCTCCAACAGAACTCATATTGCATTAATTGTAGTGCTGAGCCAAGTTAATAAAACTGAGGTTTATGATTTTGAAGCTATGGATAAACAAACAAACAAACAAACAAACAAACACCCCTATATGTTCCAGTAGATCTGGAGACCTGTAGGAAATTCATTTAAGGCATATGAACGTACCTCTTCCTCCACAGACTGAAATTCTTTGTCATCAGGAGACAGGTCTATGAGAATTGTTCCACTTCCAGAGGTGTTCAGAGTTAAGTATGGGTTAAGACCTATCAAATGAAATTTGAAGGTTAAAAATAAATTTGCAGTATTATTTGATTTGATGCTTATTACCAATTTTTTCTTTTTGATAGCGGGTGAAAGATAGAGAGGAGAGACAGAGAGAAGCAGAGATACCTGCAGCACTGCTCCACTGCTTGTGGAGCTTCTCCCTTATAGAAGCTCCCATGTGGGGGACAGGGGCTTGAACCCAGGATATCAGACATGGTAACATGTGCACTCTATCAAGTGAGCCACCATCCAGCCTCCACATACTACAGTTTTTTTTAAAAGACTTAAATTTTTTTTTAAAAAATTCTATTGAGATAATTACAGAGGGAGAGATAGATTAAAACAGATGTATGATATTAAATGAAGAAAACAAAGCAATCAACAGTTCTCCTAAATCTTAGTGCTCCTCTTATTAAATAGACTCTCTCTCTTATACATTTTAACATACTCATTTAGTAAACTGAGGCTTACCTTTACACAAAGGGTTAAGCAGGATGACAGCAATGACCAAGAAATCAAATACTGGGGGCCAGGCAGTAACGCAGTGGGGTAAGCACACATGGTGTGAAGCGCAAGGACTGGTGTAAGGATCCCGGTTTGAGCCCTCGGCATCCCACCTGCTGGGGGGTCACTTTACAATGGTGAAGCAGGTCTGCAGGATTCTTTTTCTCCCCCTCTCTGTCTTCCTCTCCTCTTTCAATTTCTCTCTGTCCTACCCAACAACTACAACAGCAATAACAATAATAATAACAATGGCAACAAAATGGAAAAAATGGCCTCTAGGAGTAGTGGATTTGCAGTGCAGGCACTGAGCCCCAGTAATAACCCTGGAAGCAAATAGATAATTAAAAATATATATATATATATCAAATACCTTGCTGTCCAGAAATAAGTCTTTCAACTCCCTTAATAAGTTTGTGTCTATGTCCATAAGCATTGATTCCAATCTCCTTCAACTCCTTGTGCCCCATCTCAACAAGTACATCCAAAGTGATCTTAACAAAGAGGAAGAAACTGTTTAGAAGAGTTACTTATTTGATAGATATTCATGTTTTTGTTTTAATGAGTTATCAGATTCACGGAGACATAAAAGCAAAAACAGTGGTGACACTGAAATAAATTGAAAGCAAAAAATTGCAGAAAGATGAACTACCAAAAATAATATTACTTTCATCTATTATAAGAACTTCAGTATAATTAAACTGCAAAATGAAAGTTTACTTTCAAATCAACTACATCCAGGCATATTATTTTATATGTTCTGTAATCATGCCATAACCAATCTATTTACACAATGCTTTCAAATGTCCTTTAATTTTTGGATTGTATTAATAATCCACTGTTCATAGTAACCCTTTTACCTGAAACATATATTTACACTTTGTGAAGACTGAAGACACTGTTAAAATTCTACTTCATTTAAATATCTTACATGAAGGTTTTATCCTGAGTAGTCTTACGACAATATTCTTTCTTTGATTTCTGAAAGTTATGGCCCCATGCAAAATTACTTTCATGCCTGAGGCTCTGTCTGAGGTTCTAGGTTCAATCCCTTGCACCACCAGAAGCCAGTTGAGTAGCGCTCTAGTTAATAAAATTTATGCTTCTATTTCTGAGAGGGAAAGTGAGTGTGTGTGTGTGTGTGTGTGTGTGTGTGTGTGTGTGTGTGTAACAAGTGTCTGACCCCAGGGCACTTTTTAATTTTATTTAATTTTTTAAATTGCCACTAAGGTTATCACTGGGGCTCAGTCCAAGTACTATGAATGTATGACTCTTGGTGGTCAAAATCCGCCCCCCCTCCCCCTGTGCCTTTTTCTTTCCATTTTTATTTGCTAGGACAGAGAGAAACTGAGAGGGGAAGGGAGATAGAGAAGGTGGGAGAAAGACTTTCAGACCTGCTCCTTTGCTTGTGAAGTGTTGGGAGCATGGCAATGTGTGCTTAACTGGGTGCACAACTTCCTGGTTGGAGAGGAAGAGGGACACACACACACACACACACACACACACACACACACAAAATGTACTACTGCACTCTGGATTATGATAGTTTGGGGGATTTATCTGCCATTTTGGAGCCTCAGGCATGACACCCTTTTGTATAACCATTATGCAATCTCTCCAACCCCTATTCATGTTCTCATTACAGCTCTACAGTTAAATCAAAAGTGCATATCACTATGCCTAATGCTTAGGACCTGGGTTTGAGCCAGCTTCAAGGATGGTGGAGCAGTAAGTGCTACAGTGTCTCTCTCTCTTTGACTTTATTTACAAGAAAAAAAGGTGTGTGTGTGTGGGGGATGGTTACTGGGAATTGTGTAGGCAAGCCTTAGACTCTCAAGCATGAGGTCCTAAGTTCAACTCCCTGTATCCCAGGTGTCAGAATGATGCTCTGGTTCTCTCATTAATATATAAATCTTAAAGCAACATTTTACTATTAAACATAAGGCTCTTTAAGTCGTAAATCATTTCTCTCCCCTTCTTTTCTTTGACACACAGCACAGCATAGCCAGGGATTGAACCTGGGAATTCTTTCATGTAAGTCATGTGTGCTACTGCTTATAAACTAAACAGAAATTCCAAGGTCAGGTATTTCAAGAATGTTTCAATTTTTCCTTGCAGAACAAACAGGGTGGGGGAAATAGCATAATGGTCATGTAAGTAGACTCTCATGTCTGAGACTCCTAGGTCCCAGGTTTAATCTCCCATATCACCATAAGTCAGAGCTGAGCAGTGCTCTGGTGAAAAAAACAAACAAATAAGCAAACAAAAACCCAACCGATCAAGTAAGATAATTTATCTACTTACCTGTTCTCTCTCAAATATGTCCATTAGGTGCTCAAGCCCGAGATTCCTTACAAATTGAGTTATGCTAAAATCTACTCCTGGAACTGGAATATATATATATAAAAAAAAATCCAGAACAAACAAAATGTCGTATCAGAATAATATATATTAATACTATAACAATAAAGTTTTGATATTAGTACATACATGAAGGATGTAAAGTAAATAGACACTTAGAATATAGTACTGAGAGTATAAAACACTGAAAAGAAGGGAGTCGGGCGGTAGAACGGTTAAGTGCAGGTGGTGCAAAGCACAAGGACCGGCAGAAGGATCCCGGTTCAAGCCCCCAGCTCCCCACCTGCAGAGTTGTCGCTTCACAAGTGGTGAAGTAGGTCTGTAGGTGTCTATCTTTCTCACCCTCTGTCTTCCCCTCCTCTCTCCGTTTCTCTCGGTCTTATCCAACAACGAAGACATCAATAACAACAATAATAACCACAACAATAAAACAACAAGGACAACAAAAAGGGAAGTGAATAAATATTAATAAATATTAAAAAACACTGAAAAGAGAAACCTAGATATTTTCAACATTTTTTAAAAGGAAAATCTTTTTTTTTTTTTTTTTAACTTTTTCTTTATAAAAAGGAAGCAGTGACTAAACCATAGGGTAAGAGGGGTACAACTTCACACAATTCCCACCACCAGAACTCTATCCTGTCCCCTCCCCTGATAGCTTTCCTATTCTTTAATCCTCTGGGTGTATAGACTCAAGGTTATTGTGGGATGCAGAAGGTTGAAGGTCTGGCTTTTGTAACTGCTTCCCTGATGAACATGGGTGTTTACAGGTTGATCCAAAATCCCAGCCTGTCTCTCTCTTTCCCTAGTGGGGAAGGGCTCTGGGGAAGTGGAACTTCAGGATACATTGGTGGGGTTGTCTGTCCAGGGAAGTCTGGTCAACATCATGCTAACAAAAATCTTTCTTTTTAAAAATGTTTTATTTATTTATTATCGGGTAGAGATGGAGAAAATTGAAAGGAAGAGAGGCAGAGACACCTGACACCCTGCTTCACCACTTGTGAAGTTTTTCCCTGCAGGCAGGGACCAGGGGCTTGAACCTGGGTCCTTTAGTACTGTAAGGTGTGCACTCAACCAGGTATGCCACCATCTGGCTCCCATTTTCAACATTTTAGAACACTTAACTAATGGGGGGTCTCCACTTGGAAAAAAAATCACATCAAAATCTACTAAAAACTAACCTTTGGATTTGGATTAAGAACTGAGGTAGGGTGTGTGTGTGTGTGTGTGTGTGTGTGTGTGTGTGTGTGTGTATGTGTGTGTGGTGGGGGGGGGATGAAGGTAGACACAATTAGACAGTGGTAGAGGAATAGTGACACTTTTTTTTTTGCCTCCAGGGTATTGCTGGGCCTTGGTGCCTGCACAATGAATTCACTGCTCCTGGTGGCCATTTCCCCCATGTTTGTTGTCCTTCTTGTTGGGGTTATTGCTGCTGTTATTGTGATAGGATGGAGAGAAATGGAGAGAGGTGGGGAAGACAGTGGGGAGAGAAAGACAGACACCTGCAGACCTGCTTCACTGCTCGGAAAACGAAACCTCTGCAGGTGGGGAGTCAGGGGCTTGAACTGTGATCCTTATGCTAGTCCTTGCACCCTGCGCCATCTGCACCCAACCTGTTGTGCTACCACCTGACCCCTGAATAGTGACACTTTTAAAAAAGTGAGAAAAGCATATTATATAAATATTATTCAATCAAAGTTCTAAAACTTTCGAATAGTATACTAACCTAAGCAGTAGGTTAGTATCATATCACTCATCAAATATCAACTTGGAAGGAAAAAAAATCTGATGAGGAATTATATTAAGAGTGTAGAGAGGGAGTCGGGTGGTAGCGCAGCAGGTTAAGCGCACATGGCGCAAAGTGCAAGGACCAGAGTAAGGATCTCAGTTCGAGCCCCCGGCTCCCCACCTGTAGAGAGTCACTTCACAGGCAGTGAAGCAGGTCTGCAGGTGTCTGTCTTTCTCTCCTCCTCTCTGTCTTCCCCTCCTCTCTCCATTTCTCTCTGTCCTATCCAACAACGACGACATCAATAACAACAACAATAATAACTACAACAATGAAAAACAAGGGCAACAAAAGAGAAAAAAAAGAGTGTAGAGAAAACAAAAGGCTAAAACAGGTTATGCTAAATAATTTAACAACAGTTATTATCTAAGTTAACAGCATTCCAAATATTTGACTATGAGTTTCCTTCCTTCTCCCCTCCTTCCCTCTCTTTCTGCAACCAAGTTAATCACTGGGGCTCGGTGCCTGCACCAACACTTCTACTGTTCCGGGCAGCGATTCTTCCCCATTTCCCCTTCATTCTTATTCTTATTATTTATTTATTTATATTTAAATATTTATTTATTCCCTTTTGTTTCCCTTGTTTATTGTTGTAGTTATTATTGATGTCATTGTTGTTGGATAAGACAGAGACAAATGGAGAGAGGAGGGGAAGGCAGAGAGGGAAAGAGAAAGATAGACACCTGCAGACCTGCTTTGCCGCTTGTGAAGTGACTCCCTTGCATGTGGGGAGCAGGGGGTTCGAACTGGGATCCTTACGTTGGTCCTTGTACTTTGTGCCACCTGTGCTTAACCTGCTGTGCTACTGCCCAACCCCTCTATTTTAATTTTTTAAAATTATTTTTATTTATTGGATAGACAGCCAGAAATTGAGAGGAATGGGGTGATAGAGAGGGAGAGACAGAGAGACACCTGCAGCACTGCTTCATCACTCACAAAGCTTCCCTCTGGGAGGTGGGGACCAGGGGCTTGAAGCTGGCTCCTTACACACTGTAACCTGTGCGCTCAACCAGGTGCACCACCACCCAGCCCCTATACTTTTCTGATAGAGGCAGAGACACTCAGGGGGTGGGAGTGGGGGGGGGGGATGGGAAGAAAGAAACCTGTAGCACTTCTCCACCTCATGAAGCTTACCTCCCACCCTCTCCCCCACATGTGGGGACCCAGGTCTTAAACTTGGTCTTCATATATAGTAATATGCTATACAAAGTGTACCACTGCTCAGTCTACAATTATGTTTAATAGAATGTCTCACCTTCCTTTTTCTCCAGATTAGAAGCACCCTCTGTTCCAGCTGAGGTAACTATTGAAGATAGTTCAGAAAAACTCCCAGATAAGTTGTCAAGACTGCTAGCTGCAGAAAGGCTTGATGGACTGGATGGACCTGAAGACAGAGCATCTGTGGTGGTTCCTGGGCTTCTTACACCATTGAGCACTTGTGGTTTATAACATGAAGGCAGAGCAGAAGGGGGCATGGCTGCTGTCAGAAGAGCACTGACATCATCTGCCTAGGATACAGGTCAGAAAGAAATGAAGTCTGTGATATGCAAGCATTTAAACTGTACTAAGTCCAAACAGAATGCATTTATTTATTTATTTATATTTATTGTTTTTGCTTCCCCCGTTTTTTTTATTATTGTTGTAGTTATTATTGTTGTTGTTGTTGTTATTGATGTCATTGTTGTTGGATAGGACAGACAGAAATGGAGAGAAAGGGGAGTCGGGCTGTAGCACAGCGGGTTAAGCGCAGGTAGCGCAAAGCACAAGGACCGGCATAAGGATCCCGGTTCGAGCCCCGGCTCCCCACCTGCAGGGGAGTTGCTTCACAGGCGGTGAAGCAGGTCTGCAGGTGTCTATCTTTCTCTCCTCCTCTCTGTCTTCCCCTCCTCTCTCCATTTCTCTCTGTCCTATCCAACAATGACAACAACAATAATAACTACAACAATAAAACAACAAGGGCAACAAAGGGAATAAATAAAATATTAAATAAATAAATTTAAAAAAGAAACATTAAAAAAAATGGAGAGAAAGATAGACACCTGCAGATCTGCTTCACCGCTTGTGGAGTGACGCCCCTGCAAGTGGGGAGCCGGGGGCTAGAACTGGGATCCTTACACCGGTCCTTGGGCTTCATGCTATGTGTGCTTAACCCCCTGCACTACCGCCTGACCCCCACAGAATGCATTTAATACTGAAAAACTCCAGCAGATTTGTACTAAATTGCTTATATAAAAACTTTAAAAAGTAAAACAAAATACTGCTCAGTTAAAGTGTCATTAAATATAAAACATATTTTCTAAGACATATAGAATCAAAATAAAATTAATGTAGCATAGTGCAAAAAAAATCCTTTTTCATAAACATGCTGAAAAATACTGAAATTATAGAAATATCAGTCTGAACAGGTTAAAGCTGTCACAACTAGTCAAAAGAAGTAATTCAACCTACAGGAAACTCCAGCACAAAGAATGATGGAAAACACTCAATAACATATTTGTTCTTCAGCGCATTAACCTATTTAATTAGTGATACATAACTTTATTTCACAGTGTTCAACTAACAGCAATATTCAGTAAGAAATAAATCAACACTTGTTTTCAAGGTTAATGATTTATACCGACTATTCCAATTCACACCTTGTTTTTCTTGTCTCAAGATTCCTATGATGTTCATACTTTGTATGCAATATTTATTTAAATAGTAGGATAACACAAGAACCCAGGTTCGAGCCCCTGGCCCCCACCTGCAGGAGGAAAGCTTCACAAGTGGTGAAGTAGGGCTGTTGGTCTACTGGTGTCTCTCTCCCTCTATATCGCCCCCTTCCCTCTCAATTTCTGACTGTTTCTATCCAATAAATAAATAAAGCTAAAAAAATATTAGGAGAATTTATTGGATGCACTTTATTGCCCCTGTTACTATACTGAGAATCAAGCACATTACCTAACTTAATTATTGTATTAACTAGACATGCACTTTATCCCCATTTATAGATGAGACAATTGAAGGTCTAGAGGTTAAGGTAAACTTTTAAGATTGTATTGTCTGTGACTTGGCTGGAATTTTTTTTTTTTAAAGATTTTATTTATTTATTCATGAGAAAGATAGGAGAAAGAACCAGACATCATTCTGGCACACATGCTGCCGGGGACTGAACTCAGGACCTCATGCTTGAGAGTTCAAAGCAAAATGGCTCATTTGGAGAGTGTATCTGCTTTGCCATATGCATGAACCAAGATCAAGCCTGGCCCCTTCCATTCTGGAGCAAGTTTCAGTGCTATGTATCTTGGGTCTTATCTCTTTCTCTCTGAATTTTTTTTTTTTTTTTAAACTTGCTCTGGAAATGAAGATGAAAACTTTCTTCCCAACATGATAAATTACAATTTATTGATTAAAACCCATAGCAGACATTTTAATAGCTTGAGAAGTGAAGTCTTGGTGTCAAGAGTCAATGTAATGGGGCCAAGTAGTGGCACATATGGTTGAACATATACATTATAGTGTGTAAGGACACAGGTCCAAGCCGCTAGTCCCCACCTGCAGGAGGAAAGCTTCACAAGCAGTGAAGCAGGGTGGCAGGTGCCTCTCTGTCTCCTTCCCTCCCTATATCCTCTCCCCTCTAAATTTCTGTCTTTATCCAATAATAATAATTATTATTATAACAACAACATCAGTCAATGGAAGTTCTCTGGAGCACTTTGTTTCACTGTTACTTTCCTGTCTTCAGTGGATATATGATGGGCAGACTGAATTCCAAAAGTTCACTTCTAAGGTAGTTTGGAACTAAATAAACATTTTCCTGGAGGAAATAATGCTACAAGTATGGCTGGGCTGTCAGTCTGCTGAGAAAAATCTATCTCATATAAGTGCTTCTGAACTATATCAGTTTCTTGATATAACTTGGGACAATGAAGTCTCTTTTAGTGGTTAGAAGAGAGTCCCTTTCCTTTCTTCCTCCAGAATTCTTCTGTTCTCTCTACTGCCCTAACCAATATCCTCAGTGACAGAAGAAAGAAAGGCAACTATCTCATAGTAGCCAAGGTAGAGGTGGAGGCTAGAATGGAGACGTCCTTCACAAGTTATCCTAGAAGAGCAAACAAAGTAATTCCATAGAAAACTGGAGAATGGGAATAGCCTTAGTGGTGTAAACAATAGAAATGATGGGATGGGGAGTCGCGCGGTTAAGCACACGTGGCACAAAGCACAAGGACCGGTGTAAGGATCCTGGTTCGAGCCCCCAGCTACCCACCTGCAGGGGAGTCGTTTCACAGGTGGTGAAGCAGGTCTGCAGGTGTTTATCTTTCTCTCCCCCTCTCTGTCTTCCCTCCTCTCTCCATTTCTCTCTGTCCTATCCAACAACGACATCAATAACTAATAACTACAACAACAATAAAACAAGGGCAACAAAAGGGAAAATAAAAACTTAAAAATTTTATATATATATACACATATATATATATATATATATATATATATATATATATATGTATATATATATAAAAGAAATGATGGGATGAGGCAGTGTGGGAGAATGTGCTCTAGTTGGTGCACATTCTGTGGCTTTACCTTGAGGGCAATGTTCCCAGCTGGAGAAATTCACCAAGATAGCTGGTCTGTACTTGTGCCATATATACTCTACCAACATGCACTGAGGAGCTATGCCTCTTTTATTTCCCAGCTAATGTAAAAAAAAGTGGCTCTACCTTGTAATTATTATTATTATTTTTAAAGATTTACTTACTTATTTTTATGAGATAGAGAGAGAACACCCAGGGCACACTGCTCAACGATGGTTCAAGGTGGACCATGCATCAAGCAGGCAGGATAGTGCTCTAACACACCGAACTGTCACGAGTCATCTATTTCTTTTTCCAATGTCCAAAAGTACTCAGTGGGAAATAAGTGATTAAGTCCATTATATTTTAACAACAAAGATGGTCTAAAAACCAAAATTTGCATTATTTACCATGGAGACACTTTATATAGGCCAAGTGAATTCTGAATCACGAAAGCATTGAGATTTTCCAAAGAGACCATCACTTACTGAAACTAAATCTAAAGGTGTTTGTCCTTCCTGATTTTTAAGAGTAGGATCAGCTCCATGGGCCAACAATAAAGCACAAAGCTGTGTCCGTCCCTTTTGAGCTGCTTCGTGCAAAGGTGTGAAAGCCCATTTGTCCGTGGCGTTGACACATGCATTATATTTTATTAGTAAAGCTGCTACATCTACATGCTGCAAAAGAACATACTCCTGTTACAGTCTGAAAGATTATTTTATCACATTTCATTTAAGAAGAAACTAGTGACCTTTTTTTTTCCCCTCCCCTCCAGGGTTATTGCTGGGGCTCAGTGCCTGCACTATGAATCCACTGCTCCTGGAGGCTATTTTTTCCCCTTTGTTGCCCTTGTTGTCTATTGTTATTATTGTTGTTGTCACTGCTGTCATTGTTGTTGGGTAGGACCGATAAAAATTGAGAGGGGAGGGGAAGACAGACAACTGCAGACCTGCTTCACTGCTTGTTAAGCAACACCCCTGCAGGTGGGGAGCCAGGGGCTCGAACCAAGATCCTTACGCATGTCCTTGTGCTTTGCACCATGGGCGCTTAACCTGCTGTACTACCGCCTGAACCGTTCCAACTAGTGACATTTTTCCATTTTTAAACTTGCTCTAGAAATGAAGAGGAAAACTTCCCAACACCATAAATTATTGATTAAAAACTATAGCAGACATTTTTTATATTTATTTATTTTCCCTTTTGTTGCTCTTGTTGTTTTTCATTGTTGTTGTAGTTATTATTGTTGTTATTATTGATGTCATTGTTGTTGGATAGGACAGAGAGAAATGGAGAGAGGAGGGGAAGACAGAGAGAGGGAGAGATAGACACCTGCAGACCTGCTTCACCGCTTGTGAAGTGACTCCCCTGCAGGTGGGTAGCTGGGGGCTCGAACCGGGATCCTTACTCCGGTCCTTGTGCTTTGTGCCATGTGTGCTTAACCCACTACACTACTGCCCGACTCCCTAAAGCAGACATTTTAATAGCTTGAGAAGCTAGAAAATAGTTAAGAATTCTCTGCAGGAGGAAACTAGACTAATATGATAAAAATCATATTAGTTAAAAAAAATTTTCACATCTTGTCAAGTGTTATAAATGCTGAAAGTCCACTAAGTCACCAGCCTCCCTCAAGTATTTAAAATGCACTCAGGTCAATGCTAATCATAACATGCAGGGCTGCTGTGTGAATCTCTACAGATTTCTATGAACTCTATGTTTTTTTTTCTTCCTGGAAGCCAACAAATAAAACCACCAGCACCACATGGCTAATAAAAGATAAGCGCTGTTAAGTGCAGGTGGCAAAGTGCAAAGTGTAAGGATCCTGGTTCGAGCCCCGGCTCCCCACCTGAAGGGGAATCACTTCCAGTGGTGAAGCAGGTCTGCAGGTTTGTATCTTTCTCTCCTCCTCTGTCTTACCCTCCCCTCTCCATTTCTCTCTGTCCTATCCAACAAAAATGACATCAGTAACAACAACAATAATAACTAAAACAATAATAAAAAAAAGGGCAACAGAAGGGAATAAATAAATAAATATTTTAAAAAAGCACAATATAAAAGATAAGCGCTAATGGAAGCTAATTAAGCAAATAGCAAAAGGTAGTGAATATTGTATCATAGAGTAAGCTTACAATAGATTTCGAATTGAAACTATTAAGTTACTTAAGTTCAAATTTACTTCTCCGTGAAGTAAGACCAACATACTAAATTTCCTTTAACTGTATGATACTGGCTCTTACTTTGAAAATTTCCAAGAACGGTACCATGGAAGAACTTACCCCATAAGATGCTGCGTTATGTAATGGAATAAGTCCTCCTTTGTCTTGAGCATTTACATCAGCTCCATGTTGCAACAAATATTCTGCAACTTCTAAATTATTATAGCCAGCTATTTAAGAAAAAAGTAAATTTAATATTTTAGTATAAAAATTACATAGATATCGATAATCTACATAGAAAGATCACCATTTTTTTAAAAAAAGGTATTTTTAATAAGTTAAAAATTATCCCCTGGGAGTCTATTAAAATTATCTTATGGAAAAAAACTACTCATTGATTTCAAGTTGGAAACTTCCAGTGATAATACCAATTCATAATACAGACTCAAATGTTATTTTAACACTTATTAAGGTTCTTTTTAAAAAGCTCTTATCAAAGTTCCTGTGTTCCTGTGTTATACAGAATGTTATATACAACTTTCTGAATTCAACTACATCCAATAAAAAGAATCCAAGATATATAAGCAAAGTTAGGAACACAAATGGCTGGTGGAGCGATATAAAACACACTTGACACTGTAAGATGTTCCAAGGGGCTAGGAGAAGGCTTACCTGATAAAGACTGCATCCTTTACCAAGTGGTGGTACAACTGGTTGAGTGCACACATCACAGTGCTCAAGGACCCAGGTTCAAGCCCCTGGTCCCCACCTCATAGAGGAAAGCTTCACAAGCAGTGCAGCAGAGTGGCAGGTATCCCTCCCTCCCTATCTCCCCATTCCCTCTTAATTTGTCTTTCTTTACCCAAAACGAACAAATCTTTCTCTCTCTCTCTCTCTCTCTCTCTGCAGGAAAATTTTAAAATTGTTCAGAGATACCAGGGTTGCACATACAATAAAGGCTTTATGAGGATACAATAAGAAGGTGGCTGGTGGCTAGGGCCCTAATAGGGAGTCCTGAGATTCCCAAACAGACATGATGGGCCTAGACCTCAAATAAATCCCTCTCTCCATTGTTACCAGTCATTTCTATCAGGAACAACATGATAGAACCCCTTTGTGGGCCCCCATAGGACCTTGCCCTCAACTTGGATCAACAATGGTAGACAATGTTCCATCCTCTGAAGGGAGGCTGGACAATATACTCTATGCTACACCTGAGGAAGATGGATCCTGATATTGGGGCAGCATGGAATGTTTCTAGTCATGATTACAGAATGTGAGCTCAGATTTACAGGGATGCAGAGGTCACATAGGCTTCTAAGCTGAATATGGGCTCCAGATCACATCAAATCAATGGGGTTCACAGTCAGCAATATTTATACACCTTTTCACATTTGGGAGGTACTTTCTTCCCTGATGCAATTTTCTGGTCCTTCTTCTAGCCATGACATCATCTCCCCAGACAATAATTAGGATCCACCTGCATATCAGATTTCAGGCTCAGGCAAAAAGAAAAGAAACAAAACAAAACAAAACAAAACAAAACAAAACAAAACCCACTAGTATAGCCACAGGCCCTTTGGAATATAACTAAAATATGCCTACTAGCTATCTACAAAATGGAGACACCCCACCCACCCAACTCTTCACTTGCACTATTCCAGCCTTTAGGTCCATAATTTTTTAAAAGATTTTATTTATTTATTAATGAGAAAGATAGGAGGATCGAGAGAGAAAGAGCCAGATATCACTCTGGTGCATGTGCTGCCAGGGATTGAACTTGGAACCTCCTGCTTGAGAGTCCAGTGCTTTACCCATTGCGCCACCTCCTGGACCACTAGGACTACGATTGGTCAACAATTTGGCTTTGTATGTTAACTCTCTTGTCAACCACCAGGTTCCAGATGCTAGCATGATACTGACCAGACTTCCCTGGACAGACAACCCCACCAATGTGTCCTGGAGCTCTGCTTCTCCAGAGCCCTTCCCCACTAGGGAAAGAGAGAGACAGGCTGGGAGTAAGGATTGACCTGCCAACGCCCATGTTCAGCGGGGAAGAAATTACAGAAGCCAGACTTTCAACCTTCTGCATCCCACAATGACCTTGGGTCCATACTCCCAGAATAAAGGTTAAAGAATAGGTAAGCTGGGAGCTGGGCAGTGGCGCAGCAGGTTAAACGCACGTGGCGCAAAGCGAAAGGACCCGCATAAGGATCCTGGTTGGAGCCCCCCACTCCCCACCTGCAGAGGAGTCCCTTCACAGGCAGTGAAGCAGGTCTGCCTGCAGGTGTCTATCTTTCTCTCCCCCTCTCTGTCTTCCCTTCCTCTCTCCATTTCTCTCTGTCCTATCCAACAATGACAGCAATAACAACAACAATAATAACTACAACAATAAAACAACAAGGGCAACTAAAGGGAAAATAAATAAATATTAAAAAAAAAGAATAGGAAAGCTACCAGGGGAGGGGATGGGATACAGAGTTCTGGTGGTGGGAACTGTGTCAAGTTGTACCCCTCTTATCCTATGGTTCAGTCAATGTTTCCTTTTTATAAATAAAAAATTAAAAAAAAAAAAAGAAGGTGGCTGATGGAGAAAGGCCTCAGGAGGTGGGGCTAGATATCATAATGGTTATGCAAAGAGATTCTCATGCTTGAGGCTCCAATGTCTCAGGTTCAATCCCTTGGACCATCTTAGCCAGAGCTGAGTAGTGCTCTGGTGGGAAGGAAAAAAAAAGAAAAAAAGGAAAAAAGAAAAAAAGAAAAAAGAAAAAAAAGCCAATGAGGAAAGCCTTAGGAGAAAACCAATCCTTACAACATCTTGCTCTCAAAAATAAAGTAAATTTATGTTTATCTAGTCTATGATATCTTACTAAGGTAGGCCTAAAAGTGAGTAACAAATAGCTTTGGCAATAGGTTTATACACTCTGAAGCTCTATTTGTGCTTCAGAGTCATCATCAGGAAAATGGAAAGCTCTTAGCATCCTTTGAGGAAGATTGGCTCCAACAAATAGACCTTTCCAGTTTGTATGGTCAAAACTCATCCACCAAAAATGATTCACACAATATAGTGATCTAGAATAAAGGTTCCAGAGTGTGTTACTAGTAGTCTCTTTCAACTGTTCTCACTGAAAGTAACTTAATCAGACTCGGAAAAGCATGAAATTCAGCTATCCTGACAAACGCACAGGAATATAATGGTGATACCAGAAATGTCTGATTTAGATCTTTTCAGTTGACTTGAAGGAAATGCATTTTACCCAGGTAAAATCAATCTTAGATGTCACCAGGCTGGACCAATGAAACTTCATTCACTTACCTGCTAAGTGTAAAGGTGTTGAATGTCGACCTTGAGTATCACGGCAATTTACATTATCAGGTGAAGATAGCTTTTTTACTCGAGCTAAACAACCTTTCTTGGCAGCATCTAATAAAGCTGCATCTCCTCGAAGCAGATCCTGTATATCCGTATCTCCATCTTTAACAAGATCCAAAGGAGTATTTCCATCTCTGTTTTTCTTTGTAGGGTCTGCACCATGCTGGGTATATGAGAAACAGAAGTGAAAGAATGACTTGAGTTTGCTCAAGAGAATAAGCTACTTAATTATACCAAAGGAAATGGTTTTATGTGAGATACTACCTTAAGGATTAATGTGACTATTACATTTATTTTTTTTGTCTCCAGGGTTATTTCTGGGGCTTTGTGGCTGCACTACAAATCCACTGCTCCTGGCAGTCATCTTTTTTTTTTCCCCATCGTTGTTGCTGCTGTTGTTGTTGAATAGGACAGACAGAAATTGAGAGAGGAAGGGTAGACAGAGAAGGGAAGCTAGAGATAGACACCTACAGACCTACTTCATGGCTTGTGAAGCAACTCCCCTGCAGGTAGGGAGCTGGAGGCTCAAACCGGGATTCTTGCATGGGTCCTTAAGCTTTGAACTATGTGCACTTAACCCGGTGTACTACCGCCCGCTCCCTACATTTACTTTACATAGAGAAAATTATAGTAAAGGAATACAGAGGCAGCTTAGTACTACTGGATTTTTACACTGCATTAACAGTCAGACTTTTTGAACGTATTTCATTAAAACTTAGCTTTGTATGCTATTTTTATTTTTCACCAATACAAGCAAGGTATATATTTAACTATAACTATACTTCTTTTTACTGTAAAATATCAACACTGGTACTAGTATTAAATCAACAGTATCAATTTTACTAGTGTTAAATAAATCTGATTTATAAATCACATATCCATGAACAATTTTAAAATTAAAGGACTAAATTGAATAATTTAAGAGAATTATCACATGATAATAAGTCATTTATATAACATATATCTGTTAGAAACATATTTGTAGGTTATCATATGAAACTGTTTGTAGTATTTATTCCAAAACCTAGGTAGAGAATTAACTTGCTACCTCTTTATCAGCTTAGGTTTATAGTAGTTATTAAAAATACTACATAGACTATCTATAGGAAGTACTTAAATATACCTGGAGCAGAAGTTTACAAATTTCATATTTTCCTTTTGCTGCAGCTTCATGTAAAGGAGTAAATTTCCATAAATCTGCTACATTAACTACTGCTCCATGCTTCACAAGAAGTTCTGCCACTTCATAATGTCCATAAGAACAGGCATTGTGCAAAGGAACAAGGCCTCTGAAATGAATAAATTAAACAAGTGATATAACACAATATAGTTGCAATGAGGAGTGGGGAATGCCCCTCAGAATCATTTGGTCTGGCCCAGACAAAGCAAGTACAGGTAGGACTTGAAATTCAATAAATCTATGAGTTTTTAAAATAGTAACACACCACCTGTGAAGTGACTCCCCTGAAGGTGGGTAGCCGGGGGCTCAAACCAGGATCCTTACGCCAGTCCTTGTGCTTTGTGACTCATGCGTTTAACCCGCTGTGCTACCACCCAACTCCCGAATAATGATAATTTCATAGAATGCTATAAATATCCAAGTGGCCCAAGGCAAAAAAAAAGTTCCTACCCTTGGTTTAAGTAATTACACAAGGGATACTCATACTGATGACATTTCATATAATCTAAATTTATTGAAAGAAGAAACAGAGAAAAACCTGTTTTTAAAAACTCATTCATTCTTCCTTCTCTCTTATTTATTTATTTACTTATTTATTACCAGAGCTTTAGCTCTAGATTCTGGTGGTACAGGGGATTGAATTTGGGACTGTGGAGTTGCAGGTATGAAAGTCTCTTTATATAACCATTATACTATCTCCCCTGTCCAGGAAAAAGACAAATCAAAACAAACAAAAAACTTGAATAAAGCAAACACATACTTGTTGGGAATCACATTTTCCAAGAGAACTAGTTTGAAGTCAATGTATTAGTTGAAAGTTGTATTACATTAGAAACTAGGATCACAGGGGCCAGGTGGCAGCATACCTGGTTAAGTGCACATGTCACAATGTGTAAGGACCCAGGTTCCAGCCGCCTGGTCCCCACCTGCAGTGGGAAAGCTTTACAAGTAGTGGAGCAGTGCTACAGGTGTCCCTTTGTATCTTTCCCTCTCTCTTTTTTTAATTTTCTTTCTTTCTTTCTTTATTGGATAGCCAGAAATCAAGAGGGAGAGAGATAGACAGACAGACATCTGCAGCACTACTTCAGCATTTGTAATGCTTTCCCCCTGCAGGAGGAGGTCAGAAACTTGAACCTGGGTCTTTGCACACAGTAACGTGCACTCAGCCAAGTGCGCCACCACCGAGCCCCAGTATCTCTCCCTGTCTCTCCTTTCCCTCTTGATATCTGGATGTTTCTATCCAGTAAATAAATAAAGATAAAAAAAATTTACACACACAAACAAAAAAACCCCCAAACAACTATCACATTAATGTAATCTCCTTAGTCATGAGATTGTAAGGCACTGTGCAAACTTTTTTATTTTTTTTTTTAACTAGAGTACTGCTCATTTCTGGTTTTTGGTGGTGCGGTGGATTGAACCTGGGACTCTGGAGTCTCAGGCATGAGAGCCTCTTTGCATATGTCATCTAGCCTCTAAATAAACCTTTATACAAATGCTACCATACAATCTTAACTGAAAAAAAAAACTGTAGATAAGCCAATGTTTTCTCTGAAAATAAGAAAGCTACCAACTCTTATGTACTTGCCCTTTATCTTTAGCATGCACATCAGCTCCGTGCTGCAGCAGATACTCCACCACAGAAACCCTGTTATAACCAGCTGCAAAATGGAGGGGGGTTGACTGACGTCCTTCAATATCTCTGCAGTTGACGCTCTGAACTGTACACAATTTCTGTACAATGGAATAGAGAATAAATATATTCTGACTTTTAGTTTAGAAGAAATTTCAAATGTATGTTACTATTTCATCAAATCAGTATTTTTCAGAAACTATTGTTTCATCTTGCCATTTACTGGGAATTCATCTGGTCCTCTCATCTATGCCCGCATCATGTTTTGTTCAAGTCAGTAGGTATATTTTATCATTACCACTATTATTTATTTACATAAAGGTAACTTACATGCTAGCTGTAACTAATCATAAAACTCTCATTTTCGTGCCAAGTAAGTGTAGATATATACTGGATCATGGGAGCACTGGTATTCCCCTAGGGTTTTGATATGTCTGGAAGGTGGCAGAATGGGTGGCGCACCCAACTTACAAGCATGAGGTTCTCAGTTTGATCCCAGCACTATGTCTATCAGAGTCATGCTCTAATTCTTTCTCTCCTCAATAAATAAGTCTTTTAAAAAAAGGCAAGAAAAACCTTCAGAATTACAGACCTCACCAACTGAGTTATAAATTTGTACTTTAACAAGACCAATCCCTAAATGATCTGTAAGCACGGTAGATTTTGAGCAGTACCACTCTAACACAGTGGTCTTAAATTACCACAGGAATCTGGTGCCCTTTCCAGATTTTCTTCTTCTTCTTTTTTTTTTTTTGCCTTCAGGGTTATCGCTGGGGCTTGGTGCCTGTACTACGAATCCACTGCTCCTGGAGGCCATTTTTTGGTTCTGCTGTTGTTGTCATTATTGTATTGTTGTTGTTGGGTGGGACATAGAAAAATCGAGAGTGGAGGGGAAGACAGACAGGTGGTAAGAAAGACACAGACCTACTTCACCACCTATGAAATGACCCCCCCTACAGGTAGAGACTCAAACTGGGATCCTTATGCCAGTCCTTGAGCTTCGTGCCGTGTGCTTAACCTACTGTGTTACCGCCAGCCCTCATCATTCCAGATTTTCTAATATAATGTGTCTGAGGTAAGGCCTAAAATTTTATATTTCTATCACATTCCCAGGTGATATGGCACTGGTGGTCAAGGAACTAAGAGAATTAAATTGTATTGTAAGGAATAAATTAACTGGAGCTGGATGGTGGCACACCAGGTTAAGTGAACATTGTATAAAGCGCAATGACCTACGCAAGGACTCTGGTTCCAGTTCCCCACCTGTGGGGGGGGGGGGTTTGCTTCACAAGCAGTGAGGCAAGTCTGCAGGTGTCTATCTTTCTCTCACTCTATCTCCCCGTAACTCTCAATCCTATCCAATAAAATGAAAAAATGGCCACCAGGAGCAGTGGATTCGTAGTGCAGGCACCAAGCCCCAGCGATAACCCTGAAGGCAAAAAAAAAAAAAAGAATATATTAACTAATAGGATGCAATGTGCTATCCTTGGAATAATAGTTACTCAACTAGATTTTGTGATTTTTAAAAAAATATTTATTTATTCACTTTTGTTGCCCTTGTTTTATTGTTGTAGTTATTATTGTTGTTGTTGATGTCATTGTTGTTGGATAGGACAGAGGGAAATGGAGAGAGGGGAAGACAAGAAAGGGGAAGAGAAAGATAGACACCTGTAGACCTGCTTCACCGCTTGTGAAACGACCCCCTGCAGGTGGAGCCGGGGGCTTGAACCGGGATCCTTATGCCGGTCCTTGCACTTTGCATCTCATGCACTTAACCCGCTGCACTACCACCTGACTCCCAATTTTGTGATTTTAATTTCGATGATGAAGCTTTGCTGAAAAAGGGTACAAAATGCTATCTATAGTAAAGATAAACCGGGTCTGAAGCTATAGATTAAGTTATTGGTTTCAACTCTTTATGCCTCTATGATTTATTAATTTCAAGTTGAACCCCAACACTGATGAAACCTCAAAGAGGAACTATTACCATTCAGCAAAGGAAGACCACTATTGGAGAGATGGGGCACAACATAGCTAATGGTGGATACTGAGGGAGGAAATATTTCAGTCTAGGTGAACTTAACATTATTAGGAGACAGTAGCTCTGGAAAATGGCAACACAGAAAAGGCTGGGTACTCACAGCGAATAGAGGAGCAAACAAGAGAAAAAAGCAGAAGAAATGTGTAGATAGAATACAAACCGCTCAAGTTTTTCTCCGATTTTATTACATGTGCCAAATGTCAACAATAAAGGACAGTGATTTTATATACCTTTTTCTTTTAAAGAAGCAAATAGGTTCTTCAAACAGAATTCATTGCCATAAATATGCATTTATTTAAACTTCTGACTGAGATTATGTGAAATTAAAAGTACAAGGTCTCTTTCATCACTTTTTAACTTTCATTAGTAGAACTAGAATCACCTTGTAAAACAAAGCTTATATCAACAGATTTTTCTTTATAATAATAGATTTATCACACACTATCAAAAAAAAAAAGCTGAAAGTAATAAAAATACAAGATTGTATCTTACTTTTACAGTTTCTACATCGCCAGCTTTTGCAGCTTCCAGTAATTGTCTGTCTGCTTCTGAATTCCCTAGTGGGATACCCTCTAAAAAGAGAAAAGTGTGATTAATTTTCATCTAGAACATGAGACTATGCTTTAATGGAGTCATCTGGAAGTTCCTTCCTCCCTTTTTATAGTTTCATAGGTTTTGTAAGAATCTCTATGGCAATCAGCTTAATAGCGAAGTCATACTGAAAAGTGGAAAAATAATAAAGTTAGGAGTGTAACGGCTAGAGATCTAACCATAGTCCTGTTATTAACTAGCTAACTGAACTAGGGCAAGTCATTTGAACTTGTTTTTTTTATATTTATTTATTTATTTATTTTCCCTTTTGTTGCCCTTGTTTTTAATTATTGTTGTAGTTATTGATGTCATTGTTGTTAGAACAGAGAGAAATGGAGAGAGGAGGAGAAGACAGAGGGGGAGAAAAAGATAGACACCTGCAGACCTGCTTTACTGCCTGTGAAGCGACTCCCCTACTGGTGGGGATCCAGGGGCTCGAACCAGGATCCTTATGCTGGTCCTTGTGCTTCATGCCACGTGAGCTTAACCCACTGCGCTACCGCCTGACTCTCAGTCATTTGAACTTTTTCACCTCAAACAGACAACAGAAATATCTGACATGCAGAGGACTTAGTGGAGGTTGTATTGTTATGTGGAAAACTGGGAAATGTTACGCTTGTACAAACTACTATATTTACTGTTGATTGTAAAACATTAATCCCCTAATAAAGAAAAAAAAAAGAAATATCTGATGTGGTCATGAAGACACTACATCCAGTGTTATAGTAATGCAGGTCGTGGGGTGGTGGGGTACATAAGGTGCTGAGTTAGATTCCTGTCATTGCAAATGTCAATCATATTCTGGCCTTCTCTCCTTATCTTTTTCCCATAAGCAAATACATCTATAAAAAAGATGCTATAGTAAGAAGAAAAACAAAATCTGATTTTAAAAAATCAAGACTTTTAAAAAGAGAGAGGCACTGGACTAGAAGATATCAGAAGTCACTTTTAGCTTTGAAAAATCTATGTTTTGCAGCTCATTTAAAATGAAAGAAATATCTACCTTCTATCTTAGAATAAAATTAACTCATTGAAGGCTGAAGACTAGGGCTGGGGAGGTAGCTCAGCATATTAGAGCACAGGATTTGCAAGCCCGAGGGTCCAGGTTAATTTCTGGCACTACTGTATGACAGAGTCAAGCAGTTTCTCTTATCTTTAGTTAAGTGAATAAATAAACTTTGTTCTCTAGTTACTGTGAGAGAGAGCTTATGTTCACACATATCCATAAACTACTGCAAAATATATACCTGAAAGCAGAAGTACACTAGAGTTTGCAGTGAGTACCCCCCTAACACTTCCTCTCCACTATTCCAAGCTTTGGGTCCATGATTGCTCAACAATTTGTTTGGCTTCGTATGTTAACTCTCTTTTCAATCACCAGGTTCCAGATGCCACCAGGATGCTGGCCAGGCTTCCCTGGATTGAAGACCCCACCAATGTGTCCTGGAGCTCAGCTTCCCCAGAGACCCACCCTACTAGGGAAAGAGAGAGGCAGACTGGGAGTATGGACTGACCAGTCAACGCCCATGTTCAGCGGGGAAGTAATTACAGAAGCCAGACCTTCTACCTTCTGCAACCCTCAATGACCCTGGGTCCATGCTCCCAGAGGGCTAGAGAATGGGAAAGCTATCAGGGGAGGGGGTGGGTTATGGAGATTGGGTGGTGGGAACTGTGTGGAGTTGTACCCCTCCTACCTTATGGTTTTGTTAATTAATCCTTTCTTAAATTAAAAAAAAAACAACTTTGTTCTCCCACTCCAGCTTGGTGCCTACAGAGGGGAAGCTTCAGGGGTGGTACAGCAGTGCTGCAAGTATCTCTCCTCTCTCTCTTCCCCTCTATCAAATACAGAGAAAAAGAAGGAGGATGGAGAGGAGGAAAAAAACAGGTCTCTGGGAATGGTGGGATTGTGTAGGCATCAAGCAAGCCCTAGCAAAAACTCTAGTGGCAAGATGGCAAGATAAACAAAAACCTTGAGGTCTTAGCAGTTGCTCAGTGGTTATAGCACATGCATAAGGCCCTGGACTTGAACTCCACCATAAGAGCATTCATGGACTCCCCAAAATGGTGGCACAATGCTTTGGTGTCGTGCCCCTGCCCCCTCCATCCCTTTCTCTCTGCCTCTTTTCTCTCAGAATATAGAAAGAAAACTAGGCTGGAGAGGTTAGCATAGAGGTATCTCACATGTGCAATGTACTAGGTCCATTCCCAGACAGCACATTAAAATAAACAAAAACACAGGCAAGATAGGAAGCTCACTTGGGAAGGCACCTGTATTGTCATGTCTGCTACCCAACTCTTCGGGCGCTGTATGAAGTTGTAGTGCTATATTTCCTTTCTCTCTCTCAACCTTTCTATATGAAAAAGTCAGCCCAGAGTGGTGAAGACCCAGCAATGAGAAAAACACATACACAACATCTTAAAAGCACCAGAAACGAATATAGGTAGATATTTTAAGAAAAGATTTACAGGTAGTCCTCAGTGATTAGGTTTTGTTTCTGAAACCTGGTAGAGCAGGGGAGGGGAATTTTTTTTTTTTTAAACCAAGGGCTATTTGGATATTTATAGCATCATTTTCCAGCCATACAAACTTACCAACTTAAAAATAAGCACTTAGGGAGTCAGGTGGTAGCACAGCAGGTTAAGCACATGTGGTGCAAAGTGCAAGGACTGGCCTAAGGATCCCGGTTCGAGCCCTTGGCTCCCCACCTGCAGGGGAGTCGCTTCACAGGCAGTGAAGCAGGTCTGCAGGTGTCTGCCTTTCCCCCTCTGTCTTCCCCTCCTCTCTCCATTTCTCTCTGTCCTATCCAACAATGACGACATCAATAACAATAGCAATAATAACTACAATAATAAAACAATAAGGGAAACAAAAGGGAATAAATAAATGTTAAAAAAAGGTTAGCACTTAATACCACTATGGAAAAGCTCCTAGATTTATTGACTTTTGAGTTCTGCCTGTGGTTGCCTTAGCAGGGTCAGAACAACTGATTTTGCAGGCCATACTAACAGCCAGATCTGGGTGGTGGGAGTAGATAGCATAATGGTTATGACTCTCATGCCTGAGGTCCCAAAGTCCCATGTTCAATCACCCCGCACCACCCTAAGCCAGAGCTGACCAGTGCTCTGGTTAAAAAAAGTATTTTATCTCCACAGTGGGATAGCTACCACCCAAATGTTCCCTACTCCTGCAGTAGATAAATGAATTTATCAGTAAAGGAGGTGCTGGCTCTTACCAGTACTTCCACAGTAATGTATTACACTGATCATGGGCTTATCAACCATCTTTAATGTCACTTTTGCATAATTTATAACATTCAAAAAATCTTTTTTAGTGGTTTTATTCATTTATTGGATAGAGATAGGAACATGTGAGATAAAGAGGGAGATGCAGCACTATCCCACCACTTGTGAAGCTTCCCCCTCTATGGGGGCTTGAACCTGGGCCATTATGTACTGTAACATGCACACTCAACCAGGTGTGCCACTGCCTGACCCTATTTGTAACGTTTAAAATATAGTTTTGATTTTTTTTCCAGTAGTATACAGTACTGTAATTAAAAAAAAAATACCTTGTACCATGGAGTGCACAGTAAAGTACAAATACTGAAAAATGCTAGTGTAGTGTACACTGACAGTGGGAATAAGAGTGAAGCAGGGAGGCGAGGTGAGATGAGATTCTTGTAGCTGAACGTTTCTTGTACACTGTCAGAACACTGACTCATCAGATAGCCCAAGAGCTGATCCTAACTTCTGAGTGATCTATAAACAAAGAGGTCATTCAGTGAGGACTAGCTGTATTTATTCTTATGGGGTAGGGGGCAGGGCACTTCTTAGTGATGCTGGGAATTGAACCTGGGACCTTTGAGGCCTCATGTATGCAGCAAGTCTGCTGCACTCCTGCTGCACACTTCCTCGGCTCTTTTTTTTTTAAAAGAAACTTATTTATTTTCCCTTTTGTTGCCCTTGTTTTATTGTTGTTATTGATGTCGTTGTTAGGCAGGACAGAGAAAAATGGAGAGAGGAGGGTAAGACAGAGAGAAGCAATTTATTTAGAGAAACTAGACAGAAATGTTACTAGAACAAAATAATTATCTAAGAATACTTGGAGATTGAATATAAAAAAATTCTAAAAAAAAAAAAAACCCAAAATTCCTTAAAAAAAAAAAAAAAGAAAGAAAAAGAAAAAGAAAAAAGAAAGGTAGACATCTGCAGACCTGCTTCACCACCTGTGAAGTGACTCCCCTGCAGGTGGGGAGCCAGGGGCTTGAACCGGGATCCTTATGCTGGTCCTTGTGCTTTGCACCATGTGTGCTTAACCCACTGCACTACCACTCGACTCCTTTTCTTTGGCTCTTAGTGAATTATTTTTATGCTGGGGTAAAGTGTCTTAGGCTAGTGTATTAAAGGCAGAACTGAAATGATTTGGGAAAGTATCAGCTGTAACATAGCATTAAAGTTATAAGACAAAGAAGAAAACAAAAAATACAATTTAGAACTGCAAATTAAAATTAAGAGATACTGTCTCTACTCCCACCCTACCCCTTTCACTGGTGGGCAACAAAGGCATGAGGGAGTTACGCTGATATTACTTCTATAGTTTGTATTTTAAAAGACTGATTTTTTCTGTAGCACATACCCAGTCAATCTTACCCAAGGAAAATATTGTATATAGTTGATAAGGAAAATGAGTGCTGTTATATACTCTCTGTGGGAGTGTAAAATGGCACATAATTTGTAGTTAGTTCAGTTTGGGCATTTCCATAACCCAATTCCATACTTTTAAAGCAGTGTTTCACTTAAAATTGGGTTTCTAAACTACAAGTATAGGAATCATCAAGGGTGACCAATGGAAAAAAAAAAAAGGTTTTATCTGATATATTTCTTCTCACCTGAGATGTCAACAATATCCAGTTAAATTTTAGTAAACTGTAGAGATATATGTACAGACACTTTAAAATTTATAGGAGGAGGTAGCCTGGGAAGTGGCACTGTGGCTAGACTATAAGGATTCCAAGTGTAAAGTCCTTAGTTTGACTCTTAGCATTATGCAGTTATGTTTTTTTTTTCTTCTCTTACTCATTATTAAAAAAAAAATTTCTGGGCTAAAATGTTTTGATTTATGCCAAGTGAACAGCTATTCAATCTAAAGTATTTTGAAACAAATATATTCAACAGTTAAAAAGTTTTACGTTTTCCTTTATAACTTCTACATGGCAGGGTCAGTTTACTTTTTTTAAGACTTTTAAAAAAGTTTTTATTTATTTGGTGGTGGGGAGAGAACCAGAGTACTGGCACATGTGATGTCAGGAATTGAACTCAGGAATTGATGTTTTGAGAGTTCAATGCTTTATCCACTATATCATTTCCTGGGCTGCTGCAGGATCAGTTAGTTTAAGAATATTATTTGTCACTATGGCACCACTCTAAGAAATAAATGTCTTTAAAAAAATTTATTGATTTTCCCTTTTGTTGTCCTTGTGGTTATTATTGTTATTGATGTTATTAGGACAGAGAGGAATCAAGAGAGAGGGGAAGACAAGGATAGACAGCTGCAGACCTGCTTCACTAATTGTGAGGTAATCCCCTGCAGGTGGGGAGCCAGGGGATTGAACCAGGATCCTTTCGATGGTCCTTGCACTTCATGTCATGTACATTTAATTACCGCCTGAACCCCAAAATATGTCTTTTAAAACGATTTCTTTCTTTCTCTCTGCAACAGCAACTGCTATTTCTTACTATTCAGCTTTTTAGATAAAAACTTAAGAACCTCTCATGCCTGAGGCTCTGTCAAGTCTCAGGTTCAATCTGTTGCACCACCATAAGCCAGGGTTGAGCAGTGCTATGTTAAAAAAAAAAAAAAAAAAAAAAAGACTTAAGAACCAGCAGTTTATTTAGAGAAACTAGACAGAAATGCTACTGGAACAAAATAATTACCTAAGACTACTTGGGCATTGAATATAAAGTGGTGACTGAAGAAAAAAAAAATTCTAAAAGAAAAAAAAAAGAACCCCAAATTCCTTTAAAATTTTTTTGTGTGTGTGTTTACTACCAACTCTTACATATGTGAAGAAATTAACTGCTAATTACAAAAGTGACTTTGGGGCACATTTAATAATACCTTGAAGAAGTTGTTGCACATTTTCATTTCCCATCTGCAAAGCAGTGAAGCCCTGAAGTGATATGATGTTAGGATCACACCCATAGCTCAAGAGTAGGCGGCAGGTTTGTAAATGACCACAATGTGCAGCTCTGTGCAGAGAAGTCTGACCAAGATTATCCAAAGCATTAACCTTAACAATACAGAAACAAACAAACCGAAATTAGTTTGCACTGTACAAATTAAAACTACAGAATCATTTATTTAACACTGGTCCTAATGTAGTAATCTTAATTATTCTCTTATGAATTATTTTTGTCCAAATCTGATGGTTGACACCAAAAGACCCAATTATGGGTTAATAATGTAAGCTGTTAGGAAGTAACAATTGCATTAACACAAAGTATTCACACATTTACCAGAGAGCTCTGTATCTCTTGAGAGGCAAAACATGGAGACTAACCCCAAGATAAGACAGTACCAAAATCTTACTACATTAGCATAAAGCTTATTTCTTTTTTTTTAAATATTTATTTTATTTATTTATTCCCTTTTGTTGCCCTTGTTTTATTGTTGTAGTTATTATTGTTGTTGTCGTTGTTGGGTAGGACAGAGAGAAATGGAGAGAGGGGAAGACAGAGAGGAGGAGAGAAAGATAGACACCTGCAGACCTGCCTCACCGCCTGTGAAGCGACTCCCCTGCAGGTAGGGAGCCGGGGCTCGAACCGGGATCCTTATGCCGGTCCTTGTGCTTTGCGCCACCTGCGCTTATCCCGCTGCGCTACAGCCCGACTCCCAAAGCTTATTTCTTATTAATTAACTTATTTCTGTTGATCTATGTCTTCCACTTTGTCATGTGAAATATTGATATTGTACATATACATGTTACGATGCATTAACAATATTTCTCAATTAAAAGGTCAAATCTGCTACAATGCTAAATCTTCCAAAAACATATTGAGCAAAAAGTCTCACAATGTTGAAATATGCACATTATTTCACTCCATAAACATGAAGGTCCAGAACAGGCAAATCTAATTTATAAATCCAGGAAAAATCAGAACAGTAGTTGCTTCTAGGGTGTGGAGATTACCTTGGATGGGCAATTCATCTACCTGATAATGCACTATATCTTGTCAAGTTTTTGATTATACAGGTATATGCATCAGCCAAAATTTAGTAAATTCATATCAGGTTTGTGCATTTTGTTGTACAAAAATTTTACATACAAAAAAAAAAAACAAAAATCCGGTGTAAGGATCCTGGTTTGAGCCCCCGGCTCCCCACCTGTAGGGGACTCACTTCACAGGTGGTGAAGCAGGTCTGCAGTTGTCTATCTTTCTCTCCCCCTCTCTGTCTTCCCCTCCTCTCTCCATTTCTCTCTGTCCTATCGAACAGCAATGACATCAATAACAACTACAACAATAAAAAAGAAAAAGACACAAAACGGAATAAATATTTTAAAAAAAATTAAAACAAAACAAAACAATACTGACCTCTATCTGATCGTCTATGTTTAAGTAATATGGACAAATATAGATTGCAAATTACTCTGAAAAGTATAAAAATAAGATTTATTTTAAAATATTTATTTATTGTATACAGACAGAAACTGAGAAGGGGAGATAGAACAAGAGAGCAAGAGACACCTGCAGCACTACTTCACATCTTAGATGAGGCTTTTCCCCTGCAGATGGGGACTGGGGGCTTGGATCTGTGTCCTTACATATTTTATCATGTGTGATCAAGTGGGTGTACTATCACCCTGCCCCCCCAAAAGATTAAGGAATAAATGGGGTGGGGGGAGAACAGAGGACAGATGTTATATCTAGCAATACAGTAAAAATGTTAGTGATAGAATCTAGGTGGTGAATATATAGTTATTCTCTGTAAAATTGCTTCAACTTGACTGAAAATTTTTGAAAAATTCCAGGGACGGAGCGATGGCATACTTGGTAAAGTGTACACAGTACTATGCTTAAGGGTCTGTGGAAGAACTTGCTCCCCATCTGTAGCATGGAGACTTTGGAGTGGTGAAGCAGGTATGCAGGTGTCTATCCCTCTTTCTCTCCCTGCCCCCTCAATTTCTATCTGTCCCATCGAATAAAATAGGGGGAAAAAAAAGGTGGGCAGGTGGTGGTGCACCTGGCTAAGCATACACATTACAAAATGCACAAGGACCAGGGTTTGAGTCCCTGGTCCCCCACCAACAGTGGGGGGTGCAGAGAAGCTTCATGAGTGGTGAAGACTGCTGCAAATGTCTCTTTCCCTCCCTACCTCCTCCTCCCCTTCTCAATTTCTGTCTCTATCCAATAATACATAAATAAAATAAAATAAAAGGAAGAAGGAAAAAATCGTCTCTGGGGTAGTGGATTCGTAGTGCTAGCAATAAGCCCAAGCAATAACCTTGGAGGAAATAAAAAATTACCTCTAGCATCTACTATCATCTTTACTCTAGTCCTTCCTACCTCTTCAAAATATGAGAAAAATTTGGCTTATGGGGGGGGGGGGGAGAGGAGAATCCCTCTTTAATAAAAGAAAAAAGGGGGAGTCGGGTGGTAGTACAGAGGGTTAAGTGCAGGTGGTGCAAAGATCAAGGACCAGCATAAGGATCCCAGTTCAAGTCCCCGGCTCCCCACCTGCAGGGGGGTCACTTCACAAGCAGTGAAACAAGTCTGCAGGTGTCTATCTTTCTCTCCCCTCTCCATCTCCCCCTCCTCTCTTCATTTCTCTCTGTCCTATCCAACATAACTACATGAATAACAATAATAACTACAACAATAAACAACAAGGGCAACAAAAGGGAATAAATGAATAAATATAAAAAAATAAAAAGGGGAAAAATGTGAGAAATTAAGTTCCTCAATAATGAATTATGTGGCCATTAATGTATTCTGAGATACTGTGCAATTCAAGTTCATATTTATCAAATTATACTACATCTGAACAGAAATATAGTAAGATTTTATCAGTGAACTTAAAACTAGACTATAAAATAGATAGTCTTCATGCTAATGGGACCTGGAAAATCAATTAAAAATACTCAGAGCAATTAATATATTTATTCACACATCAAAAGCATATTGAAATCAGAAGTATATTCACTTGGAAACTTTTATTTGGGTGCCACTCTTGTGTCAAGGTTAAGGTAAACAACTTGTCCTGTGGGTCTGAACCTATTTTAAAGCCTGTGTTTCAGGAAATTCCTCAGTGCCAGCTAAACAGGATGTTTGGTCACTCTAATTAAAATTGTTTCACTGAGCTTCAAACTCAAGTTTAATATGCACTCAGGTATGAAAAAAGTAATCAATGAGAAATTTATAGAACAGACAAATAAGATATGCCAAGCAGTCAAGCAGAAATAAACTTTATTTTATTCAATAATTTACAGTAGGAAAGGCTGAGAGGATACATTATCAACAATTCCCCCAAGCCAAAGAGAAATTAGGACAAAGAGAGGCAATACAAAAGGAAAAGTAGAATTCTTTCTCAGACTGTAAGAAATACAGTGATTATCAGAGGATGGGGCATATAACCTTGGTGGATGGTTCAATGACTTCACACCACCATGTATGGGTGCAAAATTATACTCCTGAAATCTTATAATTTTGTAAAACACTGTTAACAACTAATACAAAAATTTAATAGCTAAATGAAATCCTAAGATGACAAGTCAGAATCAGTATTTCTAGCTGGGGATATTTTGAAGAGTGTACTGTTGGATAATCTTTCCAGAGGAGTCTGGTTAAAAGAAGTGGAGAAGGGTGGGTACATAGAGATAATATATTTTTGAGGGAGTTGGGCGGTAGCACAGCGAGTTAAGCGCATCGCATGTGGCACCAAGCACGAGGACCGGCGTAAGGATCCCGGTTCAAGCCCTCAGCTCCCCACCTGCAGGCGAGTTGCTTCACAAGCGATGAAGCAGGTCTGCAGGTGTCTGTCTTTCTCTCCCCCTCCGTCTTCCCCTCCTCTCTCCATTTCTCTCTGTCCTACCTAACAATGACGACATCAATAACAACACTACTAACTACAACAATAAAATAAGGGCAACAAAAGGGAATATTTTTTTAAAAATCTTAAAAAATATTTTTGAGTAATTTCATAGTAAAAAATACAGAAAAAGTTCCTGCAGAGCTCATTTTAAGTACAGATTCTCAAGAAAAAAACTTATGTTTGAGAGAGTGAATAGTTGAGGAAGGCAGACACTTCATCTGTGAATTAGCAAGTAACTCATTGGATTACCAAAAAGGAAGTATACCTTTGCTTCATGTTTCACCACTACTTCAACAACATCATTATGAGCTTTCTCAGACGCCACGTGCAGAGGAGTCAAGAATCTTAAAGAGAGAAAAAAAAAAAAAGAAAATTAGCCAGAAAATGAATGCATCCTCCATAAAATGAAATGTTAATAACTTATAATTATTTAAAGCATACTTACTCTTTTGTTTTTTCATTGATGTTTGCTCCTTTTCTTAGCAACAGTTCACATATTTGCTTTCTTTTGGGGTATGGAGATGCAGCAGCACAATGCTAGATAATTTAAATTTCAACATTAATCAAGGACTATACAGAACTGATTTTTATTTAAGAACATTCGTGTTTCCAATCAAGAAAAAATAAGTTGTAGCATGTCTGTTTTACTTTTGATTTAACTCTGCTTTTCAAAAACTTCCTTCTTTCCTTTTTTTTTCTTTCTTTCAGAGCACTGCTTATCTCTGGTTTATGATGGATTGAACCTGGGACTTTGGAGCCTCAGACTCGAGTCTCTTTGCATAACTATTCTGCGATTTAGCCCCGCCCTTTGAAGCCTTTCTATAAGCTAGAATGTGTAACGGTGACTAAATTCTGACAGAGCCTGAAAATCCCATCACCCTGGTGTTGTTACTAAAGATTCTGACCAAGCTATATAGTTGTATTACATGTTTGAAAAACCACTATTAATGTAATGAAAAACAATGTGATAAGTACTCCTTACAAAACTGCACCCAAACAGCATAGTGTTAATGCTATTTTTTTTCACAGACATTTATTTAATGGTAGAGGGGCAAAGGGGAGATACGTCAGATCACCTTTCTGTCATAGGCAGTGTAGGGGAACCAACCTAGAGTCTCAAGCACACAAGTCCTATCCTCTATCTACTAAGTCAATTCCCCGGCTGCTAAAAGGTTTAAACACCCCAAGGTCTGAGGTTCTTTAAAAGTAACAAGGTACCCAGCAACTCTGTGTTCTGCTTAGTAATAGCACTGATGACAAGCCAAGGAACACTTATTTCTCTTCCAACTAGCTACTACAGCAGAATAAGGAGCTTGTATTACCAATTCAGTAAAATCTGTGATAGAAAATTATATACTGTGAGTTGCCAACTGTATTATTTATGCTTATAATATAGGAGGACAGCAACCATATTGTTACATTTTTTCACCTCTAACACCCAGAATAATACACATACACAATAGGTTCAATATATGTCAGATGTGTGAATAGCTAAATAAAGGCATACATGATGAGCTAAAATTAAGCCCTGGGATCTAAAGAGTTAAGTTTGGGAAATTATTGTATATACATTGTGTGTATGTGTCCAGGATCTTGCACATATGTGACTCTACTACTCTAAGGCCAACTATTTTTATTTATTTATTTATTTATTTTTACTTAGAGAAAAGGAGGGGGAGAGAGGCATTACAGCACCACCACCATTTATGGTGCTTCTGTCGGTGCTGCAGTGCTCCTGTGCGATGCCAGGGCGTGGACCTAGGGACTGACATGGTAAAGTGTGCATTCTACCAGGTGAGCTATCTCTGGGATCCCTACTTTATATATAGCTGAATATGAAAACACATGAAATTTGTTCTCTAAATTTCATTGTAAATTATATAGCTTATGAATTTACTTCAAATTTACTGTTTTTGAAATTATTGCTAACATGCCACCAAAATAATTTCTTTACTCTTTTTTTTTTTTTTTTCCCCTCTAGGGTTACTGCTGGGCTCGGTGCCTGCACCATGAATCCACTGCTCCTGGAGGCCATTTTTTCCCCCTTTTTGTTGCCCTTGTTGTTGTAGCCTCGTTGTGGTTATTATTATTGCCATTGTTGATGTTGTTTATTGTTGGATAGGACAGAGAGAGATGGAGGAGGGGAAGACAAAGAGGGGGAGAGAAAGATAGACACCTGCAGACCTGCTCCATCGCCTGTGAAGCGACTCCCCTGCAGGTGGGGAGCCAGGGGCTCGAACCGGGATCCTCACACTGGTCCCTGCGCTTTGTGCCACATGTGCTTAACCCACTGCACCACCACCCGACCCCAAATTTCTTTACTCTTAATAAAATCATTTCTAATTGATGAACACAGATCCTTTGGTATGTATGAATAATCAACCCAGAATATGTATTAAAGAGATAGCACAAAAAATAGAAATAGTTTATTTTGAAGAATTCTTGATCACATTCATTTCAAACTACACTACCAACCTTGTCTCATCCTGAGGTGGGGCTTGTAATCTTTGGAAAACTCAAAAGACATGGCCTTTACTAGTCTGCAAATCTGCTACTTAAAAAAAAAAAAAAGAGTAGTTAAGTACACGTGGTGCAAAGTGCAAGGACTGGTTACAATCCCGGTTCGTGCCCCTGGCTCCCCACCTGCAGGGAAGTCACTTCACAGGCGGTGAAGCAGGTCTGCAGGCGTCTCTCTGCCTCTCTTCCTCTCTATCTACCTCTTCTCTCTCAATTTCTCTCTGTCTCTATCCAATAACAAATTTAAAAAAAAGTAATATTTTTACATTGTAAGTATCAAAAAAAAAAGTTTACTTATATGCCAGGTTTCTATATAAATTTCACGTAGCTCACATTATGGCATATGGAAGTAAATTAATCATAAAGATATTATGGTTATAGTTAAGTAAGGCTATGAGATCAATCTGCTTTTTTTTTTAATTATCTTTATTTATTTATTGGAGAGACACAGCCAGAAATCATGAGGGAAGGGAGAGGGAGAGAGGGAGAGAGGGAGAAAGACACCTGCAACCCTGCTTCAACACTCTCAAAGCTTTCCCCTTGCAGGTAGGGACTCGGGGGTCCTTGCACATCCTAACATGTGTACGCAACCATGTATGTCACCACCCAGCCACCAATCTGCTTTTTTTTATTCTTTTTTTTCAATATTTATTTATTTTCTCTTTTGTTGCCCTTATTGTTTTATTGTTGTAGTTATAATTGTTGTTGTTATTGATGTCATTGATAAGATAGGACAGAGAGAAATGGAGAGAGGAGGGGAAGACAGAGGGGGAGAAAAAGACAGACACCTGCAGGCCTGCTTCACCACCTGTGAAGCGACTCCTCTGCAGGTGGGGAGCCGGGGGCTTGAACCAGGATCCTTATGCCAGTCCTTGCACTTTGCACCACCTGCACTTAACCCGCTGCCCTACCGCCGACTCCCCAATCTGCTTTTAAAACACATTAACTTGGGTCATCTTTCTTCAGCAAAAGCACATTCATTGCATTTCATAAAGTGTGAATCAACTTTTTTTCATTTCAAATTTTTATTTACTTACTTTAAAAAAAAATTTAAATCAGCACTGCTCAGCTCTGGCTTATGGTGGTACAAGGGAATGAACCTGATAACTTGGAGCCTCAGGCATCAGTCTGTTTCCATAATCATTACACATTTACATGAGAGAAATGAGCTTGTGAGCAGAGTACTGAACCATCATCTGCAATACTGGGGCTCAAACCCAAGACAACATGCCAGCAAGCTACATGCTCTACCATTGAATTGCCTCCTCGGCCCTTAAATACTTTTAACCTGGCCTTTTTTTAAGACCATTCCCTTTTCTATCTTCCATCATTTATCTGTCATTACTATCTTTCATTCTTTTCTTATTGCTTTTCACAGTGTGCTCAGTTCTCAGGTACTTATGTTTCCTCTATTACTGTTACTTTATTACTTTTATTAGGGAAATAGACTTTAATCACATAGCTTTTTATAGTATATTTACAGTATATATATAACTTATTAAGAACAGTAGAAAATCAAATCTTGATGACAACAATTTCTTTTTTTTACTATTTCCAGTGTATTCTAATTTTGTAATCATAACTACTTAGAAGTTTTATATTTCAAAAAAGGAAATGACATGTTCCATTTAGGACAACACAAATCCCCCGCCATGGCTACCCAAATATTTAATCTCAACTTTTTTTTTGGGGGGGGAGGGGATAGGGAGGCTAAGGTTTTTTATTTTTCTGTATAGTATGAAATTTTCTATCTTCAGATATGCAAACACTAACAATTAAAATATGTATTTTTTTGATTTTTTTTACAATTAAAATATTTATTAACATAAAAGAGAAAGAGAGAAGTGGAACGAGAGGATCATTCTAGCATATGTGACTCTGGGAATCAAATTTGGGACTACTGCTTTTCAGTTTGACACTACCACTATGCCACCTCCTAGAATGCAAAGATTATTAGCATGATTATGATTATTTTAATTAGAGCACTGCTTAGTTTTTACTTACGGTGCTAGGGATTGAACCTGGTGCCTTAGGCATGAAAGTTCATTATAATAGTGCTATCTCCAGTGTGACAACTAATTTTATAAAGCAAGTATTTTTAAAACAATACTACTACTCAAAGAAAGATTTTATTATGTTAGTTGTTCTCTATCATTAAAATAAATAGGACCTAAAAAAAAAATTAAAAAAAAAATAGGACATTATGACTATTTTAGTATGCTTTTTGCTTTATTTCATTTTATCAGAGCACTGCACACCTCTGGCTTATGGTGGTACAGGTGTTTGAACCTGGGACCTTGAAACCTCAGGCATGAGAATCTCTATGCATAACCATTAAGGTATCTCCCCCACCCTTTGGTTGTATTTTAAAGACTTAAATCTAAAATATTACCAAAGCTGTTTCATGTGTCTGAGGGTGTTTGAAATTCACCATTTCCAGAGAAAGGTGTTTCTTGATTCGTGTAACATCAGCTTCCCGTGCAGCCTGCAGCAATGAGTGGCCTTTAAATTCATCTGTGTTAAGAGAAAGCATTTACATTTATATGAGACAATTAACAAACTGATGACACCTAATAATAGAGATATTTAGTACTTTCCTAAAATCATTTTCAAAAGTATCCCCACATACAGGGGGAAAGCTTCAAAAGTGGTGAAGCTCTCTATCTCCCCTCCCCTATTTTCTGTCTCTATCCAATAAATACTGAATAATAGTAACAAGAAAAAATAGGGGATGTAAGATGTGGAAAATATGTTTATTATAAGATAACAATCCCACAAATAACATTTAAAATCAGAGCAGGTAAACTAAAAAGTAGAGCTGAAGAACAAAAGCAAAATTATTTTTTAAAATACATAAATCTAAAAATCTAATACATAATAAAATAATCTGACTTGAAAAAACAAATATATTTTCTTTTATAGCATATTAAGAGTAAAATACATAGCAACTTCTAAATGGTTAATAGTGCTCGCCCGAAGAACAGCTACGCATGGCTAAGCAAATATTCCAGTAATCAAATATTTCTGAAAACAAGGAAAAATATATCACAGTATATCTTAGTTGAACATATATCATTTTGCACTCACAGGCTAATCTTTCTTTTAACTGTGGTGTGGGAGCCAAATCTATGGCACTTTTATTGTGACAATTCAGCAGCGTTGGATCTGCACCATAACTCAGGAGAAGAGAACACACTTCAATCCTGTTTTTAGAAGCTGCCTCATGAAGCGGAGTAAACTGCCACAAGTCCATTGCATTTACACAGGCACCATGCTGGCGGGAGAGGAAAAAAAAAAACCATATAGTGTTCAATGTTTTTTTGTTGTTTAGAACTATTAGCACTTTGTAATTTCATTTCTTCATGCAAGCTTGAACAGATAAAATTACATTCTCAAAACTTACTTGTCAAAGATTTATTTTATGGGTGGGGGGAGGTGAAGAGGGAGAGAGAAGAGTAATAATCAGCTTTTGCATATGCAGAGCAAGGGATCAAATCTAGGAGTCCACACTGGTGAGCTATCTTACTGGCCTCAAAGTTAGCTTTTTTTTTTTTAAAAAAAATATTTATTTTCCCTTTTGTTGCCCTTGTTTTTTTTTTATTGTTGTTGTGATTATTATTGTTATTGATGTCATCATTGTTGGATAGGACAGAGAGAAATGGAGAGGGGGGGAGACAAAGAGGGGGAGAACAAGATAGACACCTGCAGACCTGCTTCACCACCTGTGAAGTGACTCCGCTGCAGGTGGGGAGCCGGGGTTCGAACCAGGATCCTTATGCCAGTCCTTGCGCTTTGCACCATGTGTGGTTAACCCGCTGCACTACCTACCACCTGATTCCCAAAGTTCAATTTTAAAATCAATTATTTCAGTAAGAGAACACACCTTTTTCATCATGGAAAGCCACAGCTGTTTACTAGTCCTGCTCAGAAGGGCCTAATAAACTAGCACAAACACTAATTAAAAATAAACCTTTAGGGGGTTGGGCGGTAGCACAGCGGGTGAAGCACACAAGGCACACAGAGCAAAGATCCTGGTTCAAGCCCCCAGCACCCCACCTGCAGGGAAGTTGCTTCACAGGCGGTGAAGCAGGTCTGCAGGTGTCTGTCTTTCTCTCCCCCTCTGTCTTCCCCATCTCTCTCAGTTTCTCTCTGTCCTATCCAACAACGACGACATCAATAACAACAATAACTAAAACAACAATAAAACAACAAGGGCAACAAAAGGGAAAATAAATAATAAAAACATTTTTAAAGGAAAATAAAGTATCTAAAAATATAATAAATAGAGAGCTGGGCGGTAGCGCAGCGGGTTAAGCACAGGTGGTGCAAAACCCAAGGACCAGCGTAAGGATCCTGGTTCAAGCCCCCGGCTCCCCACCTGCAGGGGAATCGCTTCACAGGTGGCGAAGCAGGTCTGTAGGTGTCTCTTTCTCTCCCCCTCCTCTCTCCATTTCTCTGGGTCCTATCCAACAACACATCAATAACAACAGTAATGACTACAACAATACAACAAAGGCAACAAAAGGGAATAAATAAATACTTAAAAATTTTAAAATAAATAAAGCTTCCTATGTAACCTGCATCTTTTCCAAGAATGTTTTCTTCCAATGCATAATTTACATATAGTAATATATAGTTAAGTGTATAGTCTGGTGAGTTTTTTTTAATCTTTTAAAATATTTATTTATTCCCTTTTGTTGCCCTTGTTGTTTTATTGTTGTAGTTATTATTACTGTCATTGTTGGATAGGACAGAGAGAAATGGAGAAAGGAGGGGAAGACATAGAGGGGGAGCGAAAGATAGACACCGCTTATAAAGTGACTCCCCTGCAGGTGGGGAGCCAGAGACTCAAGCCGGGATCCTTGTGCTGGTCCTTGCGCTTTGTGCCACCTGCGCTTAACTCGCTGCGCTACTGCCTGACTCCCAGTCTGGTGAGTTTTGACAAATACATGTAGCTAAAACACTATCACTCAAAAACAAGATATAGGGCACTTTCAATACCCAAGAATGTCCTCTCATGCTTCTTTTATAGACTCTTCCTGGCCCCATTCTGACTGTTATTATGCACCATCTATTATGATACAATCTCCTGTATACATCTGGCTCTTTCACACAGTGATTCTGAGACTGACTTACGTTGCTTTATCAATTGTTTGTATTATTGGGTAGCATTCCACTGTACTGATACATCATAATTTATTTATCCATCCTGTGATAGACATTTGGCCTGTTTCTAGATTTTTACTATTATGAATAAACTGTTATAAACATTCACGTATAAGTCCCTATTATGCCACCATTTCTCTTGGATATAGCCTTACGGGTCATATAGTAGATGCATACTTAATCTTACTAAAAGACTGCTAGATTTCTTTCTTTCCTTTTTTTTTTTTTTTTTTTTGCCTTCAGGGTTATCACTGGGGCTCAGCGACAGCACTATAAATCCTCTGCTCCTGGCAGCCATTTTTCATTTTTATTGGATATAACAGAGAGAAACTGAGAGGGGAGGAGGAGTCAGAGAGGGGAGGAGGAGTCAGAGAGGGAGAGAGACAGAGACACCTGCAGACCTGCTTCACCACGTGTGAAGTGACCTCCCTGAACGTGGGGAGCCAGGAGCTCGAACCAGGATCCTCGTGTGGCTGCCCGTGCTTCATACTATGTGTGCTTAACTGGGTGCACCACCATCTGGCCACCTAGACTGCTAGATTTCTAAAGTGGCTGTTCTTATTTTTGTATTATCATCTAATGGGAGTTTGCATTCCAGTGTTCCAAATACTTGCTTTTACTTGATGTTGTCAAGTCTTTTCAACTGTAGCCATTTCTAGGTACTGGTGTTAGATGAACCACAGGTGTCATATTAGCTACAATCTCCCATCAAATACAAAGTCCCTTCCATGAAATTTCTGTTGATAACAAACCAACTACTTAATCTTTTAGAACATTTAATGGAGAGCTGATGATCAGCTGACGTAGCTTTTTATAGCTGCCAGACAATTTCAATTTCTGGGTCTTTCTTCTACTTTAAATTAACTATGTATTTTAAACTTTGATTTACTGGAGCAAAAGAAATTAATACTCTTTCCAATAACTGAAGCCAACAAATGTGTTTTTCTTTTTCTTTTTTTATTTATTCCCTTTTGTTGCCCTTGTTTAATTTTTGTAGTTATTATTGTTGTTATTGATGTTGTCGTTGGATAGGACAGAGAAAAATGGAAAGAGAAGGGGAAGACAGAAAGAGGAAGAGAAAAGTAGACACCTGCAGACCTGCTTCACCGCCTGTGAAGCGACTCCCCTGCAGGTGGGGAGCTGCGGGCTCAAACCGGGATCCTTGCTTCAGTCCTTGTGCTTTGTGCCACGTGCGCTTAACCCACTGCGCTTCTGCCTAGCCCCGGGAGTCTGTTCTAACTCAAAGTGTAACTCAATAAAAGGTAACTTAAAAGGTAACTGGTGTTTAAAGTATCTATTTTACTTTTAAAAAAAAAAGTTTTCTTTTTCTTTTTTCTTTTTATTACTAGAGCACTGCTCAGCTCTGGCTTATGGTGGTGTGGGGGACTGAACCTGGGATCTTGTAGCCCCAGGTAAGAGTCTGTTTTCATAATCATTATGCTATCTACCCTTGCCCTAAAAAATGTTTTCTAATATTTGAAAATTTACCTTTCATAAAATACTCATTTAACATACTGTTCTCAAGATGGTACTGCTGCTTTATATTTAAAATCTTTAATATCCAAGAAATCTTACAGCCGCCAGATGCTAACCTATCAGTAAATAACCTTGGGCAGTACATGTACCAGAGTGATGTCTGGTTCTTTCTCCTCCCATCTCTCTCATGAATGAATGAATGAATGAATAAATAAATAAGTAAAAAGAATAGAAGAGAACTGACCTTGACCAGAAGTTCAGTTACTTCATAATGACCGTAAGAACAGGCATTGTGTAATGGCACCAGATCACTATGTAAGAAGGGAGGAAGCCTATTATTAGAGTCCTGAAACTTATTTAATTTTAATTCATTTAAATTTATGCTTAGATCAGATAGCAAACAGCTTATATGACCTTTCAGTTAAAAAAAAAGAATTTAATAACAGCAATTTGAAACTTAACCCCAATAATTTTAATTCCCAAGTTTCAAATCCATCTTTCCTCCTCTGTAACTACTGCCACTGCCTTTAATTTGTGCCCATATAATTTCTCTCTGTAATATGAAACAAGCTTCCACTTCAAGTTATCCTTCAAACTGTAACCAGATTTTTTTTCAAAAAGGTAAATATGAGATAGTTATTACTTATTTTAACATTCTTCCAACCACTTAGCCTGGAATTCAAACAATCTGACCCTATCTACATCTTTCAGGTACAGTATGCTAAAACATTTGCAGTTTTCCTGAATGCTCTGCTCATATGATCCTGAGTATAAGACAGATTCCCCTCTTTCCTGTGGCTTACCTTACTTCTACACATCTTATCCAAAGTCAGAATTCAAACAGTCTCTTCTCTGACAAAAATCTGTGAGATTCTGTAAAATAAGTTGCTACAGTCCCTAACAAATTAAAACCCAGGTCCTTTATGATGGTAATGGAGACAGAATTTTCTGTCTAGGAAGGTACTGAGGAACCTTAAATCCCAACTTTTCTTGAAATTGCTGCTCTTTGAAATATCTCACTAATTACCACAGGAACCATCATGATGACTTCTGGCTACCCACTACTAAGCTGTTAGCTCCATCTATCCTCTTTTTGAAGAATCATGGCTTTTCTCATCATTTCTAATAGATAATTTCTTACTTGTGTATTAGTTTCATTCCAACTTACCTACCACCTCCACCTAAGTCCCCATCCTTTCATAAAATCAGGAGTAGTAAAAGTGAAACCAATGTTTGCCCTAAAAGTAACTTTCCATTCTGAATTTCAGTTATGTCATTGAATCTCACTCACTAAGCTTCAGAATTTGAAATGTAGTAGCTTTTGAATTCCTTTCTTACCACATTCAGTCAACAAATCCTATAAAATCTTTTATTGTAACCTCACTGGCTTCTATGTCTTTCCACATTCTCTGCCACCAATGCTCACGATACCTGAATCTTTCTAATTGCTCATTTTTTGCCTCTGGTAGCTCTCTCCAACCTGCCTTGTACATACAATATGCCTACTTAAACTCCTCTTTTAGAAGAGTCATTCCCCTTCTTTAAGATCCTTCAATGGCTATGGTGGTCCACAGAATAAGGTTTTAACTCCTAGTGAGAGTATCAAAATCTCTCCAAATTTGATTTTTATCTATTTCTCCAACATTACTCATCATTTGTCCCCTATGTAAATCATCTCAGTCAAGTCAATGCTTCTTCAGCATGCTGTGATATGTGTTTTATACCTCCAACTCTACTGTAGTGATTTTCTTTGCTTTATAGAACTAGGTCCAGAAAGATTTCTTCTCCTGAAAGGTTTCTCATTCATAACAGTCATTACTTAGGAGTTCCCTGCTAGGAGTTCCTACATTACTAGTCCTTGTCTATCACTGCACCTTAGTAAAGAAGTTCTATTACCAGATACATACTTATACTCCTCAGAGTGCAGTGTAAGCCCTGTAAATGGCAGCTTAAAGGTTTGACAGTTCCATGTGTCCTCAGAGAAATCTGTATATTGTAACAGCTTGATGAATGTTTAGCTAAAGGTATGAATCATAAGGTTACAGACATTACTATAAGGATGGTAACACTTAAGGTCACCTTTTCTGTTCAAATGTTTACTTACCCTTTATCTTTTGCATGGACATCAGCCCCATGTTGCAGTAGCAGCTGTACGATCTTTACTCTGTTGTATCCTGCTGCCAAATGCAGTGGCGTTGACTGAAAATATTAACCAGATCAATTAAAATAAAATCCAAAATCTGATGCAAAGATGCACAAAAAGGTAAAATCCAAATATAATACAAATAATGCCGAAAAAAACATCGTAACGTCATTTTCTAAATAATTATCAATTTAGTTTTATAAAATACAGCATATATACTGAAGGCATGGGGAAAGTTTATTAGTTCCCTATCGCAAGTAGGAAGCAAACAACTAAATGTTTATTTTCAATAGTTTTACTAAATTTAGTATCTGCATTCAAATTTCTGATGAAAGGAAATAACAGAATTCTTAAGAAGTCTTTTAATCTGTAATAAGATAAATGCATTTTTATGCCACTAGGAAATGAACACTAAATTGTAAGAGGCTTAGCTGCAAAAACTTCACTGCAAAATAAAGTACCTTTCTGCCATCACTTGCATGGCAATTGACATTTAATGGTGTAAGAAGAGCCATCATTTTTTCCTCATTGCCACTCCTAGCGAACAAAAAATTAAATTAGCAATTTGTATTCTTCATTACATCCTACAATGTGACCATTTAAAAAAATTACTTTTTTTAGTTTATTGTAAAAAAATTAATGGTGCATTATTATTATTTAAAAAAATTATTTATTTTAATGAAAGATGCAGAGAGATAGACATAGAGACCAGAGCACTACTCAGCTCTGCTTTACGGTGGTGCTGGGGATTGAACCTGCGACCTTAGGCACGAAAGCCTGTTTGCATAACCATTATGCTGTTTCCCCAGCCCAATGGTGCATTATTCATGACACATCATTTAACTATCACAAACCTTGCGCTCTCCAAGAGTTCATCTTTCTTATATTCACCTGTGAATTAGAAAGAACAGATTTAATAAAATCACAAAAGTAATGACAGCTTTATACATAAAAAGGCTAAAGTAGATAATTTGAAAATAAATTACCAATAATAGAAATTACACTGCACAAGTTGTGCAGTATAATAAATTTTATGAAAAAAAAACTTTTATGAGAAACATAAAATATCATTATGAAAGAAAAAAGTAATATATAATAAGCATGAAGAAATTTTAAAAAGTAATAGTTATAATAATAATTTACTTCTAGAAGTAAATTATTTTTGGCGAATTATTCTAAATTTTCTCAGTAGTCTCAGAGGACACCTGTTTAAATGCATGTGTTTCCATGCACAAAGATCTAGGATCAGGAGGCCCCTACTAATCACTTGAAGGTGGGAAGCTTCAAGAAAGGGGAAGCAGTACTGCAGGTGTCTCTCTGTCCCTCTCTATTTGCCCTTTCCTCTCAAATTCTCTGTCCCATCAAATAAAATTAATAAACTTTAAAGAAAATTAAAAAATATATATCAGAGGACACATCAAAAAGTCCAAGTAAAAAAGTTCACGGCAGGTCAAATAGTGGCACACCTAGCTGAGCACCTATGTTGCCATGTGCAATGCCCTGGGTTCAAGTCCTGGGTCCCCACCTACAGAGGGGGAAGCTTCCAAGCGGTGAAGCAAAGCAAAGCCCTTTATATTTTCCCCTCCCCTTTCAATTTCTCTGTGTCTATCCAATAAAATAAAAATAAGTAATACTAAAATGTCCACAGTAGAACCCCTCAAGCATTGGACTAGATTAGTCCTAGATAAGATTTCAAACATAGGGACCAGATGGTGGCGCACCTGGTTGAGTGTACATGTTACAATGCGCAAGGACCCAGGTTTGAGCTCCTGGTCCCCATCTGCAGGAGGAAAGCTTTACAAGTGGTGAAGCAGGGCTAAAGGTGTCTCTTTCTCTTTTCCTCTCTATCTCTCCCTACCCTCTCAATTTCTGACTGTCTTTATCCAATAAATAAAGATAATAAAATTATTTTTAAAAATTTTTAAAAAAAGGGAGGTGGTAGCACAGAGGGTTAAGCACACGTGGTGCAAAGTGCAAGGACCCACCTAAGGATCCTGGTTTGAGCCGGGGAGTCACTTCACAAGCGGTGAAGCAGGTCTGCAGGTGTCTATCTTTCTCTCCCCCTGTCTTCCCCTCCTCTCTGTCCTATCCAACAACAACGACATCAATAACAACAATAAAACTACAACAATAAAACACCAAGGCAACAAAAGGGAGTAAATATAAAAAAATGCTTTAAAAATATTTCAAACATAGTATGGCAGAGTCTCTAAACAAAAACAATCTGTAGAGGAAGCAAATATAGGAAGGAAAACAAAAACAACACAAACACCAACCCAAACACTCAAAACAGACTTGTCAGTCTAACATGAACTTAAAGACTGGTCTTATATCTTCACAGGTAGATGTTTCAGCAGAACACAGACTAGTGCCCAGAATTCAGTTCAGAAAAGCAAGAGAATTTCCAAGATTCTTACAAGGGTTTTATTAAAAAGCAAACAAATGAAAACAATAAAAAAATCGAGGAAAATACATAAGTAGGTAAATATAAGTTATCTGAAAAGCATAGGGAGATCTTAAATACATCCCAGTAACACACAAACTTAAGTATCAACTCAAAATCAAAACAAACAAAAGCCCTTAGTTAAGAACTAAATACTGGGAGTCGGGCTGTAGCGCAGCGGGTTAAGCGCAGGTGGCGCTAAGCTCAAGGACCGGCGTCAGGATCCCGGTTCGAGCCCCCGGCTCCCCACCTGCAGGCAGGTCCCTTCACAGGCGGTGAAGCAGGTCTGCAGGTGTCTGTCTTTCTCTCCCCCTCTCTGTCTTCCCCTCCTCTCTCCATTTCTCTCTGTCCTATCCCACAACGACGACATCAATAATAACTACAACAATAAAACAACAAGGGCAACAAAAGGGAATAAATAAATAAAATAAAATAAAATAACTAAATACCAAGTATCCAGATATAGGAAGAAAAAAAAAAGCAATGAACTAACAATATTTTTAAAATGGGAGTTGAGGTTACTAACTGTAGTAAGACAATGGTCTATGTAGCAAGCTTCCTTTTTAATATTCTTCCTGGAATACTCAAGAGTACAGAGACTTACCAGTCAGCACTGCTTTGGCAGATGGGTCTGCTAAATCTAATGCTGTTCTTCCATCTGTATTTCGAATGGTTGGCTCAGCTCCATGTTGTAAGAGCACTGCAAAACAGCAAGCAACACTAATGTCTCCTAAGGTCAAAGTCAGATTTTCTTTTGCTATTTAGACAAGTGACCAAGAATGAAAAAAAAGGAATGAATATAAGGAAACAAATGGCAAGTTCACTTGATAATTTGTTTTCTCATTCAAATAAGCACTATGTTAGAAATATTGCTCTATCATTACAAAAAAGAAAAAAAGAAAAGAACTTTCCAAGATTATGGGTAATCCAGGAATGAGTATCTGTAGGATTAAAAATAAAGCCACACAGGGGAGCTAGGTGATGGTACACCTGGTTGAGTGCACATGTTATAATGCACAAAGACCTGGGTGTGAGCTCCCAGTCCCCATCTGCAAGGGGAAAGCTTCACAAATGGTGAAGCTTCTCTCCCTCTTGGTCTCCCCTTTCCTTTCAGTTTCAAGCTATCTCTATCCAATAAATAAAGATAAAAAATTTTAAAAAATAAGTGTTTAAAAATAAAACCACACAAGTAAATTCTTAGAAGCAAACAAGCAAAAAATGCAAAAAACTCTTTCTAGATTAATAAACTCCAAATCAAAATGGCTACATTGTAACTCAATGAGGTTCCCCCCACTATACTCTGTACTGTTACAAGCTATATAAAGATATATAAAGATATCGCAGCATACTCTATAATTAAGGTGCTGTGGGAAAATAAGCAAGCACATGCAGGAAGGAGGTACAACTTCTGTTCCTTGGTGGGTGAATGTTTTCCCATGTTAGTGATATCGAACAATAAATTTATATGAAATATACATGTTTCAGTATGTAATTAAAAGTTTTCTAGTAACCACATTGAAAAGATAAATCAAGTTAACTTAAATGCTTTTGATTTAACCCAATATCCACAAAACATTGCATTATCTACATTTATACTGTAACCAATGTAAAAATCAATGAAATACCTTGAATTCCTCTTTTATTTTAATTTTTAATAACTAAGTCTTTTAAATCTGGCACTTATTTTCACCTTGCAGCACACCTATTTGGACTAGTCCTAACAAGTTTTTAGCTCTTGAACAATGGAAATATATACCTGTTATTTAGAAAATCCTACATTATTAAAGCTAAGTATTTATGTTTAGGACTCAAGTACCAGGAAAGGGTTAGAAGCAAAATAAGTTAATACATGAAAAAGGAGAATGGGGAAGAGGTTATCAGGAAATCTTTTTTCTATTTTCATAAATTACCCAACAAAATTAGAAATTACGGTGACATGAGTATAGTGATTTGGGGTTTTGGAGACAGAACAATTTAAGTCCAAGCACAGAGCCTCTAAATTTTTCACAGACTGGCTTCCTATCTGGCTCAAGGGTTTCAAAAGTCTATTTTGCACAGGAAAATGGAGCTAGGTGGCAATGGGTTAAAAACTAACTTTTGTTAGATTCAGAAAAGTTTATGCCAGGTTAATGAAAACTGTCATATAGCCTTACACATCATTTTCTGCTGTGGTGACCAACCTGTCAGGCAAATATATATATAAACATTTTTTCCCTTTATTGGGGGATTAATGTCTTACAGTCACCAGTAAATACAATAGTTTGTACATACATAACATTTCTCAGTTTTTCCACATAATAATACAGGCAAGGGGGGAGTCAGGCGGTAGCGCAGTGGTTTAAGCGCAGGTGGTGCAAAGCACAAGAACCTGCGTAAGAATCCCAGTTCAAGCCCCTGCCTCCCACCTGCAGGGGAGTCGCTTCACAAGCGTTGAAGCAGGTCTACAGGTGTCTGTCTTTCTTTCCCCCTCTGTCTTCCCCTCCTCTCTCCATTTCTCTGTCCTATTCAACAATGATGACATCAATAACAATAATGACACAACAACAAAAAACAAGGGCAACAAAGGGGAATAAATATTTTTTTAAAAATACAGGAAAATATTATCTTATTTAAATGTTGCAAATAACTGATAGTTTTTCCTTCAAATAGCTTTTTTTGAAATTTTGTTTTTTCTTTTTTATATTTTTTTTATATTTTTAAATTACAGAATCAAATAGCTCTTTATTTATTCTGCCATTTCTATTTTTCTGTAACAACTGTAGTTCATGTCTTCATTTTTTTCTCACCTACAGTTTTCTGACTAGTCTCTGAGATGCCATCCATCCTACTTAGTTCCTTTATCAACACACTCTTTCTAAAGTATATACTCATACCAAACAAATTGGACCCTCCTTAGAGATCTTCAATAATTCTACACAATATATATATCATGCCCCTTAAGTTAGAATTTGAAACTGTTTAAACTGTTTATAAATACTCCCCTTACTACTATTTATTCATTCCTTCTCTCTCTATTTTTTTTCTTGTTTTGCCTAATTTCTTGCCAATCATTTCACAAATATCCTTACCTTCAAAAATCAGACCAGGAAATCTTTTAAAAAAAAAAAAATTATTTATTCCCTTTTGTTGCCCTTGTTGCTTTATTGTTGTAGTTATTATTGTTGTTGTTATTGATGTTGTTAGATAGGACAGAGAGAAATGGAAAGAGGAGCGGAAGACAGAGAGGGGAAGAAAAAGACAGACATCTGCAGACCTGCTTCACTGCTTGTGAAGTGACTCCCCTGAAGGTGGGGAGCTGGGGGCTCGAACCGGGATCCTCATGCCGGTCCTTGTGCTTTGTGCCATGTGTGCTTAACCCGCTGTGCTACCACCTGACTCCTTCAATCCTTCTTCTACTATTTCCTACATTCTAGCCACTTATAATACTAAATCTGTATCTATCCACTCATTCATTTTCAGAACTTCTTACAAGATAGGGTCATCAATAGTCAGGGTCTATCCAGTAGCTCCCAGGGCACAAGGTAGGCACACATTCTGGACAGGAAACCCTTGTGCTGCAGATGTCTGTCTTCTCTCCCCACAAAAAACAAACAAATAAAAAAAAACCTGTGACAAGTTTAGATGACATGCCAATGAATCTCCTGTGTATATATCCTTGGGATGTTGTAGGAAGCTGGATTACCATAAGAAAACTAATGCAGGCATGGGTAGAACATATAAATTCCACACAGACAGTGGCCTTGACCAGACTGAATTTTTTTTTCATCAATATTAGAATAAAAGGATGAAAACTCACTGCATTCTATTCCTCAAGGAATACACTTTCAGTATATAGCAGTTAGGTTAAACCACTAGGTTCTTACATATTCAAATTTTATTATATTAACAAATGAATCAAATCTGTATTCAGTAAAGTTACAAACTCTTTTACAATAATTTGGAAAATAAATAGTCTTACCGATGCAAACATCAATCTTTCCTTTAATTGCAGCTTCATGGAGAGGAGTGTAATTCCAATTATCACGAGCATTTGGGTCTGCACCACGTAGCAAAAGGAGATTGACTACTTCAGCATGACCAAAAGAACATGCATTGTGAAGAGGAATAAGGCCCCCATCATCACGTGCTTGGACATTTGCACCATTCTGAAGCAAGTATTCAACTACATCTTTACGTCCAAAACCTAGGAGAAAACAAATTATCCACATTTAAGTTTTCTAAAGAAAATACATCACTTTGCAGCAATAAGCAGACGCCATGATGAAGCATTTGTAGGGAGAAACAGAAAACTCAACAATTCGGGAGTTGGGCAGTAGCGCAGCAGGTTAAGCACACCAGGCGCAAAATGCAAGGGCTGGCATAAGGATCCCGGTTCCAGGCCCCGGCTCCCCACCTGCAGGGGAGTCGCTTCATAGGCCTTGAAGCAGGTCTGCAGGTGTCTATCTTTCTTTCCCCCTCTGTCTTCCCCTCCTCTCTCCATTTCTCTCTGTCCTATCCAACAACGACAACAACAAGAATAACTACAACAATAAAACAAGGGCAACAAAAGGGAATAAATAAATATTTAAAAAAAGAAAACTCAACAATTCAAAAATTCATTGATGTAAAGGTAGTCTAAAAAATATCACTAAGGGGAGCAGGAGGTGGCGCACCTGGTTGAGCACACACATTATTTTCTTTTCTTTCTTTTTTTTTTTTTTTTTAAAGATTTTACTTATTAATGAGAAAGATAGGAGGAGAGAGAAAGAACCAGACATCACTCTGGCACATGTGCTGCCGGGGATTGAACTCAGGACCTCATGCCTGAAAGTCCAAAGCTTTATCACTGCACCACCTCCCGGACCACAAAGCAAATATTTTCTAACTGAAACATGCTCTCTAAAATTTCCATGACATTCCTGATATTCTTGGTTCATTTGTAAGTTCTGCCCTATAAGTAAGATCACCCAGTATCTGTCCTCTTTTTGGCTTATCTCTTTTAACACAAATTACATCCAAGATGAGGTCAAGGAGATGACCTCATCATTTTTTAATAGCTGAATAGTATTTCTGTGTGTATATATACCAAAGCTTTCTTTTTTATTAAATTTTTTATACTTATTTATTTTCCCTTTTGTTGCCCCCCCTTTTTATTGTTGTAGTTGTTATAGACGTTGTCATTGTTGGATAGGAGAGAAATGGAGAGAGGAGGGGAAGACAGAGGGGAGAGAAAGATAAGACACCTGCAGACCTGCTTCACCGCCTGTGAAGCGACTCTGCAGGTGGGGAGCTGGGGGCTTGAACCTGGATCCTTATGCTGGTCCTTGCGCTTTGCACCACATGCGCTTAACCCGCTACTGCCCTGAGTCTCCCAAAGCTTTCTTAGCTACTCATCTGTCATTGGGCATCTGGGTTCTTTCAAGTTTTAGCTGTAACCAGTTGTACAAAGATCTTTTTGGATAGATGTTTTTGCTTCCTCTGGGTAACCCCCTAGGAGAGAAATAGCAGCTTAGTTTCTTGTGGATTAGATGTGGGATTGAGGCTAAGAGTGAAATGGTGAGAGGAGTCACAAACAACACTAAAGTTTTAGAATTGAGACATGGATGAGTATAGATGGCATTAACTTAAATGGGGAAGGCTTTGGATGAAATATGTCTGTGGAAGAAAATCAGATGCTTAAGATTTGGAGAAGTCTTATTTCCCTGGAGAAGAATCTTGCAGCTTCTAACCAAAATATAAACTTTGGGATTCCCCAAGACTCAATTTTCTTTTTTTAATATTTTATTTATTTAGTTAGTGGGAAAGAGACAAAAGAAAGGGAGAGAGAAAGGAAAGAATGGAAGAACTCAATTTTTCTTTCTTTTTTTTTTAAAGCATGACTAATTTTTTTAAAAGATTTTATTTATTTATTCATGAGAAATCATAGGAGAGAAAGAACCAGACATCACTCTGGTACATGTGCTGCTGGGGACTGAACTAGGGACCTCATGCTTGAGAGTCCAAAGCCTTATCTCCCAGACCAAAGGAACTCAATTTTCTATCCTATTCTTTCTAGGTTACCTAATCTATCTCTGTGGACTTAAGCACCACCTAGACTATACAAACTCCAAATTAAAATTTCCAATCTAGAGTACCAGGTGATGGCAGCCTGGGCTCAAGCCTCTTGCTCCCTACCTGCGCGCGCGGCGGGCGGGGCTTCACGAGTGGTGAAGCAGGTCTGAAGGTGCCTATTTTTCTCTGCCCTAAAATAAATAAATAAATAAATAAAGGTGGATTCATATGGTTTGAATTCACCAAACTCCACTGATAATCCTGGTGGCAATAAAAAAAGAAAGAAAAAATTCTAGTCTAGCTTTTTTTTACCTGAATTCCAGATTGTTTACTGGACATTTATCTACTTGAACATATTTTTTAAATTGTTGTTGATGTTATTGGACAGGATAGAGAGAAATGGAGAGAGGAGGGGAAGACAGAGGGGGAGAGAAAGACACCTGCAGACCTGCTTCACCGCTTGTGAAGAGACTTCCCTGCAGGTGGAGAGTCGCGGCTCGAACCAGGATCTTTACTCTGGTCCTTGAGCTTTTGCGCCATGTGCGCTTAACCTGCTGTGCCACCACCTGACTCCCTCTACTTGGGTAATTCAAAGACACTTTAAAGTCAACAAATTTCAACATTTCTCTCCATTTTCCACTGATAATGCCTTAACTGAATCACCCATGTTTTCAACTTGAATTTTCCAATGAGTCTCCTAACTGGGTATCTCATTTTCACTCTGCTCCTTTATCATACTTCTCTTTATAATAAGTCATTGACTTCCCATCTTCTTTTAAAAATATGCTTTTTTTATTCACTTAGTTATTGGGTAGAGACAGAGGAATCGAGATGGCTGGGGTAGATAGATGAATGTGTGTGTGTGTGTATGTATGTATACACATACATACACAGAGAAACAGAGATTCACCTTCAGCACTGCTTTCCCATTCATGAAGCTTCCCCCCCACAGGTGGGGACTTGGGGCTTGACCTGGGTCCTTGCATATGGTAATATGTGTGCTCTACGAAGTGTGCCACTACCTGCCTTACCCCTACTAATTTCCTCTTGCTCTCCCTTCTTCCTTTCCTTTCCCTTCTCCTTTTCCTTCCTTCCTCAGAGCACTGCTCAGCTTTGGCTTATGGTGGTGGGTGGCGTGTGTGGGGGGAGAGGACCTGCACCTCGGACTTTGGAGCCTCAGGCATGAGAGTCTCTCTGCATAACCATTATGCCATGACCTAAAAGCCGTGCTGCATAGACCGGTCTTTCCCTTTTTCTCAAACTTTATTTTACGTTGTTTTTTCCTTTTCGAACTATGAGTCAGTTTCCTTTTAGTTTGGAAAGACAAAAGAAATCAGAAAAAAATAAAGTAGTAACATTAACTCTTTGAAAAGTTACTCTACGTACTCAAATACTTTTAAAAGGACCACTATTTCTTTATTATTATTATTTTTACTAATTATTTAATAATTATTAACAAGATTATAAGATAACAGGGGTACAATTCCATAAAATTCCTACCATGAGAGTTCTGTGTCTCATCCCCTCCATCGGAAGCTTCCCTATTCTTTATCCCTGTGAGAGTATGGACCCAGGATCATTATGGGGTGCAGAACGTGGAAGGACTGGCTTCCCTAATTGCTTCTCCACTGGACATGGACATTGGCAGAAGGCCACCATTTCTTTCGTGGTCAACACTAAAATAATCAAAATATTGGCTAATGGGCTAACTTCCCCTAAAAAAGGAGAGTGGGGCAGGCATAGAAATTAGTTGTAGGGCGGAGGGTAGATAGCATATTGGTTATGCAAAGAGACTCTCGGTCCTGAGGCTCCAAGTTTAATCCCCTGCACCACCATAAGCCAGAGCTGAGCAGTGCTCTGGTAAAAAAAAAAAAAAAAAAAAAAAAAGAAGTTAGTTGTAATGATGGCAGAGGAGGGCCGAGTGGGGTTTGTACTGTTATGGGGAAATGTTATGCATGTACAAACTATTGTATTTTACTACTGACTGTAAACTATTAATCCCCCAATAAAGAAATTTAAAAAATAGTAAAATAAAATAACAAAAAAAGAAAAGGAAAAAAATTAGTCGTAGTAATTTAGTTGTGACATGAGATAGCGTCAACTCGGAAGACACTGTGGAGGCTGCACATGAGATCTTTGTGCCTGATGTCTGGAGGTCCTAGGCTCAATCTGTGGTACCAATATAACTTAGTACCAAGCCAAACTTAGTAGTAGTCAGGTCTCTATCATTAAAATAAATTAGTTTTACTAAGGGGGGAGGGGGCATTTTTCCAAGTCAAATCATTAGGAAGACAAAAAGCTTGCTTAAATCTGGAGTTTTAGAAATCTAGATTCAGGGCCCAGGTGGTGGTGCACCTGATTGAGCACACACATTACAGTGCACAGGAACCTAGGTTCAAGCCCCTAGTCCCCACCTGCAGGGGGAAAGCTTCACGAGTGGTGAAGCAAGGTTGCAGGTGTCTCTCTGTCTCTCTCACTCTCTATCTCTCCTCCCCTGTAAATTTCTGTATCTACCCAATAATAAATAAACAAAAATAGAAAAAAAAATCTAGTTTCAGTACTAACATGCCTGACTAAACACTTCAAAATTGAAGTGTCTGAGGAGGAGATACAGGGAGAAAATTTAAGCAATTATAGCTACATAATTATGAATAGTCCAAGACACACTGATTCCTACAGTTTTGCATCAACATTGTTCCTTAACCATTAAGGCTTTTTTTTTTTTTTTTTTGGAAACAAACAAACAAACAAACCATGCCTGAAACCAGTCTGGAGACTGACAGCAGAGATCAGCACGTTTTCAATTACATTGTAAATGATCTATTTGAGCAGAGGCCATGCTGCTATTATTTGCCCCTGGTGGAAGTGGACCTCATATGTGCTCTATTTCACTATTCCAGATTGCCTTTTCATTCCAATAGTGACAGTCAGTCAGTCAGTCATATACACCACATCACCAGAACTTTCCTGGGTACCATACTTCCCATGTGTGTTGGGGCTTGAAACTGGGTGCACGCATGGCAAGGCACGAGCCCTATCTAGTGAGTGATCGCTTCGCCTGTTCATGTTGTATCCTGAAGGAGTAAATGAAAGATCTGAATGTCTCAAGCCACTTCTTGGCTTCAAAGGAATTAATTAGAGGTAGGTCAGTAAAAAGTCATTTCTAATTGGAAAATCTTCCACTACTGGGAGTTTGGTGAAACCTTAAAGATACTAACTTCCCAAACTCTGAAGGCTAAGCATTGTTGAATTCTTATGGTCTAAAGAGCTTTTGTTTTGTTGAAGAAAAAAAATCGTTGTGCAGGGTATATTCTGGTCATGTTCTCACCGAGCAGGTAGAACATGAAGAGGCATATTCTTTTTTATTATTATTATTATTTTTAAAGATTTTACTTATTTATGAGAAAGACGGGAGGAGAGAGAAAGAACCAGACATCACTCTGCACATGTGCTGCCAGGGAACAAACTGGGGACCTCATGCTTGAGAGTCCAAAGCTTTATCACTGTGACACCTCCCAGACCACAAAGAGGCATATTCTTAGTGTCAACACCAATCTCCATATACTAAAGTTTTTCTTTTCTTTTCTTTTTTTTTAAACAAAGGTACAAGTCTAAAGCTAGTGGTCATGGATGCTCAGGATACACAGTAGTTTATTTTGTAATTATGAAAGAGCACTTATCTTTAAATGCTGCTCAGTGTAAAATTCCTGAAGAAACTATACACTGAATTTGAATCCTCTATAAAGTACTGACAATGAAACAAAGCGGAATTATGTGGAAAACACTTCATGATCAACAAATTATGTCACTTTATGAAAAGTCTTGTTTCCTGTCCATTTCTGTTTATTGGCCAAGGGCAGTTAAGTATCTAGTAATATAGCTGGACTTGACAAACATTTGTTTAATGCATATTTAATACTCTGTTGCAAAGGCAAATGACCCTCATAGAGAACCGGGAGTTGATTTACCAAAAAAAGCAGTCAATTCAGTTTCTCTTGTCAAGTTTTATTATAATCCAGGTGCTATAAGTCCCAGGGACTATTTTTCCAATCACAACTGCTAACACTCATATTTTACTGCTATACTAAAAACATGCTTTCATTTGAATGGTTTCCAAAACTCTGTGATGCAGAAGTCATCACTACAGAATACTTTAGGAAGTTTAACTGAGAGCTATGCTGCTCCCCTCTTTTACTCCAAAGGTGGGGTGGGTCACTGATAGAACAACTGATCCAATATGAAATTATGGTAGTATCCTGACAACCTAAAAAGAAGATGGTATCAGACAGGACTTTGACAGATAGAAAAGTGCAGAAAGAAAATATCAACAAATGTCACCAAGCAGAGAAGACTACTGTGAGATGGGAATGCATAATCAAGCAGCTCTTAGCTTCCAATTATATTAGTTGGGCTCTTGTCAGATTTTTCTTGGGGATAGTAATTTTAACCTCTCATTTACTATTTACTTTTGCTTTTTTACGAAGATACATAAAAAGTACTTCCCACATTTTTTTTTCCTCCAGGGTTACTGCTGGGGCTTGGTGCTGGCACGATGAATGCACTGCTCTTCGAGGCCATTTTTTTCCTTTTTATTGGATAGGACAGAGAGCAACTGAGAGACAGACACCTGCAGACCTGCTTCACAACCTATGAAGCATCCCTGTTGCAGGTGGGGAGCAGGGGCTCAAACCCAGGTCCTTGCACATTGTAATATGTTCACTCAACCAGGTGCACCACCCACTTGGTCCTTGGAGAAACTACACTATCTCAGAAAGATGCTAATTCAGCCAGCGCTCGAACATTTCCAGTCAATTTGCTAAGCAGATTGTTCAAGGCAATCTGACTCCTTACAACCTTCTTTTTTTTTTTTTTTTTAACCTCTAGGATTATTGCTGGAGCTCGGAATCCACTGCTCCTGGAGGCTATTTTTTCCCCTTTTGTTGCCCTTGTTTTATCTGTTTCATCGTTGTTATAGCTATTATTATTGTTGTTATTGATGTCACTGTTGCTGGATAGGACAGAGAGAAATGGAGAGAGGAGGGCAAGCTGGGGGGAGGCAGTCGAGGGGGGAGAGAAAGACACCTGCAGACCTGCTTCACCACTGTGAAGTGACTCCCCTTCAAGTGGGGAGCCTGGAGCTCAAACCCGGATCCTTATGCCGGTCCTTGTGCTTCACCTGCTGCACTGCCGCCCGACCCCCTCCTTATAACCTTCTATCAATGCTTCCTGGATTTAGTTCTGACTGTGAAAACCACACAAGTCATAGCCATTGGATTTTTTACATAGGGTCTTCCACACATTGAAAACAATAGCATTGTCTAATTTTGTTCTTCTCTCACCTCTAGAGTAATTCTTGTTTTCATAGGTGTTTGATAAATTCCAGATAACACACTTCCATTTCCCTCCTCTGAAATAAAAAGAAAACCCAAAACCTGTTTCCATGAATTTACACACTCAATAATCAAAGTGTAGGCTGACAGTTCAATGGACATGGCTCAATAGCATACTATACAGGGCAGTAATATAACATACTACAAATGTGAAATAAGTGCTAACCTTGTTTAGCTGGAATTCCATAATGGAAGTTCTATTTCAATTTGTAATTCTCCAATAATAAATTAATAAATATATACATAGTGTGTTATATAACTTATAAATAAGTAATATGTATATATGTAATCTTTTTAACTATTCTATATTAGAATTCCTTGAACCTTATATATAACTTATTTTTTCTCTAGTAGACAATATCTCTCTGTACATCCCCAAAGAATACGTAAGATTCAAGGCATACAATTCTGTAACTCCATAACTAATTGCTGATTTTAGAGAATTCTATGTATTTTTTCCTTCCTTTTATTTATATTTTTTCCTCTGTCAGGGTTTTCACTGGGGCTTTGCACCTAGATAATTCCACCACTCCCAGTGAACTTTTTTTTAGTTAGAAGGTGAAAGAGTGAGTGAGAGAGAAGAGGCACCACAGCACCTCTTCACGGCTCCCATGCAGGAGTTCCCATGTGGTGGCTGGGGGTCAAATCTGGGTTCTATATGGTAAAGTGTGTGCTCTACCAGTGAGCTATCTCTTACCACCCTTTAATATAGAGGGAAAAGAGATAAGACAACAGAACTGCTATACTGCTCCACCACTCATGAAGGTTCCTCTTTGCATGGTGCTCCTATGTGGTAGCTGGGGGCTCAAAGCCAAGTCTTCACACTCTAAGTGTGTACTCTACTAGATAAGCTATCTCCTGGTCCCTGCTATGTACTTCTTCCTTTGGTTAGAATGACCACCAATGACTTTTTGCCCAAAGATTCTTTCTCCTTTATTTTTCAGAGCTAAGTTCAAATGAGCAATTTCCTTTATTGAAATCTGTACTCTAGGGTGGATTATAGTCAAGAATTTCATGTGCTATTGCCTTCAGCAAAATCAGAGCTGTAGCCTCCCCAGCAGCAATGTGCCACTACAAGTTTTGTGATGTGTCACCAAAAAATCATTCCTATCATGTGTGTGTGAGGGGGGTAGGGATGAGGCAAGGGTAAGGGACAGATGGATTGAAGAGAAAATAATTTTTTCTCATAAGAAATGACTTCTCCTGGGAGTGGGGCGGTGGCGCAGTGGGTTAAGCGCACGTGGCGCAAAGCGCAGGGACCAGCGTAAGGATCCCAGTTCGAGCCCCCAGCTCCCCACCTGCAGGGGAGTCGCTTCACGGGCCGTGAAGCAGGTCTGCAGGTGTCTATCTTTCTCTCCCCTCTCTCTCTGTCTTCCCCTCCTCTCTCCATTTCTCTCTGTCCTATCCAACAACAAAGCAAGGTCAACAATGGCAATAATAACCGCAACGAGGCTGCAACAACTAGGGCAACAAAAAGGGGGAAAAATGGCCTCCAGGAGCGGTGGATTCATGGTGCAGGCACGGAGCCCAGCAATAACCCTGGAGGAAAAAAAAAAAAAAAGAAATGACTTCTCTTATAAACGACTTATTAACAAGAGGGGAGGCAAAAAGGGAAGAGAGAGGAAGGGGAGAGAGGAACAGAGATAGATACAGAGGAAGCCAAAGTAACACTAGCATATGTAACGCCTGGGATAGGGATGGAACCTCATGTATAGAAGTCTGGCGCTCTACCCACTGTGTAATGTCCAGGGTCTCAAGAAATTACTTTTTACTTTAAACCAGAGTACTGCTCAGCTCTGGCTTATAGTGACGCAGAGGACTGAATCCAGTACCTTGAAGACTCAGATATGAAAGCTAATTTGCTATCTCCCACCCCAGAAATAACTTCAAGAAATAAGAAAAGCATACTTATGTAGAAGTAATGTAATTCAGTTCAGTAATAAAAAAAAAAAAAACACCTAATAAAGAAATTCTTATGATGACCTTTATTTCCCCCATCCACTTAAGAACTTAACTCTTTTGAGGTTGGTTGAAAAGAAACTATCGGGAGTCAGGCAGTAGCGCGGGTTAAGCGCAGGTGGCGCAAAGCACAAGGACTGGCATAAGGATCTGGGTTCGAACCCCGGCTCCCCACCCGCAGGGGAGTCGCTTCACAGGCGGTGAAGCAGGTCTGCAGGTGTCTATCTTTCTCTCCTCCTCTCTGTCTACCCCTCCTCTCTCCATTTCTCTCTGTCCTATCCAACAACGACAACAACAATAACTACAACAATAAAAAAACAACAAGGGCAACAAAAGGGAATAAATAAGTAAAACAAATATTTAAAAAGAAAAAAGAAACTATCCTTTGAATTGAACTAAATACATTTTTAAAATATTTATTTATTCCCTTTTGTTGCCCTTGTTATTTTCTAACTAAATATTTTTTGAGGAAAGTAATTTTTGTTCCCTAAAATATCCTTTTGTCACGATTAACTTCCCTGCACAGATCTCCCATTCCTATTTCTTGAAAAGCAAAACAACAACAAAAAAATCTGCCCTCATCCTCCAAATAGTGTATTGCACCAAAGCAAAGGACTCTGGGAAAGGAGGGGGAGGCAGGGGAGGAAGAAAACTATGGGGGCTTGGTGCACAGTCAAATTGTATGCATGTGTCAATGACTGCACTGTAAAGATGAAGAAGATGAAGAATTAGAGGAGGAGGAGGAAGAGGGAGAAAGAGGAGAAGGAAAAGGAGTAGAAGGAGCAGGAGAAAGAAGAAAAAAGACAACCCTCCAAACATGAAAAGGCTTAAAAAAAGAAAGAATCCTTCCCCAACTTACTCTCCAATGCAAGCACAAATTACTTGGTTAGTGACTTGGTTAGTGAGTAAACTGATAATCCCATTATCTTAAGCCTTGATATCTTACTATTTTCAGAGGTGAACACACTAATAACACCAAATTCCTGAAAGAGAGCAACTAAGACCTTCTTCCTTGGTTATTTTTATCCTACAGATCAAGTGAGAAGAATTCAAGTAACACTACCCTTTGGATTACGTATCAGTTGGTTAAGACAGTTTGCCAAATCAGTTGTTTCAATGTTGACTGTATGGTCAGATAGGTTAATCCAAATGGAGGAAAGGCAGCGCCAATGACCAAAATCTGAGGCAAAATGGCCCAACAGATGAGATTTGACTTTAGTACTTTGCTTCTTTTCTTTCCTGCTACCTACAGGCTGTTTCTAGTTATCACACCCAAATGTTTCCCCAATACTTCTCCCTTAAAGACTTCTCAAATGAGAAGCCAACAAAATCACAACAGATTAAGAAAGCATACCTCCCAGTGATATTTACATTTTAAAACCAACTGGTTAAAACAAACAAATCTCCAATTGGTAGAAAGGGGAAGAATGCCTGTAAACAGGGAAATCTTTCCCATGCTTTTTTATTTCTTGCTCAGCATTCCTATTCCAAGATAATGAGAATTCTTCAAAATGTATCCTTTTGCATACATATATATATATATATATATATATATATATATATATATATATATGTCAGAAATCATGCAGTAGAGAAAATAAAAGGTAGGGGCTAACAGAAATATGGAAATCTATCCTTATTTTCAATCACGTAATGCTCACTTGAAATTTTTATCATTGTGATCTTTCCCCGAATTTAAAAGAATAAACTGAGTGTCTGGTCTCTATTCCTTTCAAATTCAATTAAAAAAATGAACTTTTGATATTACAAAGTGAAGCAGGTAAATATCTCTAAAGGAGGTAAGCTTAGTTCCAACTTAAATTCTAGATCTAATGCACCAGCTCCTCTGTGGTCTTTTATATTTTCTGTCTCGACTTGGGTATGAGTGTGCGCGCGGCTACACGACTGAAGTCAGGCTAAGTCGGGGTTTGAGCTCTCCCCAAGAAAACTCTACTATTTCCAGAAACTTGCTAATAATGACTGATTGTCCTTATCACACACACACACCAAATCACATCTCTGCATTGTAACCGAGACTTTTAAGACTTTATCCCAAAGGACCGATCTGAGGAAAACAGATGGTGGAACTTGAACGAGGCCACGGATTTGGGGGATAACAGGCCTTTCCAACCACAGGTCCAGGATATCCACTCATCTTCCTGGCACACACAGAGCAGAGGCAGCAGGAAGGTAGCAGTACCGGAAGTTGGTGCAGGTATTGTTGATGCAAAACAAAGCCCTCCACAACAAACAACAACAACAGTCCCTCGGCAAGAATCAACTTTGCGATCTCATTCACAGGTAGAATTTGAAATACAAGATCAGAAGAGAAAACGCTGAGCAGAACCTAGACTGGAGTTGGTGTATTGCACCAAGTAAAAGACTCTGGGGTGGGTGGCTGGGGAAAAGAGTTCAGGTCCTGGAACAGGATGACAGAGGATCTACTGAGGGTTGTATCGTTATGTGGAAAACTGGGAAATGCTATGCATGTACAAACTATTGTATTTACTGTTGACTGTAAAACACCAACCCCACCCCCCAATAAAGAAATAAAAAAGAATCAACCTTGCAGTGAGGGCAGCTCGCTTGCTCCCCCTCACCCCCACCTGCCCCAGTCTCCTCTCCACAGAGACAAGAGCAGGACCTAGAGGTCAAGGCCGGTGGAGAGCCGGGCCCGCGGCCCCGGGCACCAAGGTGAGGTCTCGGTAGAGGCGGCAGCGCCCGCCTCGCTTACCTGCGGCGAAGTGGAGCGGGGTGGACTTCCTGCCCGCCGTGTCGCGGCTGTTCACCTTCTCCGGCGTCACCAGCCTCTTGACTCGCTCCACGTCCCCGTTGCGACAAGCCTCGAACAGCTCGCGGGCGGCGGGCTCCACCGCCTCGGCCGCTGCGCCCCCGCAGGCCGCGCCCCCGCCGGCGCAGCGGCGGCCCGACATGATCCGGGCCGCGGCCGCCGCCAACAGCAGCGCCAGCAGCGGCAGCAGGAGCCCCGGCCCCGCGAGCAGGAGGGCGAGGCCCCCCGGAAGAGACGTGCTCAGGGCCTGGGCCGTTCGGCTTCCTGCTGTCACCCGGCTCGGCGCAGACCCATGGCTGCGCCGCCGCGAGCCCTGAGCTTGGCCCCGCGTCCCTCCGCTGCCCCGCGGCGGGGGAGGCAGCGCGAACCCGCCGCCCGAGCCCCTAAGCGACGCGGCGGCGGAAGCTGGCAGGGCCCCTCCTGCCAGCTCTACTGAGGCCTGGGAACGCGCGTGACGTAGAGCCGCGCGTGCGCAGTGGACATAGGCCGGCTGGGCCAGTTTTGGCGAGCTGGGCCGCGCGGAGGGGTTTGTGGGAAATGTGAGGCCAGAGAGGATTTCGCCTTGCCGCCATCTCTGGGCTGCTTTGCTGAAGTGGCTCTATTTTTATTTTTTAAAAAGGCACTTTTATTATTTTTTTTTCTGAACTAAATTTTACTGTTATTTCACAAATCAAGAGCCCCTGAAAGTTTCCCTTAGCGTATCGATTTAGAGTTGCGTATTGATTTAGAGTTGCGACTGGAAATTCCCCCCCCCCTCCCCCCAGTTTCCACAATCCATTTCTCATGGGAGATTTCTGTCCCCTCACTGCGGCTGATTTTGTTTCTTGTAAGGCATTATTCAAGTTTGGATAAGTTAATGCAAGATAATTGAAAGGAAGTTAGGAAAGTGATGACAGTTGATCCCATCTCTGAATTAACAATCTTTGAGAAGGATAATAGATGAATTACTCTTTCCATACTTAGGGTTTTAGCACAGGATTAAAAGGTAGAAAAATAGATATAAATATTTGTTATGTATTTTTTAAAAAATAATTATTCCCTTTTGTTGCCCTTGTTTTATTGTTGTTGTTATTGATGTCGCTGTTGTTGGATAGGACAGAGAGAAATGGAGAGAGGAGGGGAAGACAGAGGGGGAGAGAAAGATAGACACCTGCAGACCTGCTTCACCACCTGTGAAGCGACTCCCCTGCAGGTGGGGAGCCGGGGCTCGAACCCAGATTCTTATGCCCGTCCTTGCACTTCGCGCCAAGTGCTCTTAACCCGCTGCGCACCGCCTGAGTTGACTCCATTGTTATGTATTTCTTTCTCTTTTCTACTTTCCAGAGCACTGCTCAGCTCTAGGTTTAGGTGGTACAGGGCACTGAACCTGGGACTTTGGACCCTCAGTCAGGAGACTGTTTGCATAACCATTATGCTATCTACCCCACCTGCAGGGTGGAAATATACAACGATACACAGACTTGGTTGGGGTATAGATATTACCAACAAGGTTTGGTGAGTTCGTTGTCTTTTTTTTTTTTTTTTTCTGTGACCGAAGATGCAAGAAAAGCCCACAATTCTGACATTTAAGCTGTGATGTCGCTGTTTATGACCCTCCCTTAATCTTTCCTCTGACTTTAGGAAACTGGAAGGAATTCTTACATAAAATGATATCTATTGACCTTTGGCTCACTGACGAATAAGCCCCTTTGTTGGCTTAACTTTTTAACCTGTTTTTCAGGAAATTCAGTTTTTGTTTGGGAAAGTTGACTCACTACTGCTGTCCTAAAAGACAATATACAACTTGAGAAGAGTTTTTAGAAATAATGTAAAATGTGCATGTATGTATGAACTTAATGTTTAATATAGATTAAAACTGAGTATCCATGAATACTCTTAAGAGCTAAAACATAATATTTTTCCTCTATTTCATTCATCTACTATAAGTATTCCTAATTGTTTTGTTTTGTGCCTCCAGGGTTATGGCTGGGGCTCGGTGCCTGCACTAGGAATCCACTGCTTCTGGAGGCCATTTTTTTTCCATTTTGTTGCCTTTGTTGTTATTGGATAGGACTGAGAAAGGAGGGGGAAGACAGAGAGGAGAAGATCTGAAAGATAGACACCTGCATACCTGCTTCACTGCCTGTGAAACGACCCCCTGCAGTTGGGGAGCCAGGGGCTCAAACCAGGATCCTTACTCCTGTCCTTGGGCTTAGTGCCATGTGCGCTTAACCCAGTGAGCTACTGCCCCGCCGCCAGTTTTTGTTTGTTTGTTTTTTACGAAGTCATTTACCTTTCTTTTTTTTTCCTTTCTTTTCTTTTTCTTTCTCTCTTCCCCTCCCCCAGAGCACTGCTCAACTCTGGGGTATACGACCTGGGACTTCAGAGCCCCTGACATGAGACTGTTGACATAACCACTATGCTATGTCCCTGTCCTAATTTTTTGTATTTGTTTGCATTTATTAGTCTTTTTTTGTGTTTTATCTCTTAGTAATGTATTGTTGTTTTACTGGGTGTTGAACTTTATAAAAATAGAAAAATTTACATAAATATTGAAGTGAATGTTTGAATAATCTTAAATATTTAATTACATAATAAAATTCTATTTAAAATTTTATAAAGCTATGAAATATGTGAGTTTTTTATTTTAAATTTTTAAAAAATTTTTTTATTTAATGAAATTTATTTTATGAAATATGTGAGTTTTTTTTACTTAAGGAGATGCTACTAAGATTCATACATACACTGCAAGTTTAGAAGTTTGAGCATTTTGTTTATTTCCAATTTATTATTATAACACTAGTGCTGTGAACACCCTGGTGAATGGGTGGAAGAATCTAATATATAATGCTTTCTGACAGTTTGCTAATCATAGTATGAGAAATGCAGTTATGTGGGACTGAGTGGTGTCACACTGGTTGAATGCACACTTTCATGTTCAATTCTTTATATTCTGCACATGAGTGAAACCATTCCATTGTCCTTCACCTCCTTACTTGCTTCACTGACCATCATCTTCTCTAATTCCATCTACTTTGTCCCAAAGGACACAGTATTATCCCTTTTTATTGCTGCATAATACTCTGTTGAGTATATGTCCTATGACTTTTGAATCCAGTCAACTGTTGAAGGGGGTTTTGGTTGTTTCCAGGTTTTTCTTTTCTTTCTTTCTTTCTTTCTTTCTCTCTCTCTTTTCTTTAAACAACACCTTTTTATTATCTTTATTGGATAGAGACAGCCAGAAACCGAGAGAAAGGGGGAGAGAGAGAGGGAGAGAGACAGAGAAAGACCTGCAGCCCTGCTCCACAACTCGTAAAGCTTTCCCCCTGCAGGTGGGGGACTGGGGGCTTGAATCTGGGTCCTTGTGCATTGTAACATGTGCGCTCAGCCAGGTGCACCACCACCCGGCCCCTACCAGGTTTTTTTTCTATTGTGAATAAAGCCTCTATAAACATGGGGATGCATATATCCCTTCAAATCAGTGTTGTTATAGCTTTTGAGTATATGCCTAGTAGTGGAACTGCTGAGTGATAGGACATTTCTAATGTATTTGTTTAAGGATTCTCTATACTGTTCTCCAGAGGGGTTTCACCAGTTTACATCCCCACCAGCAATGTAGTACACACATCACAATGTTCAAGGAACCAAGTTTAAGCTTACCTGCAAAAGGGGGGGACTTCATGAGCAGTGAAGTAGTGCTGCAGGTATCTCTCTGTCTCTCTCCCTCTCTGTCTCTCCCTTCCCTTGTTGGTATGCATGAGACCCCTTCTGTTTCATTTGGTTTAAATCCCCCCTGCTTAACACTATTCTATTTATATAACCACTGTTAACAAGTTCCACCTCCCTCCAGGGCATTTGTGGTTCAGTGATAGGATTCTCGCCTGCTCCACCCCCTCCTTGTCACACCCTGATCCCTTCTTAGTCACACTCTGATTTTCACCAGTCACTTTTCTCTCCACCCTCTCTATGTCACATCCTGTTTCCACCTTACTTGGCAAGTATATATAAAGACAACATTGTGAGTAGTACTGTACTTTACCTTGAGTTTAGCTTAGCTCGGCTTAGATTGTGCTGCGTCCTGCATGAATAAAGAGATACTGCCTACAACCCAGCCATGAGTCCCTGGTCGTCTGTTACCTGCCCGTGAAGCCAGCCCGGCGAAAACAACCTAACCCGTCGAAAACGACATTCCCTCTTGATTTATCTCTATCCAATAAGTAAAAATAAGTAGAAAATTTAAAAAGATGTTTGCTTCAGAAACGATAGCAACAAGTGCTGAGAGGAACCCTGCTGCACTGCTGGTGGGAATGTCAATTGGTCCAACCCCTGTGGAGAGCAGTCTGAGAACTCTCAGAAGGCTAGAAGTGAACCTGCCCTATGACCTTACAATTCCTCTCTTGGGGATATGTCCTAAGGAACCCAACACACCCATCCAAAAAGATTTGTATATACCTATGCTCATAGCAGCACAATTTGTAATAGACAAAATCTGGAGGCAACCTAGGTGTCCAACAACAGATGAACAGCTGAGAAAATTGTGGTATACATCCACAACGGAATACTATTCAGCTATTAAAAATGGTGAATTCACCTTCACCTCATCTTTTGTGGAGCTTGAGGAGTCAAGTGAGATAAGCCAAAAAAAGTAGGACAAATATGGGATGACTCATAGACGGAAGTTGAAAAATAAGAACAGAAGGGAAAACACAAAGCAGAACTTGGACCGGAATTGCTGTATTGCACCAAAGTAAAAGACTGGGGTGGGGACGAGTGTTCAGGTCCTGGAACATGATGGTGGAGGAGGAACTTAGCGGGGGTGGGGGGTTAGAGAATTATGTGGAAAACTGAGAAATGTTACACATGGACCAACTACTGTTATTACTATAATTTTATTGTTGACAAAAAAACATTAATCCACCCAAATAAAGAAAAAAATAAAAAAGATGTTTGCTAAAAAAGAGAAAGAAAAAATGCAATTAGTGTCTTCAACCAGTAAACACACTCAAATTTGTAAAATACAAATTTCCTCAAGTAATACAATACCTTTCAAATGTTCAAAAACCATTCTGGGGAATCAGGCGGTAGCACAGTGGGTTAAGCGCAGGTGACACAAAGCACAAGACTGGTGTTAAGGATCCCAGTTTGAGCCCCCAGCTCCCCACCTGCGGGGGAATCAATTCCCAAGCGGTGAAGCAGGTCTGCAGGTGTCTGTCTTTCTCTCCCCCTCTCTGTCTTCCCCTCCTCTCTCCATTTCTCTCTGTCCTATCCAACAACAATGACATCAACAACAACAACAATAATAACTATAACAATAAAACAACAAGGGCAACAAAAGGGAATAAATAAATATTTTAAAAATCTTTAAAAAAGCCATTCTGATTGTGTCTCTTAGCATATAGGTTATAAACACTCACAAAAGTGTGGTTACCCAAGGTTTGAAAAACATGCAGCAATGGAGTTCCCATGGGTGGAATCACAGGAATCAAAGGGAATGGGAACCTTCACTTTGCAAGGTAATGGAAAATTATTTTCCAAAGAGAATGCTGTAAGCAGGATGTAGGTTTTTAATGTCTGTCCTCATCAATTTTTGGTATTGTCAGATTAATTGTCCTGATTTATTAGGTGTAAATTAAACATCAAAGAATTTTAGTCAGAATTAATAAAAATGCTTCATTAGAGAAATACAAAGCAAATACCAATCAAAACCTCAGTGAGATATCACTGTAGGTGATATTCCACCCATTGAAATGACTCCTAAAAGTCAGTAAATTGCAGGTGTTGGTTAGGATGTGGAAAAAATGGAGCATGTGTACTCTCCCAATGGGATTATTAAACAATGCAACTGTTATGGTGTTTCTTTAAATTTTAAAAATAGACCTACTATAATATATCAATCAATATTACCATTTTTGGTATATCAGAGTCATTGAAGATAGGGCTGGTAAGACGTATTTGTATAACTCATGCTCTAACAGCATTATTCACAATAACCAAGAGGTGGGTGCAGCCAAAAAAATCATGAACAGATGAATGGACCAACATATTATGCTATATAAGTATGATAAATATCCAGTTTTTTTTTTAAAGAATGGCATTTTGTCATATGCTACAACATATATGAACTTCAAGGACATTATATTACTAATAAATAAAGACAGCCCCCAAAATGAAACAATGAAATAATACAGCCAATAAAAAGACAAATCCTGTTTGATTCCACTTATGTGAGTTATATTAGTTTTCTGGCACTACCGTAATAAAATACCATAAAAGTGGTGGCTTAAACAACAGAAAAGTTATTTTCTACAGTTTTGGGTGCTAGATATCCAAGGTCAAGGTGTTGACAGGTTTGATTTCTTCTGAGGCCTCTGTGTTTAACTTACAAATAGCTGTCTACTTGGTGTATTCTTTTTTTTTTTAATATTTATTTTATTTATTTATTCCCTTTTGTTGCCCTTGTTGTTTTATTGTTGTAGTTATTATTGTTGTTGTCGTTGTTGGATAGGACAGAGAGAAATGGAGAGAGGAGGGGAAGACAGAGAGGAGGAGAGAAAGATAGACACCTGCAGACCTGCTTCACCGCCTGTGAAGCGACTCCCCTGCAGGTGGGGAGCCGGGGTTTGAACCGGGATCCTTATGCCGGTCCTTGTGCTTTGCGCCACCTGCGCTTAACCCGCTGCGCTACAGCCCGACTCCCTACTTGGTGTATTCTTAAGGACCTTTCTTCTGTTCATGTACATCCTGGATGTCTATGTGTAATTTCCTCTTATAAAAAGATCTCTGGAGTCGGGTGGTAATGCAGTGGGTTAAGCGCGGGTGGCACAAAGTGCAAGGACCGGTGTAAGGATGCCGGTTCGAGCCCTCGGCTCACCACCTGCAGGGAAGTCGCTTAACAAGTGGTGAAGCAGGTCTGCAGGTGTCTGTCTTTCTCTCCCCCTCTCTGTCTTCCCCTCCTCTCTCCATTTCTCTCTGTCCTGTCCAACAGTGATGACAACAATAATAACTACAACAATAAAACAAGGACAACAAAAGGGAATAAATAAAAAAAACTTTAAAAAAAGGACCTCAGTCTGATTAAATTAGAGCTAATCCATATAGCCTATATTAACCTTATTTTCTGTTTCAAGACCTTATCCCCCAATATGGCCACATTTGGAGGTGCTAGTGGTTACAACGTCCAACATATAAATGGGGGAGGGGCGATTCAACCCATAACATTAAGTATCTAATATAGGTCTAAACAGAAAGTAGAATGATGGTTATTAGGGTCTGGGGATAAGAGGAAATGGAGAGTTGTTGAGTGGATATAGAAGTTTAGTGTTGCAAGATGAGAAGATTCTGCAGAGGGCCCAGGCAGTGGCAGCACTCACATTACAGTGCACAAGGACCCAAGTCGTTAGGCAGGGCTGCTGGTGTTTCTGTCTCTCGCCCTCTATATCTCCTCCTCCCCTCTCAATTTCTGTCTCTATCCAATAATCAATAAAAATATTTAAAAACTAAATAAAAATATGATTCTGTAGATGTGTTACTCAATAATGTGGATATGCTTAACAAAAATGAATTCTACACTTAAAAAAATGTCTTAAATGACTAAAACATAAAGCTTAGTAGAGTGTCTCTTTGTTTTAGCTATGATTCCTTTTACTGTGCAGAAGCTTTTCAGTTTGATGTAGTCCATTGGTTTATTTTTGTTTTTCTTGCTTTGGATTTGATTCTTCAAAGACGTCTCTGAAGCAAATATCATGAGTGTTCTCCCAACGTTTTCTTTTATACATTTGACAGTTTTCATGGTGATATGAAGTGGTCCTGTTTCATTCTTTCGCATGTTTCAACATAATTTCCGCAACACTATTTGTTGATGAGATTCTCCTCTTTCCACTTAATGTTTTGGGGCCCTTTGTCAAAAATTAGTTGTCAGTTGATGTGGGATACTCAACTCTGTTCCACTGGTCTGTGTGTCTATTTTTGTTCTAGTACCAGGCAGGTTTGATTAAAATAACCCAGTAGTGTAATTTGAGTTCAGAAAATATCATGCCTCCATTCTTGTTCCTTTTTTCTCAGGCTTGCTTTGGCAATTCTGGGTATTATCTAGTTTCAGATTATTTATTTATTTATTTATTTAGGATAGAGACAGAGAGAAAGCAGATGGAAGAGGGAGGTAGAGAGAGGGAGAGGGAGAGAGAGAGGAGAGAGAGAGAGGAGAGAGAGAAAAAGAGAGAGGTACACCTGCAAGCACTCATGAAGCTTCCCATACAGGTGGAAACCAGAGGCTTGAGCCTGGGTCCTTGTGAACTGTGATGTGTGTGCTCATTATTTTGTGATTCATCCTTTGGGGGGCTTTTAGCTGGACTCTTGTCCTGGTTCATTTATCCAATATTTCTTCTTGCTGGTTTAACCATTTTATTTTATTTTTTATTTTTTTAAAAATTTTTTATTTATACAAAGGAAACATTGACTAATCCATAGGATATGAGGGTACAGATCCACACAATTCCCACTACCAGAACTCTGTATCCCATCCCCTCCCCTGATAGCTTTCCTATGGTTAGTTTAACCATTTTATATAGTATGTTATAATATACATAATATATAAAATATAATATATATAGTATGTTATAATATATATATATATATATATATATATATATAGTATGTTATAATATATAAAAAATGGTTGGCTTAACCATTTTATATAGTATATTATGATGTCCCTCTCTCAGTACTTTTCAAATTACTGATCACTCTTGCCTGAACTGACTTGTGTCTAAGTAAGGTAATTAAAAGGTTCAAAGTTGTGGAAATTGATATTTGTTTCAATAGTATTTTAATCCCTGGGTTGGAGCACAGTGGCTTAAAAGCCTCTTGTTCTTTTTCTTCCCTGTAGGTTATGGGAGCCTGAGGGCTTTTAAACTATAAGTAGGCTTCTTAGCTTAATCACTGACTCCTGACCAAGAGATAAAGCAGGGTGGGGCAGAGATAATCCAGTGGTTATGCAAAGAAACTCTCACAGCCCCACCACTAGGCCACTGAGGTATAGATCTTCTCTTAGTTTTCCTGGTTAGTTCTGTGTCCTCTGCTTCAGCACAAGGGCCTCCCCATGCCCCACCCCCCTCCAGCTTCTGAGGGCAGTAGCAATGGAGACTCACAGTTGCATTTGGTGAGTCTTAGGGGAGTCTTCTCCCTTCTCCTCCCTTCAGCCGTCTTTTTGTTGGTGAAAGAGACTGGATGTGGTGTCTTAACTGGTAAACTGCCGGACTGTTACCAGCCACTTAATCTCTCCCTAAGCTCCTGTCTGTCCATGAGCCACACGTATTTGCACTCACCGGTGATTTGGTGGGTTCCTGAAGTCGTTCTAGTCCTGTTTTGTTGAGGTCCCAGGTGGTTTCCTTTGGTATTCCTAGTTGACCTGTGAGAGGAGAGGAGAGAAACACAGCTGCTGTTGCTCTATAGCCCCGCCTCTGGAAGTCGCCTATGTCTATTCTGAATTCTTGAATTCAGTCAGCAAAAGTCTCAGCAGCACACAGCAACAGTGACAAGATCATCTAGGAAGGACTAATCTAGAATCCTTGTGTCTACTGGAGTGAATTCCCTTGATATCCATGGAAGATTGACAAGCATTTTAAGAATTTTATGCCATCCAAAACTGACAGCTTGGACTGAAAGAGACAAAGAAGGGGTGAAATGAAAAAAGGGTGACTCTGAGGACAGTCGTTCATCCAGAAGCCAGTGAGGACAGAGCTGCCACCTTTGAGAAGAGAGAGGACAGTTTATCATGACATGAGGGCCTCAGCTATATTGTAAACTTTTATCACAAACATATGTTCTGTATTAATTTTGTTTCCAGTTTAGGAATGGAAATGATTAATTTTTGTTCCATCATTCATTGTGTTTGGAAGCAGAAAAAAATGGATAAAGAATGTTTTTCTTACAATGGGAAAATTTATTATGCTGAGTTTTATCCACACCTGATTAATATGAGATTTAGTACTCTTGATATTTTGGATTTAGAATTAATACTGTAATGGATGAATACTTTGGGAGGATGTCAGGAACAGGTGAATATATTTTGTGCATGGTATTTTATGGATTCTGGGGTGCCAAGTGGCGACTGATGGAATTGATAAGGGCACACTATGACATATTCACTTTGAATCATGGGATATAGTTTACTTCAAAAATTGTGGCTTTGTAACGCAATTGTCTTGACATCATACTGGGTTAGGGTCAGCCCTAAATGTAGTCATTGGAATCTACCAAAAAGTGAGGGCACTCAGACATAGACATCTAGAATACAGATCTTGTGAGGATTTTTGGCAACTACCAGTATAAGAGAAACAAAGAAAGGTTTTCCATGGAATTTCAGAAAGAATGGGATTGGGTTGTGGTGCACCTGGTTGAACACACATGTTACAATGCACAAGAACCCTGGTTCAAACCCCCAGCCCCCACCTGCAAGGGGAAAGCTTTGCGAGTGGTGAAGCAGTATTACACTTATTCCATAAAAAAAAAAAATAGGGGGTCGAGCGGTAGCACAGCGTGTTAAGCTCACACAGCGAGAAGCACAAGGACCAGCGCAAAGATCCCAGTTCGAATCTCTGACTCCCCACCTGCAGGGGGGGTCGCCTCACAATTGGTGAAGCAGGTCTGTAGGTGTCTTTCTCTCCTTCTGTCTGTCTTCCCCTCCTCTCTTTATTTCTCTTTGTCCTATCCAACTACAACAACAATAATAACTACAATAACAATAACTTAACTGATAAAACAACAAGGGCAACAAAGGGGGGGGAAAGCCAACCCCCCCCAAAATCTGAGAACTAAAAGCTAACTTGTTCTTACTTCAATAACTGGTGCAATTAGACATCCATTTATGGAGAGGGTTCTGGGTAGCAAGTTGCCACCTACTATATATGGGTACAGAAAACCGAGTTATTTGTCTTATAATTCTTGGTTGCTTTGGAAACATTTGTACATTTTTAATAATGTTCTACTTCAATGAAAAAAAGGTCTAGGCCAGGTGTTGGATCACCTGGTTAAGTGCACAAGGTGCACTACAGTGCAAAAGGACCTGGGTTCAAGCCTCTGGTCTCCACCTGCAGGGGGAAAGTTTCATGATAGGTGAAGCAGGACTGCAGGTGTCTCTCTGTTTCTCTCCCTCTATATCTCCCCTTCCCCTCTCAATTTCTCTCTGTCTCTATCCAATAATAAATAAATAAAGTTAAAAAAAGGTCACTGAGAAACTATCATAACACCAGTTATCCTCAAACACAGCACTCATTTCCAACTAACATGGCATCTGGTACTACTAAGGAACAGAACAAATGAGGGGAGAAGGAATCTCATTGACAATCAGAGTAGAAATGTAGCAATGAGTGATCTGGGAGGTGGCATAGTGGATAAAACATTGAACCCTCAAGCTTGAGGTCCTGAGTTCAATCCCTGGCAGCACATGTACCAGAGTGATGCCTGGTTCTTTTCTCTCTCCTGCTATATTTCTTATTAATAGATAAACAAAATCTTTTAAAAATGTAGCAATGAGAAATTCTGCTAGATTATAGTTTAATTAATTAAATAATTTTTTGTTATTGATATTGATGTCATTCTTGTTGGATAGGACAGAGAGAAATGGAGAGAGGAGGAGAAGACAGAGAGGGGAAGAGAAAGACAGACATCTGCAGACCTGCTTCACCACCTGTGAAGCTACTCCCCTGCAGGTGGGGAGCCTGGGGTTTGAACCGGGATCCTTATGCCGGTCCTTGTGCTTAGCGCCATGTGCGCTTAACCTGCTGTGCTACTGCCCGACCCCCCTATAGTTTAATTTAGAAATTATCATTTGAGTAAATATACAAAATCAATGATAAATTAGCAGTTTTTAATTTCTTCTAAATATGAACATTTAATTTTGAAACCTGAAAATTTGCTTAAGAACTTACATTTTTAACATTTGTTGATTTTTCCCAAGGTGGGGAATAAAAATGGAGTCAGATAGAAACTTTTTATCAGTCTACTAAAAGGTTGTCCATATGAGCATCTCTGTAAAATGTAAGTTAAAAACTTAGGAATTTACCACAAGCTGGCATTGTTTGTACAGTTCTTGGTAAAGACTGCCACCTAGTGGAATTATCAGTAATGTTTTTTAAGACTGCAAAAAAGTTGAGTTTACATTTCAACTGCAAGCTGCAGTGTTGGTTATTTTTTATTTAAAAAGATTTCTTTATTTTGTGAGAGTGATAAGTAGACAGATAAACAGAGAGTCATCTGCAATGCTGAGTACTGATTCAGGGGCTTCACACATAGAAAAGTTATACTCTACCCTGTAAGTCACCTACCCAACTATTGCAATGTTGGCTTAAGATTTAAAAGGAGGTGTTTACAAAGCTTCCAGTATTCAGATGTTCAAAGCTGGAGTAGGGGTAGGGAGAGAAAATGGTGTTTTGTGTGTGGTTGAGGACTAGGGTGCCATTTGAATAGCAATAACTCAGAACTCAAAATGCATGATTTTGGTCCTGCTTCATGCTTTCTCAATGTGCTAGGAAGAAGGCATTTTTTTTTTCTTCATTAAAAAAAAATTTTTTTATTAGTCATTTAATATATCACAAGATAATGGGTGGGGGTAGATAGCATAATGGATATGCAGAGACTCTCATGCCCGAGGCTCCAAAGTCCCAGGTTCAGTCTCCCACATCACCATAAACCAGAGCTGAACAGTGCTCTGGTTAAAAAAAGCAAAAACAAAAAGAACAACTAGATAACAGGGGTACAACTCCACACCATTCCCAACACTAGAGTTTTGTATTCCTAATCTCTTCACTGTAAGCTACATCAGTTCCCCCAAGGTTGCAGATATGGATTAATTATTATTTCTACAACTACCTGTCTATGGAAGAAGACTGTTTTCGGGAGTCCTGTGGTAGCGCAGCGGTTTAAGCGCACTTGGGGCAAAGTGCAAGGACCAGAGTAAGATTCCCGGTTCCATTCCCCGGATCCTCACCTGCAGGGGAGTTGCTTCACAGGTGGTGAAGCAGGTCTACAGGTGTCTGTCTTTCTCTCCTCCTCTGTCTACCCCTCCTTTTTCCATTTCTCTCTGTCCCATCTAACAACGTCGACATCAACAATAACTACAACAACAATAAAAAAGTAAATAAATAAAATAAAAAAAGAAGATTGTTTTCCTAGGTAGAAATAAGTTTCATAATGAAAGCTGAAAATCTGGCACCTACTTGTGGTGCAAGAAAATTGAGGAACCTTGAAACTCAGAGTTTCAGTTTGATTTAAGTTCCTCCAAGTTTGTGATATACTAAGTACACTCTAAAAGTTTCAAATCTGAAAAGAAATTGAATAAAGTCTGTATTAGGGCAGGAAGATCTGATTTAGGTCCACTTCTGGTACAATTTGTATGATTTTGCTCATTTTACTTATCTACATTAGTTTTTTGTTATTGTTGTTGGTGTGTTTATAAAAGTAGTATAGTAATAGTATCTATTCCTATAACTTGTACCTGCCAAAAAAATAATAACTCTTGAGGGGCCAGAAGACAGTTTCACGTGGTAGAAGGCACACACTACTATTCAAGAAGACTAGGGTTGTACCCCTGGCCACCGTATATGTAGCCCCAGGAGCACCTGCAAGGTGGAAGTGTAGTGGAGTACAAGGAGCAGTGTGGCATCTTCTCCTTTCTTTTTTACCAGAGCACTACTCAGCTCTGGTTTATGGTGGTGGTGGGGGACTGAACCTGGGACTTTGGAGTCTTAGGCTTGAGAGTCTCTTTGCATAACCATTATGCTACCTAGTTCCCCCCTCCTTTTCTCTCTTCCTCTCTTTCATACCAAACCAAACCAAGCCAAACCAAAAAAAAACAGAAACAAACAAGAAAAAAAAAAAAAAAACCACCACCAACAAAAACCCATTCTATTAGGAGAAGTCCTGCAAGTGTGGAACCCCAACAATAATCCTGATGGAAAGCAGCAAAAACTTGTCTTGAAGGCTAGTCATAAACCAGTGGTCTTCATAGATTACAAACTATCAAATGTTTCTTTCACTTTCAGCATCCATAGGTAATGTTAAGGATTTTTAGAGTATATGTGAATCACCATTTTTGGGTTTAAAAATTTTATTAGCATAAAATAAGACTTATTAAATTATTAATAATAGTAATCTCTGGTAGGTTTGATTATGGACAACTGGAATGGTAGGGTAGGCTTTATACAGATTAAAAAATTTTCTTTATTGGGGATTAATGCTTTACATTCGACAGTAAATAAAAGTTTGTACATGCATAACATTTCTCAGTTTTCCACATAAAAATACAACCCCCACTAGGTCCTCTGTCATCCTTTTTGGACATGTACTCTCTCCCTACCCACCCCAGAGTCTTTTACTTTGGTGAAATACACCAACTCCAGTTCAGTTCAGGTTCTACTTGTGTTTTCTCTTCTGATCTTGTTTTTCAACTTCAGTGCAGATATCTTCTTAGTCTCTCTCTCTCTCTCCCTCTCCCTTTCTCTTTCTTTCGTTTTTTGTCTCCAGGGTTATCACTGGGGCTCAGTGCCTACACTACACAACCACTGCTCCTGGAGGCTATTTTCCCCCTTTTGTTGCCTTTGTTGTTGTTATTATTATTGCTGTCATTACTGTTGGATAGGACAGAAAGAAACTGAGAAAGGAAGGGAAGACAGAGGGGGGAGAGAAAGACACCTGCAGACCTGCTTCACCGCTCGTGAGGCGACCTCCTGCAGGTGGGGAGCTGAGGTCCAAGCCAGGATCTTTGCATTGGTCCTTTTACCCTCCCCATGTGCGCTTAACCCGCTGTGCTACTGCTAGACCCCCCAATAAAAAAAATTTACAATATTGTTATTTAGTTTATTTTAGTGAAAAAGAGTAGATCCAGAGGGAAAGATACCAAGAGAGAGAAAGAGACCAGAACACTGCTCAATTCTGTCTTACATCGGTGCTGGGGATTGAACCTGGGACTTCAGAGTCTCAGGCTTAAAAGGCTTTTGCATAACCATTATTCCATCTCCCCAGCCATTTTCTAAAATTTTATTATCTGTATTTATTTATTAGCTAAAGACAGTCAGAAATCAAGAGGGAAGGGGGTGTGTGTGAGAGAGAGACAGAGAGATACCTGCAACACTGCTTCACCACTCACAAAGCTTTCCCCCTGCAGGTGAGCTGGAACCTGGGTCCTTGTGTATTCTAACATGTGTGCTCAACCAGGTGCTCCACCACTGGACCCCTTTAGTCAATATTTTCTTCTAAAATATGTAATTTTAATTCACAGTCATTATTACTAATTAGAAATGGGAGCAAATGTTTGCAGACTTTGTTAGTTTTAGATTTTTGGATTGAATACAGACCATAAAAACGTTGGAGTGATCATTCTCTGAACTGCACATTTGCTTATCTTCTCAATCAGATGATAATGTTTCAACATTTGGATGCCTAATAATACTCTTTGGTTGTATGTAATTCAAAGAAATATTTCTTAATATTCTGTTTCAGCATCTGGTTGTAGTTTTAAAATATGCCCAATAAATATGCCGTATATTTCTTTCTTTGAAGAGTGAGGAAAATCAAACATTGACAAACTGAGATTCTACTTTAAAAAGATTTTTTCATTTATTAATGAGAGAGAGGAGAGGAAGAGAGAGCAATATACTTATATATTTTCTTCAAGTTTGCAAGCAAATCTCTGCCCTAATCCTGCTTCCTATTTATAGTCTCAACTCTGATACGATCTTTGCAGACAATCTTTATTTTTTAAATTCAATATGGCTTTAAAATTTATTTTATTTTATTTTATTTTTTTAGGGGTCGAGTGGTTGAACGCACATGTCACAGTGCACAAGGACCCAGGTTTGAGCCTCCAGTCTCCACCTGTGGGGGGAATGTTTTGCAAGTGGTGAAGGAGGGTTGCAGGTGTCTTTCTGTCTTTCCCTCTCTACCACCCCCTTCCCTCTAGATTTCTAGCTATCTCTATCTACTAAAAAACAAATATTTTATTTAAAAATATTTATTTATTCCCTTTTTGTTTTTTATTGTTGTAGTTATTTGTATCATCATTGTTGGACAGAACAGAGAAAAATGGAGAAAGGAGGGGAAGACAGAGAGGGGGAGAGAAAGAGAGACACCTGCAGACCTGCTTCACCGATTGTGAAGCAATTTCCCTGCAGGTGGGGAGCCGAGGGCTCGAACCAGGACCCTTACGCTGGTCCTTGTGCTTTGTGCCATGTGAGCTTAACCCGCTGCGCTACTGTCCAACTCCTAAGATTTTATTTTTTATTAGTGATTTACAAAATTATAAGACAACAGCAGATACTTGTATACCTTTCCCACCAGAGTTCTGTGTCCCCATTCCCTCCAGTTAATAACTAAACTTTGTTAGTTTTCCCAAGATCACAGACATGAGTTAGCTATTATTTCTATACCTATCTATCTATATCTATATGTATTTTCCCATTTTTGCTAGGGTCCGGCCTTCGCTTCCTGGATTGCTTTCTGAGTCACACCTACTACTTCTGAGTGTTCTCCCCCTCCCCACTTCCCCCCCCCTTCTCTCTCCAGGTCCTGATGAATTTTCATCATAGAGGAAACCATAAAGCAAAATGACCAAAACAAACAAAACCACTGCAGTGCAGGAGGTGGTATAGTGGGTAGAGTGCTGGATTTGCATGACTGAGGTTTCAGGTTAGAACTATACTAGTTGAGTGGCTGAGCAAGTTGTGGTATATATACACAATGGAATACTACTCAGCTATTAAAAACGGTGACTTCACCATTTTCAGCCGATCTTGGATGGACCTTGAAAAAAATCATGTTAAGTCAGAAACAGAAGGATGAATATGGGATGATCTCACTCTCTGGCAGAAGTAGAAAAACAAGATCAGAAGAGAAAACACAAGTAGAACCTGAACTGGAGTTGGTATTGCACCAAAGTAAAGGACTCTGGGGTAGGTGAGGGGCAGAATACAGGTCCAAGAAGGATGACAGAGGACCTAGTGGGGGTTGTATTGTTATATTGAAAACTGGGAAATGTTATATATGTACAAAGTAAAAGACTTTGGGGTTTGGGGTAGGGTGTTTCAGATCCTAGAATATGATAGCAGAAAAGGACCTAGAGGGGGTTAGAGTGTTATGTGGAAAACTGAGAAATATTACACATGTACAAATTACTGCATTTTACTGTCAACAGTAAACCATTAATCCCCACAATAAATAAAAAAAATGACAAAAAAAGAACTATACTAGAGTGATGCTTTGATTTTTCCCTCATGTAGTAAGTCAATAAATAACAGCAAAGGGGTGGAGAGACAGCTCAATGTACTAGAGCTAAGGACTTGTGTGTGTGACTTCCCAGAAATTCCAGGTTCAACCCTTGGTATCACCGTGAGCCAGAGCTGAGTAGCGCTCTGGTATGTGTATGAAAATATATTTATATCTTTGAAAACTACCAACAACAAAAGAAACAAAACTACTGAAGCTAGTATAAGAGAATTATGGGACAACCTCAAGAACACTGCATAGAGAAAGAGAATGAAAGGGAGAATGTTCTGATTTTTAAAAATATTTATTTATTTATTCCTTTTTGCTGTCCCTAGTTGTTTTATTGTTGTAGCCATTGTTAGATAGGACAGAGAAAACTGGAGAGAGGAGGGAAAGACAGAGAGGGGGAGAGAAAGATAGACACCTGCTGACCTGCTTCACCACCTGTGAAGGGACTCCCCAGCAGGTGGGGAGCCAGGGGCTCGAATCAGGATCCTTATGCCGGTCCCTGCGCTTTGCGCCACATGCGCTTAACCTGCTGCACTACCTCCTGACTCCCAAACATTCTGATTTTAAGACCACCCACAAACTGAGAATAGAGACAGACAGTTCCAGGAAGCTCTATGAGTTAAAAAAAACAAAAAACCCAAATAGATACATAACAAAACACATTATGATTAAAGTGGTGAAATGAAAAGTAAACAAGAGAATCCTAAAAGTAGTTCTCAAGCAGCAAGAAGAAAGTAAAGGTGGTCCGGGTGGTGGTGCACCTCGTTGAGTGCACATGTTACAATGTGCAAGGGCTCGGGTTCAAGTCCCCGGTTTCCACCTGCAGGGGAAAAGCTTCACGAGTGGTGTAGTGGTGCAGCAGGTGTCTCTCTTCCTTTCTTATTTCCACCCCCTCTTAATTTCTGGCTGCCTCTATCAAATAAATAAAGATAATTAAAATTAGAAAGAAAGAAAATAAAGCATTTGCACTGGAAAAAAAAAAAAGGGTCACATACAAAGGAACTACTCCCATAAGACTATCAACTGATTTCTCAACAGAAACTAAACAGGAAAGGACTGTCAGGATATATTAAAAAATTTGGATGGGGATATCTATACCCAACAATACTCTATCCAGCTAAATTACCAGATTTGAAGGAGTCATAAAGAATATTTTCAGACAAATAACAGTTAAAGAAATTCATTATCACTAAACGAACCCTACTTTAAATATTAAATGACTAATATAAAAGGAAAATACTGGGTGATCTCACTTCTTCTTTTTTTAAAAATATCCCATTATTTTATTTTTTACTTTTTAAGTACTTTTTTATATTTATTTTATTTATTCCCTTGTTGTTTTATTGTTGTTGTTGTTGTTGGATAGGACAGAGAGAAATGGAGAAAGGGAGGGGAAGACAGAGAGGAGGAGAGAAAGATAGACACCTGCAGACCTGCTTCACCGCCTGTGAAGCAACTCCCCTGCAGGTGGGGAGCCGGGGTTCGAACCGGGATCCTTAGGCTGGTCTTTGTGCTTTGCGCCACCTGCGCTTAGCCTGCTGTACTACAGCCCGACTCCCGTGATCTCACTTCTATGGGGTATAGAAACAAAGTGAGGTAATGAGCAGAGTGTCTCTCTGTCTCTCTTCTTCTCTATCTCCCCCTTCCATCTTGCCACGGGGTGGTGTTGGGGATTAAACCTGGAATTTAGGAACCTCAGGCATGAGTGTCTCTTTGCATAACAATTATGCTATCTACCCCTGCCCTATATATATATTTCTTTATTACCCAGTGCAAGGAAAAATAAAACTCTAAAAGCAAAGATGATAACATATTATCTAAAAATTAAGAATTTCTGCAAAGTATACTATAGATAAAATTAATGACTAAGTGAAATTATATTTTCTTATTATTAATATTATTTCTTTATTGGGGCTTAATGTTTTACAGTCAACAGTAAATACAATAGTTTGTACATGCATAACACTTCTCAGTTTTCCACACAACAATATACCCCCCACTAGGTCCTCTGTAATCCTGTTCCAGGAACTGAACTCTCCCCCTCACCCATCCCAGAGACTTTTACTTTGCTACAATACACCAACTACAGTCCAAGTTCTGCTTAGCGTTTTCTCTTCTGATCTTGGTTTTCAACTTCTGTCAGTGAGTGAGATCATCCCATACTCATTCTTCTATTTCTGACTTATTTCACTTAACATGATTTCAAGCTTCACCCAAGATGTGCTAAAAATGGTGAAATCACCATTTTTAATAGCTGAGTAGCATTCCATTGTATATATATATATCTCATATATTCCATTGTATATATATATATACCACATATTCCATTGTATATATATCACAACTTGCTCAACCATTCATCTGTTGTTGTACACCTGCGTTGCTTCCAGGTTTTGGCTATTACAAATTGTGTTGCTATGAACATAGGTATACACAGATCTTTTTGCCTGGGTGTGTTGGGTTCCTTAGGATATATTCCCAGGAAAGGAATTGCAGGATCATAGGGTAGGTCCATTTCTAGCCTTCTGAGAGTATTCCAGACTGCTCTCTACAGAGGTTGAACCAATTGACATTCCCACCAGCAGTACAGAAGGGTTCCTTTGTCCCCACAACTTCTCCAGCATCTGTTGCTGCTATCTTTTCTGTTGTATGATATTCTCACAGGAGTGAAGTGGTATCTCACTGTTGTCTTTATTTTCATTTCTCTGACAATCAGTGACTTGGAGCATTTTTTCATATGTTTATCAGCCTTTCAGATCTCTTCTGTGGTGAATATTCTGTCCATGTCCTCTCCCCATTTTTGGATGGGGTTATTTGTCTTCTTGTTTTTTAATTTGGCAAGCTCTTTATATCTTTTGGTTATTAGCCTCTTGTCTGATGTATGGCATATAAAGATCTTCTCCCATTCTGTGAGGGGTCTCTTGGTTTGGGTAGTGGTTTCTTTTGCTGTGAAGAAGCTTTTTAATTTGATGTAGTCCCATAGGTTTATACTTGCCTTAGTCTTCTTTGTAATTGTATTCATTTAATTGAAGATGTCTTTAAAATTTAAGCAGAAAATAATTCTGCCCTTTGGGTCCATGATTGCTCAACAATTTGTTTGGCTTTGTATGTTAACTCTCCTTTCAGTCACCAGGTTCCAGGTGTCATCAGGATGCCGGCCAGACTTCCCTGGATTGAAGACACCACCAATGTGTCCTGGAGCTCAGCTTCCCCAGAGACCCATCCTACTAGGGAAAGAGAGAGGCAGACTGGGAGTATAGACCGACCAGTCAACGCCCATGTTCAGCGAGGAAGCAATTACAGAAGCCAGACCTTCTACCTTCTGCAACCCTCAATGACCCTGGGTCCATGCTCCCAGAGGGATAGAGAATGGGAAAGCTATCGGGGGAGGGGGTGGGATATGGAGATCGGGGGGTGGGAATTGTGTGGAGTTGTACCCCTCCTACCCTATAGTTTTGTTAATTAATCCTTTCTTAAATAAAAAAAAAATTAAAAAAAAAAAAAAAAAAAGAAAATAATTCTGCCAATATTTTCCTCTAAGTATCTGATAGTTTGTGGTCTAACATCCCAATCCTTGATCCACTTGGAATTTACTTTTGTATTTGGTGAAATATAGTAGTTCAATTTCATTCTTATTCACATTTCAACCCATTTTTCCCTAACACCATTTGTTGAAGAAACTCCCATATCAACATTTAATAGCCTGGGCACCTTTGTCAAAGATTAAATGTCCATAGGTGTGGGGGCTCACTTCTGGGCTTTCAATTCTATTCCACTGGTCAGTGGGCCTATTCATGTTACAGTACCAAGTAGTTTTCATTACAATGGTCCATAATACAATTGGAGATCTGGGAGTGTGATGCCTCCAATTCTGTTCTTTCTTCTTGATAGTTTTGGCAATTATAGTTATTTTCTGGTTCCAGATAGACATTTGTAGCATTTGTTCACCTAAAAAATGTGGTTGGGAGTGGTCTGGGAGGTGGCACAGTGGCTGAGGCACTAGACTCTCAAGCATAGCTCCTGAGTTTGATCCCCGGCAGCACATGTACCAGAGTGATGGCTGGTTCTTTCTCTTCGCCTATCTTTCTCATGAATAAATAAATAAATTCTTTAAAAAAATGTGGTTGGGATCTTGATGAGGATAGGATTAAGTTTGTATATGGTTCTGGGTAGTATATTAATTTTAATGATGTTAATTTTTCCAACCCGTGAATACAGAAGATGTTCCCACTTCTTTGTGTCTTTTTCTATTTCTTTGAATAGTGACTCATAGTTTTCAGTATACAAGTCTTTCACTTCTTTGGTTAGGTTTACTCCTAGATATTTTATTGTTTTTGTTGTTATAGTAAGAGGAATTGATTTTTGGATTTCTTCTTTTTCCAACTTAGTGTTTGCATAAAGGAATGCCACTGACTTTTGAATGTTAATTTTGTAATAGGACACCTTTACTATATTGTCTGATAATTTCCAGAAGCTTCCTGCTGGATTACTTAGGTTATTCTGTGTATACTATCATGTCATCTGCAAATAGGGAGAGTTTGTCTTCTTCTCTTCCAATCTGTATCCCTTTAATTTCTTGCTCCTACCTGATTGCTATGGCAAGAACTTCCAACACTATGTTGAATATAACAGTGATAGTGGGCAGCCCTGTCTAGTACCTGATCTAAGGGGAAATGCTTCCAGTTTTTCACCATTGAGTTTAATGTTGGTTGCAGGTTTGCTATATATAGACTCCACTATCTTGAGGAACTTTTAATCTATTCCCATTTTTTGTAGTATTTTGATCATAAAGGGGTGTTGTATTTTGTCAGTCTTTCTCTGCATCTATTGGTATAACCTTGTGGTTTTTGGTCCTGCTCTTACTGATGTGGTGGATCACATTGATTGATTTACGTATATTAAACCAACCTTGCATCCCCAGGATAAACCTCACTTGGTCATGATGAACAATCTTTTTAATATACTATTGTATCGGGTGGCTAGAATTTTGTTCAATATGTTAACATCTATATTCATCAGAGATATTGGTCTGTACTTTTCTTTTTTGGTTTTATCCCTGTCTGCTTTTGGTATCACAATGATGTTGGCTTCATAGAAGTTGGAAGAGGGAGTATTCCTGTGTCTTCAATATTTTGGAAGAGTTTCAAAAGTAGAGATATTAACTCTTCCTTGAAGGTTTTATAGAATTCATTTGTAAAACCATCTTGTACAGGACTTTTATTCTTGGGAAGCTTTTTGATAACTGTTTCAATTTCCTTGACTGTGATTGGCTTATTCATATTTTCTTTTAAAACTATTTTTATTATCTTTATTTATTGAGTAGAGTCAGTCAGAAATTGAGAGGGAAGGAGGAGACAGAGAGGGAGAGAGAGATATACCTGTAGCATTGCTTCACCACTTGTAAAGCTTTCCCCCTGTGGATGGGGACTGGGGGCTTGAACCCAGGTTCTTGCACACTATAAAATGTGTGCTCAACCAGGTGTGCTACTACCTGCCCCCCATCCCCCCTGTTAATATTTTCTAGTTCCTCTTTATTTAATTTTGGATGTTTGTAGGTATCTAGGAACTCACCCATTTATTCCAGTTTCTCTAGCTTGGTGACATCCATGGAAGCTTTGCATGATACGTTGAATTTCTGTGATGTCTGTTGTGATATCTCCTCTTTAATTTACAATCTTTTGTTTTGTGAGTCTGGCTAAGGGTTTGTCAATTTTGTTTACTTTCAAAGAACTAACATTTAGCTTTATCGATCTTTTGTATGGTTTTCTTATTTTCAGTGTTACTGGTTTCTGCCCTAACTTTAGTTATTTCAGTCCTTCTGGTTGCTTTAGGGTTTCTTTGTTCTTCTTCTAGGTCTTTAAGGTGTGCAATCAGGTTGTTTATTTGAGCTTTTTCTTGTTTCTGAATGTGTGCTTCTATAGGTATGAATTTCCCTCTCAGTACTACCTTAGCTATTTCCCAAATATTTTGATAGCTCCTGTCTTCATTTTCATTGAACTCTTGAAACATTTTGATTTCTTCCTTAATTACTTCTTTGACCCAGTAGTTAAGTAGTGTACTGTTGAGTTTCCATATTTTGGGACTCTTACTAATTTTTGTTTATTGTTAAGTGTTAATTTAATTCTACTGTGGTCTGAGAAGATGCTTGGGATGACTTCAATGCTCCTGAATTTGCTGACACTGTCTTTGTGGCCTAACATATGGTCTATCCTTGAGAATGACTCATGTAGACTTGAATAGAATGTGTATTTCAGTTTCTTGGGGTAAATGGCTCTGAAAATGTCCAATAGTTCTAGTTTATCTATCTCCCCATTTAGGTCCCTTACTTCTTAATTGATTTTCTGCCTGGATGATCTGTCAAGTTGAGAGAGAGGGGTGTTTAGTCCCCTACTATTACTGTGTTGTTGTTAATATATTTCTATAGCTCTTTCAGTAGATGTTTGTGATGTATTTAGATGGCTTCTCATTGGGTACATTGATGTTAATAATTGTTAAGTCCTCTAGATTGACTGATTCTCTGAGCATTAAGTAATGACCATCCTACATTTTTTATTTTATCCATTTTAAGGTCTATTGTGTCAAATACGAGAATAGCTGTTCCTGCCTTTTTTTTTTTTTTTTTTGTGGTCCATTGGCTTGTATGATAGTTTTCCATCCTTTCACTTTGAGTCTGTGTTTGTCTTGTTGAGTTAGGTGGGATTCCTGCAGACAACATACGGTTGTGTTGTGTTTTCTGATCCATCTTCCTACTCTGTGGCTTTCAATATGTGAATTCAGGCCATTGACATTTATGGATATTATAGATTGAAGATATTTTAATGCCATTTTTGTAGATTTTTAGAGTGTTCTGATATATGACATGTTTATGGTGACCTGATTGTTTATAGGAGACCTTTCAGAAGTTCTTTCAGGGAAGACTTAGTACTAGTTGATTCCTTCAGTTGTTGTTTGTCTGAGAAAGTTTTTATGCCTCTGTCTAGCTTGAATGACAGTCTAGCAGGATACAGTAGTCTTGGTTGAAAGCCTTTCTTATTAAACACTTGATATCTTGCCATTCTCTTCTGGCCTGTAGTGTTTATGTGGAGAAATCTGCTGCTAATCTTATGGGTTTTCCTCTGTAGGTGTTTCTGTTTTTCTCTTGCAGCCTTCAGGATATTTTCTTTATCCTTATTCCTTTTCATTATAAATATTATGTGTCTTGGTATCTTTAATTCTGGGTGAATTCTGTTTGGGACCCTCTGGGCTTCTTGAACCTTTATGTCTTTGATGTTGTCTAGGCTAGAGAAGTTCTCAGCTATTATGTCCTGTAGAATGCTTTCTTCCCCTCCCTCTCTTTCTTCCTCTGGTAGGCCTATAATATGTATATTATTTCTTTTGAAGTCATCCCATATGTCTCCATTGTTGTTTTCAGTATCTCTTAATCTCTTTTTGAGATCTCTTACTTCTTTTTTAGTTGTCTCTAATTCTTCCTCGATCTTCCTAATTCTGTTTTCAGCCTCATTTATTCTATTCTTTCTTCTCTCTGTTGTTTTGTGTAGCTCTACTATTTTGTTACCCTGTTCAGCTAGTTTTGCTGTTAGCTTAGATATTTCAGTTTTCAGCCTCAAATCACCTGGAGATAGTGTTTTCTTCCAGAGTCTCATTTGTTGTTTCTGCATTTCTTTCTTTCTTTTTTTAATTGGGGAATTAATGTTTTACAATCAGCAGTAATTACAGTAGTTTGTACATGCATAACATTCCCCAGTTTCCCATGTAACAATACAACTCCCACTAGGTCCTCTGAATCCTTCTTGGACCTGTAATCTCCCCACCCACTCACCCCAGAGTCTTTTACTTTGGTGTGATACACCAATTCCATTTCAGGTTCTACTTCTGTTTTCTTTTCTGATCTTGTTTTTCAACTTCTGCCTGAGAGTGAGATCATCCCATATTCATCCTTCTGTTTCTGACTTATTTCACTCAACATGAATTTTTCAAGGTCCATCCAAGATCGACTGAAAACGGTGAAGTCACCATTTTTTACAGCTGAGTAGTATTCCATTGTGTATATATACCACAACTTGCTCAGCCACTCATCTGTTGTTGGACACCTGGGTTGCTTCCAGGTTTTGGCTATTACAAATTGTGCTGCCAAGAACATATGTGTACACAGATCTTTTTGGATGGATATGTTGGGTTCCTTAGGATATATCCCCAGGAGAGGAATTGCAGGGTCATAGGGTAGGTCCATTTCTAGCCTTCTGAGAGTTCTCCAGACTGTTCTCCACAGAGGTTGGACCAATGTACATTCCCACCAGCAGTGTAGAAAGGTTCCTTTGACCCCATACCCTCTCCAGCATTTGCTGCTGTTACCTTTTCTGATGTATGACATTCTCGCAGAAGAAGGAGTGAAGTAGCATCTCGTTGTTGTCTTTATTTGCATTTCTCTGACAATCAGAGACTTGGAGCATTTTTTCATGTGTTTCTCGGCCTTTTGGATCTCTTCTGTGGTGAATATTCTGTCCATGTCCCCCCCCCATTTTTGGATGGGGTTATTTGTTGTCTTGTTGAGTTTGGCAAGCTCTTTATATATGTTGGTTATTAAACTCTTGTCTGATGTATGGCATGTAAGGATCTTCTCCCATTCTGTGAGGGGTCTCTTGGTTTGGGTAGTGGTTTCTTTTGCTGTGAAGAAGCTTTTTAATTTGATGTAGTCCCATAGGTTTATACTTGCCTTAGTCGTCTTTGTAATTGGATTGGTTTCATTGAAGATGACTTTGAAATTTATGCAGAAAAGAGTTCTGCCAATATTTTCCTCTAAGTATCGGATAATTTGTGGTCTAACATCCAAGTCCTTGATCCACTTGGAATTTACTTTTGTATTTGGTGAAACACAGTGGTTCAGTTTCATTCTTCTGCATGTTTCAACCCATTGTTTCCAACACAATTTGTTGAAGAGACTCTGCTTTCCCCATTTAATAGTCTGAGCCCCTTTGTCAAAGATTAAATGTCCATAGGTGTGGGGGCTCACTTCTGGGCTCTCAATTTTTTTCCACTGGTCAGTGTGTCTATTCATGTTCTAGTACCAAGCAGTTTTGATGACAATGGCCCTATAATGCAGTTTGAGATCTGGGAGTGTGATGGCTCTGGTTCTGTTCCTTTTTCTCAAGATTGTTTTGGCAATTCTAGGTCTCTTCTGGTTCCAGATAAACATTTGTAGCATTTGTTCTATTCTCCTAAAAACTGTGCTTGGGATCTTGATGGGGATAGCATTAAATTTGTAGATGGCTCTGGGTAGTATGTATATTCATTTTGATGATGTTAATTCTACCAACCCATAAACAACCCACTTCTTTGTGTCTTTTTCAATTTCCTTGAGTAGTGACTCATAATTTTCAGTATATAAGCCTTTCACTTCTTTGGTTAGGTTTACTCCTAGATATTTTATTGTTTTTGTTGCTATGGTAAAAGGAATTGATTCTGGATTTCAATTTCTTCTAGCTTAGTGTTTGCACAGAGGAATGCCACTGACTTTTTAATGTTAATTTTGTAGCCTGACACCTTACTGTATTGCCTGATTTACAAAAGCTTCTTGCTGGATTCCTTAGGTTTTCTGTGTATACTATCATGTCATCTGCAAATAGGGAGAGTTTGTCTTCTTCTCTTCCAGTCTGTATCCCTTTAATTCCTTGCTCCTGCCTGATTGCTATGGCAAGAACTTCCAACACTATGTTGAATAGTAAATGGTGATAGTGGGTAGCCCTGTCTAGTACCTGATCTGAGTGGAAATGCTTCCAGTTTTTCACCATTGAGTATGATGTTGGCTGTAGGTTTGCTATGTATAGACTCCACTATCTTGAGGAATTTTCCATCTATTCCCATTTTTTGTAGTATTTTGATCATAAAGGGATGTTGTATTTTGTCAAAGGCTTTCTCTGCATCTATTGATATGACCATGTGGTTTTTGGTCTTGCTTTTGTTGAGGTGGATCACATTGATTAATTTACGTATATTAAACCAACCTTGCCTGGGATAAACCCCACTTGGTCATGAAGAACAATCTTTTTAATATACTGCTGTATCCGGTTGGTTAGAATTTTGTTCAGTATTTTAGCATCTATGTTCTTCAGAGATATTGGTCTGTAGTTTTCTTTTTTGTTTGTGTCCCTGTCTGATTTTGGTATCAGAGTGATGTTAGCTTCATAGTGATGTTAGTTTTCATAGTCCAGTGTCTTCAATCTTCTGGAAGACTTTTAAAAGTAGAGGTATTCTTCTTCTTTGAAGGTTTTGTAGAATTCATTTGTAAAACCATCTGTTCCAGGACTTTTATTTTTGGGAAGCTTTTTGATAACTGTTTCAATTTCATTAGCTGTGATGGGCCTGTTCATGTTATCCACTTCCTCTTTACTTAGTTTTGGAAGTTGGTAGGTATCTAGGAAATTGTCTCTATTTCTTTCAGGTTCTCTAGCTTGGTGGCATATAGTTGTTTATAGAAGCCTCGCATGATATGTTGAATTTCTACGGTGTCTGTTGTGATATCTCCTCTTTCATTTAGTATCTGATTTATTTGGGTCTTCTCCCTTTTCTGTTTTGTGAGTCTGGCTAAAGGTTTGTCGATTTTGTTTACTCTTTCGAAGAAGCAACATTTACTTTTGTTGATCTTTTGTATGGTTTTCTTATTCTCAATGTTATTTATTTCTGCCCTAACTTTAGTGATTTCTGTCCTTCTGGTTGCTTTAGGGTTCCTTTGTTCTTCTACTTCTAGGTCTTTAAGATGTGCAATCAGGCTGTTTATTTGTGCTTTTTCTTGTTTCCTAATGTGTGCTTGTATAGCTATGAACTTCCCTCTCAGTACTGCCTTAGCTGTGTCCCAAATATTTTGATAGCTTGTGTCTTCATTTTCATTGAAGTCTCAAAATATTTTGATTTCTTCCTTGATTTCCTCTTTGACCCAGAGGTTGTTAAGAAGTGTACTGTTGAGCTTCCACATTTTGGGACTATTACTAATCTTTTGTTGATTGTTAAGTGTTAGTTTAATTCCACTGTGGTCTGAGAAGATGCTTGGGATGATTTCAACGCTCTTGAATTGGCTGATGCTGTCTTTGTGGCCTAACATATGGTCTATCCTTGAGAATGACCCATGTGGATTTGAGTAAAATGTGTATTTCAGTTTCTTGGGATGAATGACTCTGAAAATGTCCAATAGTTCTAGTTTATCTATCTCTTCATTTAGCTCCCTTATGTCTTTATTGATTTTCTGCCTGGATGATCTTTCAAGTTGAGAGAGTGTGGTGTTGAAGTCCCCTACTATGACTGTGTTGCTGTTAATATATTGCTGTAGCTCTTTCAGTAGAAGTTTGATGTATTTAGATGGCTTCTCATTGGGTGCATAGATGTTAATAATTGTTACGTCCTCTTGATTGACTGATCCTCTGAGCATTGTCCAACCCCATCTTTTAAAATTTTGTTTATTTTAAAGTCTATTGTGTCAGATACGAGAATAGCTGTTCCTGTCCTGTTCTGTGGGCCATGGCTTGTATAATAGTTTTCCATCATTTCACTTTAAGTCTGTGTTTGTCTTGTTGAGTTAGGTGGGTTTCCTGTAGACAGCATATTGTTGGGTTGTATTTTCTGATCTATCTTCCTACTCTGTGTCTTTTAATAGGTGAATTCAGGCCATTGACATTTATTGATATCAAAGATTGAAGATATTTTAACACCATTCTTGTAGAGTTTTAGAGTGTTCTGATATATGTCCTATTTATGATGATCTGACTGTTTATAGAAGACCTTTCACAACTTCTTTCAGGGCAGGCTTGGTGATATTTGATTCCTTCAACTGTTGCTTGTCTGAGAAGGTTTTGATGCCTCCATCTAGTCTAAATGACTGTCTAGCAGGATATAGTATTCTTGGTTGTAAGCCTTTCTCATTGAGTACTCGATAGATATCTTGCCATTCTCTTCTGGCCTGTAGTGTTTGTGTGGAGAAGTCTCCTCCTAATCTTATGGGTTTTCCTCTGTAGGTGACTCTTTGTTTTTCTCTTGCAGCCTCCAGGATCCTTTCTTTATCCTTATTCCTTTCCATTCTAAATATGATGTGTCTTTGTGTCTAAGTCTGGGTTAATTCTGTTTGGGACCCTCTGGGCTTCTTGAATCTTTGTCTTTTTTTTTTTTTAAATATTATTTATTTATTCCCTGTTGTTGCCCTTGTTGCTTTATTGTTGTAGTTATTATTGTTGTTGGATAGGACAGAGAGAAATGGAGAGAGGAGGGGAAGACAGAGAGGAGGAGAGAAAGATAGACACCTGCAGACCTGCTTCACCGCCTGTGAAGCGACTCCCCTGCAGGTGGGGAGCCGGGGTTCGAACCGGGATCCTTATGCTGGTCCTTGTGCTTTGCGCCACCTGCGCTTAACCCGCTGCACTACAGCCCGACTCCTGAATCTTTTTGTCTTTGATGTTGTCTAGACTAGAGAAGTTTTCAGCTATTATGACCTGAAGAATGCTTTCTTCCTCTCCCATTCTTTCTTCCTCTGGTAAGCCAATAATGCGTATATTGTTTCTTTTGAAGTCATCCCATAGGTCTCTGTTGTTGTTTCAGCACCTCTTAATCTTTTTGAAATCTCTTTTTAGTTGTCTCTAATTCATCCTCGATCTTGCTAATTCTGTCTTCAGCTTCATTGATTCTATTCTCTCTCCCCTCTATTGTTTTCTGGAGTTCATCTGTTTTGTTTCCCTATTCTGATACTGTTTTAGCGTGTTCAGCTAGTTGTGTTCTTAGCTCAGCTATTTCAGCTTTCAGCTAATAACCTTGAGATAGTGTTTTCTTCCATAGTCTCATTTGTTGTTCCTGTATTTCTGATTACAATTCTTTCAAACTCTTTACTCTCTCCTGTGATTATTTCCTTAGCTAATGCTTGGATGTTGAACTCATTATTTTGTGCTTCACCCTTTGGAGGGCTTTTAGCTGGACTGTTGTCCTGGTTAGTTTCTCCAATATTTATTCTTGTTGGTTTACCCATTTTATGTATTATGTTATTAGTTCCCTCTCTTAGTACTTTTCAAATTACTGATCACTATTTCCTGGATTGACTTGTGTCTAAGTAAGGTAATTAAAGAGTTCATAGTGGTGGAAGTTTCAATAGTATTTTAATCCCTGAGTTGGAGCTCAGTGATTTAAAAACCTCTTTTAAAATTTTTTTTTTTCTTCTCTGTAGGCTATGGGAGCCTGAGGGCTTCTAACTATAAGTAGGCTTCTTAACTTAATCACTGACTCCTGACCAAGAGATAAGGCAGGGTGTGGCAGAGATAGTCCAGTGGTTATGCAAAGAAACTTTCACAGCCCCACAGCTATGCCATGGAGGTATAGGTCTTCTCCTGAATTTCCTGGTTAGATCTCTGTCCCCTGGGTGTCCCTCCCTGCCACTGCTCCAGATTCTGAGGGCAGTAGCAATGGAGACTCAGGGTTGCACTTGGTGAGTCTCCGGGGAGTCCTCTCCTCCCTTCAGCTGTCCCCTTGTTGGTGGAACAGACTGGAGGTGGTGTCTCAACTGACAGACGGTCGGATTGTTACCAGCCACTTAGTCTCTCCCTAGGCTCCTCTCTGTCACCAGCCATGTGTGTTTGCACTCACCAGTGATTTGGTGGGTTCCTGTAGTCGTTCTAGTCTTGTCTTGTTTCAGTCCCAGGTGGTCTCCTTTGGTATTCCTAGTTGATCCGGGAGAGGAGAGAAACAGATCTGCTGCTGCTCGTAGCCCCGCCTGTTTCTGCATTTCTTTTTTATAAAGTCTTTTTTAAATTTTTTATTTATTTTATTTAATTTATTTATTCCCTTTTGTTGCCCTTGTTGTTTTATTGTTGTAACTATTATTGTTGTTGTCATCATTGTTGGATAGGACAGAGAGAAATGGAGAGAGGAGGGGAAGACAGAGAGGAGGAGAGAAAGATAGACACCTGCAGACCTGCTTCACCGCCTTTGAAGTGATTCCCCTGCAGGTGGGGAGCCAGGGTTCGAACCGGGATCCTTACGCTGGTCCTTGTGCTTTGCGCCACCTGTGCTTAACCCGCTGTGCTACAGCCTGACTCTCCTGTTTCTGCATTTCTAATGACAATTGTTTCAAACTCCTTACTCACTCCTGTGATTAATGTGTCAATTAGTGTTTGGTGTTGACCTCGTCCTTATGTGCTTCTACCTTTGGGAGGCTTTAAGCTGGGCATTTGTCATGGTTCATTTCTCCAATGTTTCTTCTTGGTTTAACCATTGTATATAGTGTGTTATTATGAGATTCCTCTCCTCTGTACTTTTTAATCCACTGATTACTCTTGCCTGGATTGACTTATGTCTAATTAAGGTACTAAAGAGTTCACAGTTGTAGAAATTAACAGTTGTTTGAATGTTATCTCAATCCCTGAGTTGAAGCACAGTAGCTGCTAAGACTTCTTTTGTTCTTTTTCTTTCCTGTAGGCTATGGGAGCCTGGGGGCTTTTTAACTATAAGTTTTTTTTAGCTTAATCACTCACTCTTGATGAAGAGATAAATCAGGGTCGGGGAGAGATAACACAGTGGTTATGCAAAGAGACTCACACACCCCAAGGATCCAAAGCTCCAGGCGCAATTCAGCACTACTACTTGGTCCTGTGAGTTTCAAAACAAGTCCTGTTTATAATCTGTAGTTTCTGAGGCAATTATTCACCATGTTCTCACCAGAAGAACAATGTAGAAAGGCTCCTACTATACAGTCCCACCTCTAGCGCACTGGGGTGTAGATCTTCTCCTGAGTTTCCTGGTCATTTCTCTACCCCCTGATGTCAGCACAGGGCCTCCCCACTGCTGCTGCAGCCTCCCAGGGGCAGTAGCAATGGAGACTCACAGTTGCATTTGATGAGCCTTAAAGGAGTCCTCTCTTCCCTTCAGCAATCTTTTTGTTGGCAAACAGACTGGAGGTGGAGCTTCAACTGGCAAACTGCCAGACTATTTCAGCCACTCAGGAGTAGATATGGGTTTAAGGCCCAGGAATCTCTTTCTCAGGCTCTTCTCTGTTCACAAGCCATATGTGATTGCACTCAGTGGTGACTTTGTGGGTTCCCAAAGTAATCCTAGTCTCTTCTTGTTGTGGTCTCAGGTGATCTTTGATATTCCTAGTTGACCAGGGATAGGAGAAGAGAGAAATGCAGCTGCTGCTACTCTGTAGCCCCACCTCCTGAAATTATATTTTCAATATTTAAAATTGAAAAGGATTAACTATCTAGTATATTCATATATATATATAGTATATATATATTAAGAAGAAAAAAGACATTAACTGTAGTAAGAAAATATGAAAAACATGGATACGAGTTGCCTTATTTATTTTTTAATGTATTTTCATTTTTATTAGTGATTTAACAATTCTTCAAAACATTATAAGATTTTAGGGATATTAGTTAATACTCACATATGCTGTGCAAGTCACCACACTCTCTAACAATGTTCTGTGCCTTCACCTTCCTTCCCTAGCCCTCCAACCACTGTATTTCTCACAGAGTCCAAGAGACAATTTGGTCACCATATTTTTTTGTAAGCACATTTGTCTTATTTATCTATATGCCACATATGAGTGAAGTCATCTGGTAGCTGTCTTTCACCCATTTATTTATTTTGGTTAGAATAATCCCTTTTATTCCAAATGATGCAAAACTTATCTTTTTTTTTTTTTTTCAAATTGAAGAGTAGTGTCAAAGTGAATAAATATCTCATAATTTCTTTATTTAGTTATCCATCATTGGACATTTAGATTGCTTCCATATTTTGACCAAAATAAATAGTACAGCTATGAATATAGGGATGGATGTATCCTTTTGAATTAATACTTCTATGTCCTTTGGATATATACCTAGGAATGGTATTGCTAGATCATAAGATATTTCCATTTTCATTCATAGACTTACTTTTTAAGATATTTATTTATTTATTCCCTCTTTGTTACCCTTGTTTTTATTGTTGTAGTTATTGTTGTCGTCGTTGTTGGATAGGACAGAGAGAAATGGAGAGAGAAGGGGAAGACAAGAGACAGGGAGAGAAAGATAGACACCGTCAGACCTGCTTCACCGCTTGTGAAGCAATGCCCCTGCAGGTGGGGGGGAAGTACAGGGGTGGTAGGGAGGGGGAAGGCGTCAAACCCGGATCCTTCCACTGGTCCTTGTGCTTCGCACCACTTGCGCTTAACCCGATGCGCTACCGCCTGACTCCCTTATAGTGTTTCTTTTTTAATTTTTCATTTTTTAAATATTTATTCCCTTTTGTTGCCCTTGTTGTTTTATTGTTGTAGTTGTTATTGATGTCGTCGTTGTTGGATAGAACAGAGAGAAATGGAGAGAGGAGGAGAAGACAGAGAAGAAGAGAGGAAGACACCTGCAGACCTGCTTCACCACTCGAAAAGCCTTCCTCCTGCAGGTGGGCTCATTTAAAGACCTTCCAAATTGTTTTCCATAGGGGCTGCACCAGTTTTGAAATGCCTACTTTATACATATTTGAAAGTACACTTGCAGTAAAAAAAATACCCATTTAACTCATTGTTATGGTTGTGTATGGGAGGATGAAGTAGAAAGGCATGAAGAACAGGGATTAAAAGGGAATAAGAAAATAAGGGTGAGGCCTTACACAGACCATAATGGTTAGTGAAGTGAAGAATAAGATTAACTCAACCTAGGGGCATACACCCCCACCCTTCCATCTCTGCTGGGGGGAGAGGGTAGGGGTTGGGGGTACTTAACAGAAAAAATAGCACCTTTTCATCATATATTTGATTTACATGTATATTTGAACTCTTCAGATAAAGTTGTTCCAAGCAAGTTTGGGCATATCAGTCTCAGAAAATACTGCCTTTGAGGTTAGTTTTGAAAAGGATCTGTGAAGAACTAATTTATAAGAGATTTTATATTTTTCCCAAACCACAAAATTGGAAACAAGGAACGCGAAGTTCCAAACTAAAGAAATAAACTGAATAAGAAACAGAATGGGAAGTATTATATAACACAGTTGATAGAAATTATAATTACATGAACACAGAACTGTATATTTTATAAGTACAACTATAAACAAAATGATACTTTTTCAACTCATTGCTATAGAGGAGTAGAAGGATGCCCACCTTTATCCTATTGGTTCACAATGGAAGAATGACAGTTTAATGACGGGAAGGGAGGAATATTTTTTTCTTTCGAAGGAATCTGATGGATTCCAGTCACTGACTTAGATATTTCAAATATATTTTCTCATTTAACCAAGGTGCCTTGATTTTCTCTAGTTTACACAGAAGCTAGTTATACTTAATTCCACATATTTATTTATTTTTTTGCATGATAGAAATGGGACTCAAGTCTTGATCAATTCCTTAGAAAAGGTTAATAAAAATCATACGTAAATTTGAATCTCTTTAGTCAAGTCCCCATACTAGCTACTCAAAGCTGAAATAACATACATGTTAGTGAAAATGATTTATTGTTTCTGTAATTTGATATATCACATTTATCCTCCTGAGATCTTAAGGAAAAAGCATGCCCAGAATATGAGAACTTAAACTGTAATTAGAAGCATTTATTTTTTTTTTCAGATTTCCTAGCTATGTGGTATTTTTCCATGACCTTTTGAAATATATTTGTTACTGTTTAACCGTGTTAAAAATAGAAAAAACCAGAAGTCTGGTTTGTACATATCATGCTGCAATCAATCCCAGATCTTACTGTCCAGCTAGTTACTTATTAAGTGGAGCATATGATAATCAGACATTTGACACTGGAAATGATTCAAGTTGAAGCTCTGGAATGCATATTAGACTCATGCCACTGAATCCAGTTGAAAAGAGCTTATAGGGAGTTCAATTATACTACTTTATTATAATAAAACATTGGCATGATTTAAGAATGCAACCTTCAGAAGAGAAAAGAATTACATTTATTTTTAGAAGCACTTCGTGGTTAATACTAGAAACATCGGCTTAGATTTATAAAGAAATGAAAATGGAGACGGAGGCCCAATCTCCTGTGGTGGAGGAAGTGTAACACTTTGGTGAAAGGGGAGGTGTGCTAACAGGTATTTGGGGGAGATGTGACATTTTACCTGTGAGACAATACAGCCTTGCACAACAGCATATCAAGAAAAACATAAATGGGGGAATCGGGTGGTAGCGCAACGGGTTAAACATGGTCCGAATCGGTGAAGCAGGTCTGCAGGTGTCTATCTTTCTCTCCTCTCTGTCTTCCCCTCCTCTCTCCATTTCTCTCTGTCCTATCCAATGACGACATCAATAACAACAACAATAATAACTACAATAATAAAACAACAAGGGCAACAAAAGAGAAAATAAATGAATAAATATAAAAAAATAAAAAATAAAAAACATAAATGATTTCCTGGGTTAAATCATTTTCATATTCAGTTTTGTATACTGACTTCTTATCTTGGCTATGGGTTATATTATAGACTATCCACAATTTAGTTAATTTTTTTTTCTATTGTTCAGATAGAAGACCTGGAAAGTGAGGTTAGGGAAAATGGAAAAATGCAGAAGTTACTGATAGCATAATTTTTTCTTTTGTTGTTCTTTTTAAATCGACAAGTGAAATAATAGGCCAAATAGAAATATATGAATGAGGGGGCCGGTGGGTGGCACAATGGGTTAAGGTCACAAGGTCTCATAGTACAAAGTGAAGGACCCATGCAAGGATCCGCGTTTGAACTCCTGGTTCCCTACCTGCTGGGGGGTGGAGGCGGGGTTGGGGGGAGGGGAGGTCTCACAAGTGGTGAAGCAGGTCTGCAGGTGTCTTTCTCTCTTTCTCTCTATCTTCCCCTCATCTCTTAATTTCTCTCTGTCCTATCCAATGGAAAAAAAAAAATTGTTGCCAGGAGCAGTGGATTTGTAGTGCAGGCACCAAGCCCCAGAGGTAACCCTGGAGGCAAAAAAAAAAAAGCATGAATGATGGTGCCATTGTTAAAGCAACAGAAGGGAGTATAAATTGTGTTTTTGCTTTGTAAGAAAAACTGTAAAATGAAGTGGCTAGTGCATATGTAGGTGGAAAGTAAGGAATGATAAAAAGTTTGACAGTTTTAGGGAATATATTTCCAAGGCTACAAGACCATCTTGGAAGAGGTTTCTCATGTGTTTTTTGCCAAAGACACCAGCCAATAAATGCAGTAAAGGAAATAGGCAGAGCCCACATTTGGGGAAAAGTATTGTCTGCCTTTTACATCATGGGCTGGCATCATCTGATAATTTGGAATGCCAAAACCCCTCCTTCATTCCCCTTGTTGTTTAATGGTAGTTCATGGAGAGCATCCTTGTCTAGGATTTTGAAACATGGAAGGAACAGGATATCCCAGTAATCCTGAAGTGGAGAAAGAAATATTCTGGCTGCCACTTTTTTTTTTCCCACTGAAACAATTAGCATAAGTAGTACAAAGGTGGCCATGACCTGGCAATCTATTTCCGAATGATATAAATGTTTGTTTCCAACATCAAGTTTGCTTGTTTTATTTTGTTTACTTCATATGAATGCTATCATGATTTCCTTTTACATAAGTTCATTTAGTACTTCTTTTTTAAAAAATATTTATTTTATTTATTTATTCCCTTTTGTTGCCCTTGTTGTTTTATTGTTGTAGTTATTATTGTTGTTTTTGTTGGATAGGACAGAGAGAAATGGAGAGAGGAGGGGGAAGACAGAGAGAGGGAGAGAAAGATAAGACACCTGCAGATCTGCTTCACCGTGAAGTGACTCCCCTGCAGGTGGGGAGCCAGGGCTCGAACCAGGATCCTTATGCCGGTCCTTGTGCTTTGGGCCACCTGCACTTAACCCATTGCACTACAGCCCGACTCCCCATTTAGTCTTTCTTTATAGGACCGGGCTAGTGATAATAAGTTCATTAACTGATGATATTTGGGATATAAAGACACAAAGCAAGGGAACATATGATGTCAAAGGAAAACAAGCCCTTGGACCCTGACGATATAACCGAGCTCACCATTTACTGAATTGCCTGCTTATCTTTGTGTAATTTGCTTTCAATGTGTAGGACCTTTTTCGTTTCATATAATCCCATTTATTTACTTTTCATGTCCTGTGTCCAGGGGGTTCAGTATCCAAATACATTTTCTTCTATCAATTTTAGAGTTTCTGGTCTAATATCTAGATCTTTGATCCATTTTGATTTGACTTTGGTGTTTATCTATCTCCTCTCTCCCTCTCTTCTTCCTCAGGGGTCCCAGTAACTGTGGCATTTGTCTTTCCGATGGACTCTGTTATTTCACAGAGAAGTGCTTCATTTTTCCTAAACCTTCCCTGTGCAACAGCTATACATTCACAGAGTGTGGTGGTTGTCTCTTCTAGCATTGATATTCGCTTCTTCACCTGGTTTAGTCTACTTCCTTGGCCTCTGACCTCATACTGAACTGCATTCAAAAATGTCCTCCAGACCTTGCAGCTATGTTTGGAGTTTTGTAATTCTTTGATAAAAAGATCCCAACGTTTTTGAATTTGTGTCTTTATGTTAAGATTAGTTTCTAGATTTGATTTCAACATGAGTTTTCTGAACTATATCTTATTTGTATGAAGTAAAATGTATTTTCCCCCAGATCTTTGGTCATTTGGAGTGTCTGCCATTGCTGTCTGTGTATGTCTCAGTTTCCACATTTAGTGTGGCTTTTGTTGTGCCAGCAGGAGGGGCTGTGGCTAAGGTGTAGGATGTCCCTGTTTATATATCTTGATGGGTGAAGGGAGATTTTTGTCATATGTCACCAGGCTGGTTTAGTGTCTATGATGTCAGTATAGTGTCTCTGCTTTAGTTCCACCTTTGGGGGGTGGGTAACAGCATGAAAGAGTTCTTTTCTCCTGTGACTTAGTGAGTTTCTGAAGAGATCCTGGTTGTATTTTATTGAGTTTTCAGATAATTTTTCATTGTTTTCTATAGGTTATCAGGGGAGTGATGAAAAGCAGCTCCTATTCATAGCCACATGTCTGGAAGTCTCACTGATAGTTTCTTTCTTTCTTCTTTTTTTTTTTCTTTAGCAGTGAAACTGCTATTTGGATACAAGTGCATTCTATTGGCTACATCACTGCCTGGTCTCTCTGCTGGTCTTTTAATTTTTTAAAAATTGTTTTATATATTTATTTATTTCCCCTTTTGTTGCCCTTGTTTTTTATTGTTGTTGTAGTTGTTGTTGTTACTGATGTCACCGTTGTTGGAGAAGACAGAGAGAAATGGAGCGAGGAGGGGAAGACAGAGAGGGAGAGAGAAAGACAGACACCTGCAGACCTGCTTCACTGGCTGTGAAGTGACTCCCCTGGGGGCTCGAACCGGGATCCTTATGCCAGTCCTTGTGCTTTGCACCACGTGCGCTTAACCCTCTGCGCTACTGCCCGACTCTTGCTAGTTTCATTTTTTTACTGACTGACTTTTTGGGTGTATTTCATCAGATTTTTAGAGTCAAACATATCCATTATGGAAAAAAAGACAGTGTTAAGTACTTCCATTTCAATTTGGTTGCTATTAAATGTCTTACTCACCTATTGCACTGGCTAAATTTCTTGTTACTGTTGTAACATCAGGAGGTGAGGATGGACATTCTTGTATTGTTCTCAGTCTTAGGTGTCAAATATTCACATTTTCACCACTTCTTCTGTATTTTTAATTTATTACTAGGTAGTGTAGATCAAACCCAAGGTATAACCTATATGCTTTACCACAAAGCCACTTTTATAGACCACTAAAAAAATTTGGATTGATATATTCACAGGAGAGATGGGGTGGGGAGAGGTATCAAGAGATCTCACTGTTCTATTCATGGAGCTCCAATTTCTTTCTCTCACATAGAGTTGGTCAAACACTGAGTCTTGTTCACTTAAGGTGGTGCTCTGCCATTGAACTAACTCTCCAGTCCGAGTTGTAGTTCATCCTCCTGCCCCAATACGTATTTTTTTTACTGTGCTAAAGAAGTTCTCATGTTCCTAGTTTGCTGAGAATTTTAGCAGGAATATAGGTCAAATGATTTTTCTGTGTCTTTTCATATGGCCATATGGATTTTATAATTTAAGTTTGTTAACACAGTGAAATACATTCATTGAATCATAAGTTAAGATATTCTAAAATGTACTGTTGGATCACAAGTTTCAATTTCTTTTTAGAATTTGAAAATGCATATGTTAATTATTTTTCTCTGCATCCTTTTTCAGGTTTAAAGATCAGGTTTAAATCATCTGGTAAAAGGATTTGTGAATCTTTTTTGCATATAGGATACCTGCCTTTATAAAATCTGATGAAATCTACAAAGATGTTACTAGCATAAGTGGCTCTAGCAGCATTGCAAGGATACAAAATAATTTTCATTAGTTAATAGTGATTAATAAGATTGTAGGATAAGAGGGCTACAATTCCATGCAATTCCCACTACCAGAGTTCTGTATCCCATAAGACATGTTTTAAAAATTTCTTTATTGGGGACTTAATGTTTTACATTTGACAGTAAATACAATAGTTTGTGCATGCATAACATTTCCCAGTTTTCCACATAACAATACAACCCCCACTAGGTCTTCTGTCATCCTTTTTGGACCTGTATTCTTCCCCCCACCCAACCCAGAGTCTTTTACTTTGGTGCAATACACCAACTCCAGTTCAGGTTCTACTTGTGTTTTCTTTTCTGATCTTGTATTTCAACTTCTGCCAGAGAGTGAGATCATCCCATATTCATCCTTCTGTTTCTGACTTATTTCACTCAACATGATTTTTTTCAAGGTCCATCCAAGATCGGCTGAAAATGGTGAAGTTGCCATTTTTTATAGCTGAGTAGTATTCCATTGTGTATATAGACCACAACTTGCGCAGCTGTTGTTGGATACCTGGGTTGCTTCCAGGTTTTGGCTGTTACAAATTGTGCTGCCAAGAACATATGTGTACACAGATCTTTTTGGATGGATATGTTGGGTTGCTTAGGATACATCCCCAGGAGAGGAACTGCAGGATCATAGGGTAGGTCCATTTCTAGCCTTCTGAGAGTTCTCCAGACTGTTCTCCACAGAGGTTGGACCAATTTACATTCCTACCAGCAGTGCAGGAGGGTTCCTTTGACCCCACACCCTCTCCAGCATTTGCTGCTGTTACCTTTTCTGATGTATGACATTCTCACAGGAGTGAAGTGGTATCTCGTTGTTGTCTTTATTTGCATTTCTCTGACAAAGACTTGGAGCATTTTTTCATGTGTTTCTCGGCCTTTTGTATCTCTTCTGTGGTGAATCTTCTGTCCAAGGGCATTTTTTTTTTTCTACTTCTCCTTTAAGAGTTGTAAGAACCTATCTGTGAAACCATATGGACTATAATCTAGTATCTTTGGGGGTATTCATTGGCACATTTAAAAAATTATCCTGTAGGCTATTATCCTATTAAGTTTATCACAATTTCACCAAATACTTTATTCTATATTTACACTTTCATAAAATTGTCTAATAGAAGTTAAGAAAATCCATGTTTGTGTCCCTTTCTTATTCCTTATTACTTATATTTACCCCTTTTCTTATCTTAGTTATACTTGCCAGAGGTACATTTTATTTATCTTTAATAATGACCTATTTATTAAAATAATAAATAGTTTGGTTCATTAATTTATTCAGTCAGCTGCTGAATCTTATACTCGTATTTTTCTTAAATTTATTTATTTTTAAAATTATCTTTATTTATTGGATAGAGACAGCCAGAAATCGAGAGTAGGGGGAGAGAGAGAGGGAGAGACACAGAGACACCTGCAGCCCTGCTTCACTACTTGTGAACCTTTCCCCCTGCAGGTGGGGGCATGGGCTCAAACCTGAATTCTTGCACATTGTAACATGTGCTCTCTATCAGGTGTGCCACCAACTCAGACCACTCTTAAATTTATTTTGTGGGACAATAAGCAGTTTTGTGAGGGAAATATATTTATTTTCTTTTTGCTTATTTATTTATATTTGTGTCTTTATAGTATTAAATTGAAGAAACTAAACATACAGGCACAGATTCAAGAATTTAAGAGATCAAAGAGTTAAAAAAAAAAAGCATTGCTCAATTTGAGTGCTACAAGGAATGTAGCCTAGGGGCATGAAAGTCTTTTTGCATAATCATTATGCTATCTCCTCCATCCAGCACTAACTACATTTCTCACCTCATTGCAACTAATAAAGAGGCAAATAAAAAAAAAAAGTCTCTGTGTGTGTGTTCCTATCTGAAATTCAAATTTGTTTCAGACATTTTAAGATGAATTTGTCTAATCAGGAACATCAGACACTTCTGACATAATGTTTTTTAAAAATTTATTTATTCCCTTTTTTTTTTTTGCCATTGTTTTATTGTTGTAGTTATTATTGTTGTTGTTCTTGATGTCATTGTTGTTGGATAGGACAGAGAGAAATGGAGTGAGGAGGTCCTTATGCTTTGTGCCACCTGCGCTTAACCCACTGTGCTACTGCTGGACTCCCCATAATGCTTTTTGTATGTGGATGGCATGTATATAACGCATGATTTGGTATGGTAGTATAATAGAGTTATTTTCCTACTTGATTATTCAGTGAGAATTGACAAGAGAGTGATACTCTGACTCTCACCTTGGACATGAAGTCCCTGGTATCAGGCAATTTCTTTTGTGTAGTCCATCCTTCATATGGATACTCTGGCATCTCTCTTTATTTAAAAAATTATTTATTTATTTATTTATTTATTTATTTATTTATTATTATTTTTATAAGAGCACTGCTCAGCTCTGGCTGATGGTGATATTGGGAATTAAATCTGGGACTTCAGAGGCTCAGGCTTTTGCAGGATCACTGTGCTCTCTCTCTAGTCCAAATAAAATAAATCCTTTGAAAAAAAAAGCAACCAATGACTCTAAAAATTTAAAAAATTGAGTTTAAGTAATATTATAAAAAGGAAGAGGTTTATTTCCTTCCTTCCCTTATTTATTTTAGAATAGATGTTTGGCAGGGGGACATTGAAGTCCCCTCTAAATTATTCCTTTCTTCCTTTTTAAATTTTTTTTTTATTTATTAATGAGAAACTTAGGAGGAGAGAGAAAGAACCAGACATGATCCTGGTACATCTGCTGCTGGGGCTTGAACTCAGTACCTCATGCTTGAGAGTTCAGTGCTTTATCCACTGAGCCATCTCCCAGATCACCTCTTTTTTCTTTTTTTAATTATTTATTTTTTATTTACTATTAGCTAGAGACAGAGCAAAATCAAGGGACAGGGGTAGATAGGGAGAGAGACAGAGAGACACCTGCAGACCTGCTTCACTACTTGTGAAGCTTTCCCCCTGCGTACAGGGGCTTGAACTCAGGTCCTTGTGTATGATAACGTGCATTCAATCATGTGTGTCACCACCTGACCCTCTAGCCCTGTCTTCTTGTTACTATGAACTACACTTAGTATGACTGACATTTTTTTAAAAAAAAGACTTTATTTATTCATGAGAAAAGAGGAGAGAGAAAGAATCAGACATCATTCTGGTACATGTGCTGTTGGGGATTGAACTCAGGACCTCATGGTTGAGAATCCAATGCTTTATCCACTGCACCACCTCTGAGACCACTATTTGACATTTTAAATGTAATGTCACAAGGATTCTAAGTCTACCAATGAAGACATTTTGTTCTTGGTACTACTGCTGCTCATTATGCTCCTTGCTGCTCTGGCACTTGCTATGCTTATTCCAAAAACTGCTGGCTTTTTTCATTATTGATATCATGCCTGGGAATGGAAATGTATCTTCCCTTTCCAGCTTCCAGAGACTTGAACTTGACTCACAAGAGGCATTAGACATCCTTCCCATTGGTTAGAACAAAATGTGTGACTGAGTGATTTAATGTTCTGCTTGAAACAACTCCTCTTTGAGTCCCAAATTGACTCATATGTTTTAACTCTTTCTTACCTCTGTAAGATCTGTCCCATCAAAATTAGAGTATTCATTTTTTATTAGTGATCTAATGTTGATTGATAAAACTATAAAATAACAGGGGTATAATTCCATACCTTTCCCACCATCAGAGTTCCCTCCATTGGAAACTATTAGTTCTCCCAAGATTACAGATATAGGTTGACTGTTATTTCCCTAACTATATTTCTATACATTTATCCATTTTTTCCATGATCTTGCCTTTTCCTTTTCTAAGTCACATCTACTACTTCTGAGTGTCTTTTTGTTTGTTTGTTTGTTTCTGTCTTTCCCCTCTTTCCTCTCTGGGTCCTGATAAAATTGGAGTTGAGAGCCCTCTGGTCATCCTCCCCTAACATTTACCCCTCTGGGAGTATGGACCAAATATCTTTATGGGGTGCCAAAGGTGGTAGATCTGGCTTCTATAATTACTCCTCTGCTGGGCATGGGCATGGGCAGGTCGATCCATACCCACAGCGAGTTTCTATCTTTTCGTAATGACGGAAAGTTGTTAAATAAAAGTGGAACTACCTTATGGTCCAGAACTGCCTTTAGGCAATTATCAGAACATGAAAACACCAATTCAAAGAGTCATATGCGCCCCTATGTTCATAACTACATTATTTGCAGTAGTCAAAGAGCGAAAGCAACATAAATGCTTATAAAAAGGTGACTGGATAAAGAATTTAAGGGATTTATCCTCCATAGATTACTAGTCTGCAATTAAAGAAGGTGATGCTGTGTCCTTTGGGACAATATAAAGAGATGAAAGACTACAGGATAGTTTCACTTATATGTGAAATCCAGAGAACTGAAATATATGAAGATGAAAATGAGAACAAAAATAGAAGCAGCAGCTGAACTGCCTAGAATACTTTATTTGAAATATGTTGGTTGGGAGGCCGGCGTTAGCGCAGCGGGTTAAGCTCAGGTGGCGCAAAGCGCAGGGAATGGCATAAGGATTCGGTTCGAGCCCCCGGCTCCCCACCTGTAGGGGAGTTGCTTCACAAGCGGTGAAGCAGGTCTGCAGGTGTCTATCTTTCTCCCTCTCTGTCTTCCCTTCCTCTCTCTATTTCTCTCTGTCCTATCCAACAACAATGACATCAATAATAACTACAACAATAAAAAACCAGGGCAACAAAAGGGAATAAATAAATATATGTATATATATAAAAGAAATATGTTGGTTAACTTTAGGAAGGTTAGGGGACAGACCTTTGGTTTTGGGTGCAGTGTGGAACTATACTTTGTACTGTTATAATCATGTATAAACACCTCATCACAGACCCCTGCAAGCATCAACTCGGCTTTGACCTAGCACGTTATGATTGGGCCCTCAGTCGCTATCGAACAAGCCATGGCCGGTGTGCCACTATGTTCCATCGCTGGGGAGCCAGAGACGACCCGAACTGCGGCTACAGACAATGACCCACATAGTCAACGACTGCCACCTCTCCAGATTCAAAGGAGGTCTCGAAACTTTACATCAGGCTCAACCTGACGCTGTTGACTGGCTACGGAAGAAGGGCAAACGCTAGAAGAAGAAGAACACAGAATAACTTTTGACTTGTTTTTTCTCCACCTTAAGCAAAAAATCCCCTCCCTACTCTTAATCTTTGCTTCTGTTTTAATGACTCTCGGAGATGAGACCTCTGAAGGTAGCTCAATCCAGGAAGTGTTTGCTTTTTCTGTGTTCTGATTCTTGTGTAGTTTGTGCCTTAGCAGCAGTGGTTAAGAAAGACAGTTTAGGAATAAGATTCCTTTTTTTTTTTTCCTCCAGAATTATTGCTGGGGCTCGAAGAATCCACTGCTCTTGGGAGCTACTACTTTTTTTCCCTTTTGTTGCCCTTGTTGTTTAATGTTGTTGTGGTTATTACTGTTGTTGCTACTGATGTCGTTGTTATTGGATAGGACAGAGAGAAATGGAGAGAGGAGGGAAGGAGGGGAGGACAGAGACAGGGAGAGAAAGACACCTGCAAATCTGCTTCACCGCCTGCTAAGCGACTCCCCTGCAGGTGGGGAGCAGCGGGCTTGAACCGGGGTCGTTACTCCGATCCTTGTGCTTCGTGCCATGTGTGCTTAACCTGCTGCACTACCGCCCGACCCCCAGATTCTCCCCCCGCCCAGAGTTATTGCTGGGCCCGGTGCCTGCACTACACTCCTCCTGGAGGCCATTTTTTCCTTTTTGTTGCCCTTGTTGTTTATCCGTGTTGTAATTACTATTACTGTTGTTGGATAGGACAGAGAAATTGAGAGAGGAGGGGAAGATAGACACCAGCAGACCTGCTTCACCGCCTGTGAAGCTACTCCCCTGCAGGTGGGGAGCTGGGGGCTCCAACCCAGTTCCTTATGCTGGTCCTTGCACTTTGTGCCACAAGCGCTTAACACGCTGCGCTACCGCCCGCCCCCATCCCCGATTCTTTTTTTTTAAATAGTTTTTTTTATATATTTTTATTTATTTTCCCTTTTGTTGCCCTTTTTTATTGTTGTAGTTATTATTATTGTTGTTGGATAGGACAGAGAGAAATGGAGAGAGGAGAGGAAGACTGAGAGGAGGAGAGAAGGACATCTGCAGACCTGCTTCACTGTGAAGCAACTCCCTTGCAGGTGGGGAGTCGAGGCCTCCAACTGGGATCCTTACACCGGTCCTTGTGCGCTTAACCTGCTGCGCTACCGCCCGATCCCCTTAAAATAGTATTTATTTATTTATTATTGAATAGAGACAGAAATTGATTGTGGAGGGTGAGATAAAGAGGGAGAGAGGGAGACACCTGCAGCCCTGCTTCACCACTTGTGAAGCTTTCCTCCTGCAGGTTGGGACCAGGGGTTTGAACCTGGGTCCTTGTGTAGTGTAATGTGAGAGCTTAACCTGGGGCACCACTGACTTGCCCCTTCCTCACTTTTTTGGGAATTAGATTCTTTTTTAAACAAGCTAAGTGACCTTTGGAGAGTTTACCTTGCCAAAATCCCACTTCATGGTGTTGATGTAAGGACTTGATGAGATAATGCACGTGAAGGGTTGTACAATGTCTGGCAAGTAGTAACTATTGGTGTTAGCTATATTCAGAATTCTGCCTTTCTGATTAAACTCTGTACTTTACTGTCCTGTGAGTTCCTCTAAGGTAGGGGTTCTGTCTTTACCGCCTTTGAATCTTCCAGTGCTTGGCACAGTAATCATTGCTTAAGTGAGTGATCACTACTCCCTTACATACTACACTTCTGGGGAGTCAGTCTTTCATCACAGAAACTTCCTACTCTCCCCTAATAACACCTTGGTGAATGTTTACATTTTGAGTAAGCAAGAGTTGACATTCTTAAAAAAAAATTGTAGCAGACTTGAAAGTTCTCTAGTTTCAAAAGTCAGCAGTTTGAATTAGGCTTGCTGTCCTCAAAACAGCTGGAAAATGTTTATTTCTTGTTTAAACATATAATTTATGGTAAAATGCACAATTAAATAGTTGCAGAAATGCAACATGGATTACTTAATTATTGGCACTTCATAATAATAGAGCAACAATGCAAAAGACTTTTTTCATGAAAGGCAATATTTTGATACAAACTAAGAATAAATATAAAGAAATTCTTCTTGCACAAAGACAATAGTAGTGATTATTTGATTAGACTAATTTATGACAGTGCGATGGGCATAAGATAAGTTACCCATATTCTTTTGTATATATTAAAAAACAATGCAGATAATTGTACTAGAAATAACAGCTGCTCGGTACTGTAGTCCTACTTAAAGTCTCTCTACCATGTGAGAGACTAAGCTAGCATTTGTTACTTGTTACCTAAAAGCACAGCAAAAACATATATTAATATTTTTAACAGAAAGAAACCAAACCATAGCAGCTTTATTAGTTTCTCTTGACTACTGTAAGAAAACATTATAGTCAGAGGTTGGGTGGTAGTGCAGCAGATTAAGCGCACATGACGCAAAGCTCAAGGATCATAGTTTGGGCCCCCAGCTCCCCACCTGCAGGGGGGTTGCTTCACAGGTGGTGAAGTATTGTATGCTTTACAATAGAACAATTGGGTTGTTCTAGCTCTCCCCCTGCCAAGAAAATTGGTTCAGTCCTGCTAGTTTCACGGGCCCACTTGTCCCTGCCCCAAGGAACCCCGAGAGAGTTCCAGAGTTCCAGAGTTGGAGAGTGTGCTTGGCGCCGCTGTGGGGGAAGGAGGCAGGAGAGTTCTGTTTGTTGATTAGTTTGTCTTAGTTTATAAATCGTTGATCCTAAATAAAGAAATACAGCTTCCCTGCCCAGCCGTATGTCTCTGGTCGTCTCTGTTACCCGCCCGTGAAGCTAGCCCGGCCAGCTAGAGCCACCGAATTTTAACAACAAATGGCGCCCACGTGGACCTGACCTGTGCATCTCTCAGATAATTGAAGACAATTTGGCTACCTATGTACTATGGCCTTCTCTTCTGCTTGTGAAGAGATCTCCAAAGGCCTCTGCTCTTTCTTCACGAGACTGTTTTGCTGTTTCTGGAACATTTATCTCTTGACCACTCTGTGGTTTCCACTCGCTCGGCCGAACTCAGAACAACTAGCAGGAGGAGCCAGCGGGCGGGAGGCGAGGCGCGGAGCTGCTGTTTCCATCTGGTTAAACAGCCAGCCAGCTGGCTGCGCCCAGACAACCCCGCGCACTGCACCCGCAGCCCCGCAGCCCCGCAGCCCGCAGGAGGCCAACGCCAGCATGCAGGAGCCCGAGCTACCACACAGGAGCCCGATGCCAACACGCTGGAGCCCGATCCCAACACGCTGGAGCCCAATGCCAACATGCTGGAGCCCGATGCCAAAACGCTGGAGCCCGATGCTAAAACGCTGGAGCCCGATGCCAAAACGCAAGAGCCCGAGGCCAACATGCAAGAACCCGAGGCCAGCCCACAAGAGCTGGCTCTCCACCGCGTGGCTCGCTGCTCAACCACTGCGAGCAGGGCAGCAGATATGACAGGGCCATGGGGCAGGGCTGTGGCGGCCAATCATGGCCGCCACCCCTGGGCACCTAGGCCCACACCTTCTACAAGGCTGGCCCGCCTGCCCTCGTGCTATGAATTCTGGACAGATCCCGAACCTCCTGGGCTCCCTGCCGAAACTGGGCACACTGGCAGAGATCCTCAGCTCCAGTCTGAAGGCAGACAAGCTGGAATACGCAGAGATTCGTGCAGAGATCACAACCTGCAATTCCTTGAAGTGGAGCTGCGTGGGAGGCCATCTCCAGATGGTGATCCCCCCCAACAACTAAGACAGTACATATCTAAATTCGTGTTTGAAATGACATGTCTTCATAACGAAGGTTTCTCTCCTTGTGCATTAATGACCATGTTTATGTGTATGTTTAAAGTTTGGTAAACAGTAACTTTAAGGCTAAATTCTTACTAGTCAAAGTTAAATGAAAAAGGTTTTCAACGTAATTCTCATAAAGATAAAATTAACTTACATTTAAAGTCTGAGGTAAAAATTAGTTAACAATCAATATATTTTAACTAAGTTGGTCTAAAGACCTGTGCACACCTAGGGTGTGTCTCCATCTTGAATGGGTATAACAAAAGGGTAAATAGACTTGTTGATATGTAAAACTCTCCATTACCTTCTCTATTAGAAATGGTAGATCGCACAATGGCTATGCTAATTATTCTCATGCCTGAGGTTTCCTTTCCTGCGCACACCTAGGGTGTGTCTCCATCTTGAATGGGTGTAACAAAAGGTTAAAAAGACGTTGTTGATATGTAAAAGTCTCAAATTCCTTCTCTATTAGAAATTTTAGATTGTGCTGTGGTTATGCTAATAACAAGTTTTGTTTCATAGTAAGTAAATTGCAGCCAGCTGCCTTTGGGACTCTAGGCCATTCCCCACCCCCATGCAAATGCCTGTCGAGGCAAGTACGCCCCCCCCCCCCAGAGGCAATAAATGTTTTATTTTAAGCTGATAAAGTTTTGCCCACAGAGGCAAAAAAAATGGCCCCCTCAGGCCTTCCCTTGGCAGCACACTGGTTCTTGTTACTTGCTTACATGTTTCTCCATGTTTGTGCCAGTTTTTTTTTTTTTTAAATGCCTGTATGATAGAGGTTTCTGTTCACCCCACACCTCTGATACTGTGGTCATTTAGTTAAAAAGAAAAGGGGGAATTGTTGTATGCTTTACATTGTGTTGTTCTAGCTCTCCCCCTGCCAAGAAAATTGGTTCAGTCCTGCTAGTTTTGCGGGCCCGCTTGTCCCTGCCCCAAGGAACCCCGAGAGAGTTCCAGAGTTTCAGAGTTGGAGAGTGTGCTTGGCGCCGCTGCGGGGGAAGGAGGCAGGAGAGTTCTGTTTGTTGATTAGTTTGTCTTAGTTTATAAATCGTTGATCCTAAATAAAGAAATACAGCTTCCCTGCCCAGCCATATGTCTCTGGTCATCTCTGTTACCCGCCCGTGAAGCTAGCCCGGCCAGCTAGAGCCACCGAATTTTAACAACAGTGAAGCAGGTCTGCAGGTGTCTGTCTTTCTCTCCCCGTCCCTGTCTTCCCCTCCTCTCTCTGTTTCTCTCTGTCCTATCCAACAACAACAACAGTTATAACAACAATAACAGCCACAACAAGAGCAACAAAATGGGAAAAATAGCCTACAGGAGCAGTGGATTCAGAGTGCTGGCACTGAGATCCAGTGATAACCCTGGAGGCAAAAAAAGAAAGAAAGAAAAGAAAACATTATAGTCAATAACTTAAAACTATAGAGATTCATTCCTTTATACTGCTGGGGGCCAGAAGTCTGCAATCAAGATAACCAGTAGGCCCAGGCTGGATGGTGGCACACCTGGTTAAGTGCACACATTATAGTGCACAAGAACCTGGGTTCAGGCCCTTGGTCCCCACCTGCAGGAGAGAAGCTTCATGAGTGGTGTAGTAGTGATACAGATATCTCTCCTCTTTGTTTCTATCATAAATCATGGGGGTGTTGTGCAGACATATCATAAGAAGCTAAGATATTGTATTCATGAAAGCAATGTCTGTAAATCATTATTTCCCCAATAATTTTTTAAAAAAGAAAAAAAAAGGGAGTCAGGCGGTAGCTCAGGGGTTAAGAGCACATTGCGCAAAGTGCAAGGGCTGGCTTAAGGATCCCGGTTCAAGCCCCTGGCCCCTCACCTGTAGGGGAGTCGCTTCACAGGCGGTGAAGCAGGTCTGCAGGTGTCTATCTTTCTTTCTCCCTCTCTGCTTCCCTTCCTCTCTCCATTTCTGTCTTATCTAACGACGACGACATCAACAACAACAACAACAACAACTACAAATGTAAAACAACAAGGGCCACAAAAGGGAAAATAAATAAATTAAAAATTAAAAAAGTCTAAAAAAAGAAAAAAGCAAAATTAATTATTTAATGAATTAAAATAGACATGAGTAGGACTGGTTCTTTAAGACACTTCAGGGAAGCAGTCATTCCTTTTTTTTTTCTTTAAAGATTTTATTTATTTATTTTAAGATTTTATTTATTAATGAGAAAGGAGGAGAGAGAAAGAACCAGGCGTCACTCTGGCACATGTGCTGCTGGGGATTGAACTCAGGACCTCATACTTGAGAGTACAAAGCCTTATCACTGTGTCACCTCTCGGACCACCAGCCATTCCTTTCTTTATATCATTTCTGGTAGCTGTTGCATTCTTTGGTTTATGACCATATCACTCAATACCCATGTCCATCTTCATATTGCTTTCTTCTCTGTGTGTGGTATCTTCATCATCCTCTCTTCTTCTCCACTGTCTTTTTTTCTTTCACTTTTTTTTGTTATCTTTACTTATTGGATAGAAACAGTGAAAAATTGAGTGGAAGGGGGAGAGAGGGAGAGAGACAGAGAGACACCTGTAGCACTGTTTCACCACTTGCCAAGCTTTCCCCCTGCAGGTGGGGACTAGGGGCTTGAACCTGAGTCCCTGCACATTGTAACATGTGCTATCAACCACCACCTCCCCCCCCCATTATCTTTTATATAAAAGGCTGGAACCGGGATCCTTACGCTGGTCCTTGCTTTGCGTCACCAGCGCTTACTTAACCCGCTGTGCTACAGACCGACTCCCCAGCTCATTGGGTTTTAACCAAGGGATTTTATAAAGGAGCTGAGTGATGTGCAAAGCGCAAGGACTGGCGGAAGGATCCCGGTTAGAGCCCCTGGCTCCCCACCTGCAGGGGAGCCACTTCACAAGCGGTGAAGCAGGTCTGCAGGTGACCATCTTTCTCTCCCCCTCTCTGTCTTCCCCTCCTCTCTCCATTTCTCTCTATCCTATCTAAGAACGACGACATCAGTAACAACAACAATAATAACTACAACAGTAAAACAAGGGCAACAAAAGGGAATAAATAAATATATAAAAAAAAGGAGCCGAGTGATAAGAAGGCTGAGTGAATCTTAGTTTTTCCAGGTTGCATTTCACATCCCAGAGTTCTGAGAGTCACAAGAAAAGCAGAAAAGCACTTCTGACTTTGGTGGCTGGAACTGTCCTACAACATACACTTTTCTTTCTTTCTTTCTTTCTTTCTTTCTTTCTTTCTTTCTTTCTTTCTTTCTTTTTTAATTTCTGTGGGGAATTGTTGGTCCTAAAGGAACTCAGAGTCCTGAGGTAAGTTCTGTCAGAGACAAAGACACTGTGATTATCTCTTAAAATCTGGTTTGGATAATGAATTAAGACAGTGATTATGAAAAATTTTTTTTTCTGCTATAATTCAAGAAGTGTACACAGGATCTAAGGGATGTCTTATAGCTAGCTTGATTGTCCTCTTACTCTGTCCAGCAGAGTTGACATAAAACCTACAAAATTAGATGGTTTTTAATTTCTTAAAGCCACCAGAGTCACAACTGCCAGAAATAGCAGTTTAAAAGTCCATACTGTGAGGCAAATAAACCCATCTCAAATTATATTAAACACCATGTAGATGGATATCTTCAAAAAAATTGACACAATTTGGAAAGTTAATGCTAGATAATGTCAACTTTAAATAATGAAATGTTAAAAAAAAAGCCTGGGGAGAAATGTTTATGTGAGTGCATAAAATAATGGTGCCATAAAACCCTTTCTTCTCTGAGATGACTGGAAAGGGCACAGTTAAGTGAACAGCCACCAGGTAGGTACTTTTCAGGGGAGAAAATCAGGGAGGAAAGATTTCTTCCTACTATTATCCAGGACTACTCATTTTGGGTCAGTCATGTCTGTTCAGAATGATTTTAATGACCAATCCTAAGGACATTCATTCTAGACACTTTGATATTGAATTCTTAACACTGAAGATTCTATCAGAGAACTTAATATAAAAACACAACCTTGGGGAAGGTTTACAAACTTTTAATATTTAAAGTGATGGTTAGACTCATTTTGTCAGTGATTCAGTTCTATTACAAAAATGAGGGAAAGTAAAAGGCTATTCAAAAAGGAAGAAGTCACTTAACTTTGTTGTTTCTCATTAGGATTAAACTTATACTCAGCCACCATGTAGATAAAATTAGTTACAGTTAGATGAAAAAAATTAGATTAACTGAATTTCTGAATTTTACTTTATTTCTGTTGGCACCATGCTGATTTATTTAAATTTCAATGAGTCAAAAATCTAGCCATTTATAGTTTTAACCAAGGGATTGTTTATATTCTGAGAGATAAGTTTCTTTAGGATAGTTGAATAGAAACTGATTTTTTTCAAGGCTGGGGAAATAGCATAATGGTTATGCAGGAAACTGTCATGCCTGAGGCTCTGTAGTCCCAGGTTCAATCCCCAGCACCACCGTAAGCCAGAGTTGAGCAGCACATTGGTCTTTTTCTCTGTATCTCTCTCATTAAAAATAAAATATCTTAAAGACTAATTTTTTGAGTGGAACTAGATAGAATAATGGTTATGCAAAGAGACTCTCATGCCTGAGGCTCTGAAGTCCCAAATTCAATCCTCTGCACATCATAAGCCAGAGCTGAGCAGTACTCTGGTAAAAACAAAAGAAACATCAATTTTTCTTTCTTCAATATTAGAAATGTATAGTGTTGGCTAATTGTTAATGAAAGTGTGTGCAATTAGAATTGTTGCATTTGTGTATTAAAATCTACAAAACTGCTTAATTTTTAAATTTATTACCTCTATTTATTGGATAGACAGCCAGAAATTGAGAGGGGAGGGGGCGATAGAGAGACAAAGAGACACCTGCAGCACTGCTTCACTACTTACAAAGCTTTCCCCCCTGCAGGTGGGGACCAGGGGCTTGAACCCAGGTCCTTGTGCATTGTAATGTATTTGCTCAATCAGGTGTGCCAACACCCAGCCACCAAAAACTGTTTACTGAGTTCTTTCTATACTTTAGACAGAATTAGACTTTTAGGTATCATGGGGATGTGAAGATGAATCAAATGTTCTGCCCTCAAATCATATAGTTGAGTATAGAGGTCAAATATGACCACAATGAAGACAGAGTGAAAAATAGTTTTCTTTTGGCTTCCAGGATTATTGCTGGAGCTTGGTGCCTGCACTATGAATCCACTGCTCCTGGAGGCCACCTTTTCCCTTTTGTTGCCCTTGTTGTTTATTGTTGTTATTATTATTGTTGTTATTATTGCTGTTGGATAGGACAGAGAGAAATCGAGAGAGGAGGGGAAAGACAGAGAGGGAGAGAGACACTTGCAGACCTGCTTTGCAGCTTGTGAAGCGACCTCCCTGCAGGTGGAGAGCCAGGGGTTTGAACTGGGATCCTTATGCCAATCCTTGCACTTTGAGCCATGTGCACTTAACCCGCTGCGCTACCACCCGACCCCCCCAGAGAAATAGTTGTTTTAAAAGTCCGGCAAGTGCTGTGGGAAAGCAGAGGAGGATGAGGCTTGGTACATTTTCTTGTGGTCAGATGGGACACTGGGGGAAACAATATTTGATGTGGGCCTTTACAGACTGATGACTTTTTGGAAATGTAGAGAAGGAAATGAAGGACAGTCTTTGACAAGTGAGCTGGAGTACTGGGTGAAAGCATCAAAATGAATTCAGCTTTCTGACAGAATACACAAAGCCTGTGAAATTTAATTACACTAGCCAAGTCTTCTAAGGGCTTTCATTATCATTGGCTCCTGACTTTCAATCAAGGACAACTCTCAGTGAAACAGTGATCTTATGAAATTGTGGTTTACTAGAGGGTAGTTGCTAATCATTCTTTTCCACACTGGCCAGTTAGGTAATTGGCAGAGATACAATTCAAACAGTCGTTCCCTAAGTATTACACTGCTGTCAATGAGTTACTATAACTCCCCAGTGAAAGTATGTCTACTAATCTATCTTAAGGAAATAAAAGCATGGGAACATATTAAAACATAATGATGATATCATAGTACTACATGGGAAACATTGGGAAAATGTCCATGTCTAAATACAGAACAATTGTTAAATACATCATGTTGTAGTGAAATAAGTCAGGTCATAAAATTACTTTAATGATGCAGGAAATACTAATTATCTAATGTTTCAGGATAAAAGTCATACAAAAAGGGTAGCTTATAAGGTTGTATGGGGCTGAGTAGCTACCTCAGTTTGTTAGAGTACTAGTTTATATGACTGATGCTTTAGAGGTTGTAGGCTCAATTCCTGCCACCCCTTTATGCTGGAGTTGAACAGTTCTGTGATCTCAGTCTTCCCACTATTTCTCTTATAACAAAGACATAAATTAAAAAAAAAGTTTTTTTGTTTGGTGGAGTCAGGTTCTCACACAGGATAGTTTTCACATCTCTTGGTCACTTTTTTTTTTTTTCTCACTCAGAGAGAGGGAGTGGGGTACCACAGCATCAAAACTTTCTTTATCACGATGGTGCTTCCCATGTGGTGCTGGAGTTTGAACTTGGACCCAAGCCTGGAATTGTATCTTACCAGTGAGCCATCTCTTTGATCCAATAAATCAGTATAAAATTATATTTCTGAGTCCCTTCTTGGATATACTGCTTACATTTCTTTCTTTCTTTCCTTTCTTCTTTTTTTTCCTTACCAGAGCATTGCTCAGCTCTGGCTCATGGTAGTACAGGGGACTGAACCTGAGACTTTGGAGCCTTAGACATGAGAGTCTCTTTGCATAACCATTATGCTATCTACCCCCACCCACCCACTACTTACATTCCTAACTGAAGTTTGCTTATATTATTGTTTTTATTAGGGAAATGACAATTTATAAGATAGTTGTCCCTGAGTAGATTTTCCTATCTACGATAGCTGTCTATATACCACTCACACTACCTACTTAGATTCTCTACTACCATCGTGCATTGGGTCTCCAAAACCCATTCAACCTTGTTTGGCCTTGCTGCAACCGACATGTCTAGTCCAAGTTTCACCCTGAGATTTGCCTTCCCTTCCTTGTTTCCTTCCTTTCTTCCTTCATTCCTTCCTTCCTCCCTTTCTTTCTTTCTTTTTAAAAAATATTTATTTATTTATTCCCTTTTGTTGCCCTTGTTGTTTCATTAGTTGTTATTGATGTTGTTGTTGTTGTTGGATAGGACAGAGAGAAATGGAGAGAGGAGGGGAAGACAGAGATGGGCAGAGAAAGACAGACACCTGCAGACCTGCTTCACCACCAGTGAAGCAACTCCCTTGCAGGTGGGGAGCTGGGGGCTCGAACTGGGATCCTTACGCAGGTTCTTGTTCTTTGCACCACGTGAGCTTAACCCACTGTCCAACTCCTTTCTTTCTTTCTTTCTTTCTTTCTTTCTTTCTTTCTTTCTCTCTCTCTCTCTCTCTTTCTTTCTCTCTTTCTCTCTTTCTTTCTTTCTTTCTCTTCCTTTCTTATAATATATATTTACTTATTAAATAGAGACAGAAAAACTGAGAAGAAAGGGGAGATAGAGAGGGGAAGGGACAGAGATACAACAACTGTGAAGCTTTCCCTCTGCAGGGGCTGGAACCCAGGTCCTTGTGTACTCTGATTTGTACACTTAACCAGGTGCACCACCACCTGGCCCCTCCCTCCTTGTTTTTTAAGTTCCACTTATAAGTGAGGTCATCTGGTACTTATCCTCCTTCTGGCTGGTCTCACATTACATGATTCTTTCAAATTCCATCCAAACTGAGGCAAAGGAGATGATCTTATAATTTTTAACAGCTGAGTAGTATTCCATTGTGTATATACCACAACTTCCTTAACCATTCACCATTCTCTGGGAATTTGGGTTACTTCCATGTTTGAGCCATTACAAATAGTGTGGCTATAAATATAGGCTTACATGGATCTCTTCAGGACTATTACTAATCTTTTGTTTATTGTTAAGTGTTAGTTTAATTCCACTGTGGTCTGAGAAGATGCTTGGGATGATTTCAATGCTCTTGAATTTGCTGATGCTGTCTTTGTGACCTAACATATGGTCTAACCTTGAGAATGACCCATGTGGACTTGAGTAGAATGTGTGTTCTAGTTTCTTGGCATGAATGACTTTGAAAATGTCCAATAGTTCTAGTTTATCTATCTCCTCATTTAGCACCCTCATTTCTGTATTGATTTTCTGTCTGGATGATATGTCAAGTTGAGTGAGTGGAAAGGATTCTTTCTTTATCCTTATTCCTTTCCATTCTAAACATGATGTGTCTTGATGTCTTTAAGTCTGGGTTAATTCTGCTTGGGACCCTCTGGGATTCTTGAATCTTTATGTCTTTGATGTTGTCTACACTAGAGAAGTTCTCATCTATTATATCCTGCAGAATGCTTTCTTCCCCTCCCTTTCTTCCTCTGGTAAGCCAATAATGCATATATTATTTCTTTTGAAGTCATCCCATAGGTCTCTGTTGTTGTTTTCGGTATCTCTTAATCTCTTCTTGAGATCTCTTCTTTTTTAGTTGTCTCTAATTTGTCCTTGATCTTGCTAATTCTGTTTTCAGCCTCATTTATTCTATTTATTCCTCTACTGTTTTCTGTAGTTTGTCTTGTTACCCTGCTCTGATACTGTATTATCTTGTTCAGCTACTTGTGTTCTTAGCTCAGCTATTTCAGCTTTCAGCTCTCTAATTACCTTGAGGTAATTAGTGTTTTCTTTCAGAGTCTCGTTTGTTTTTTCTGCATTTCTGAGGACAATTCTTTCAAACTCTTTACTCACTCCTGTGACTATTTCCTTAACTAGTGTTTGGATGTTGACCTCACTGTTTTTAACCTTTAGGGGGCTTTTAGCTGGACTCTTGTCCTGGTTCATTTCTCCAATATTTTTTCTTGTTGGTTTAACCATTCATTCTATATAGTATGTTATGGGGTCCCTCTCTCAGTACTTTTCAAATTACTGATCACTCTTGCCTGGATTGACTTGTGTCTAATTAAGGTACTTAAAGAAGTTCACAGTTGTGGAAATTAACAGTTTTTTCAGTATTATTTTAATCCCTGAGTTGGAGTACAGTGGCTGTTAAAGCCTCTTTTGTTATTTTTCTTCCCTGTAGGCTATGGGAGTCTGAGGGCTTTTAAACTATAAGTATGCTTCTTAGCTTAATTACTCACTGCTGATAAAGCAGGGTGGGGGACAGATAGCACAGTGGTTATGCAAAGAGACTCACACACCCCAAGGATCCAAAGCTCTGGGCTCAATTCAGCTTCTCTACCAAGCCAGGCAGCACTGCTGGACCCTGTGAGTTTCTAAACAAATCCTGTTTATAGTCTATAGGTTCTGAGGCAATTATTCACCATGTTCTAATCAGCAGAACAATGTGGAAAGGCTCCCACTATACAGCCCTACTGCTAGGCCACCGAGGTATAGATCTTCTCCTGAGTTTCCTGATCAGTTCTCTGTTCCCAGATGTCAGCTCAGGGCCTCCCCCCTGCTGCTCCAGCCTCTGAGGGCAGTGGCAATGGAGACTTACAGTTTTATTTGGTGAGTCTTAGGGGTGTCCTCTCCTCTCTTCAGCAGTCTTTGGTAAGGTAGACTGGAGGTGGTGCCTCAACTGGTAAACTGCCAGACTGTTACTGGCTGCTCAGTCTCTCCTTAGGCTCCTCCCTGTCCATGAGCCACACGTGTTTGTACTCACTGGTGGTTTGGGTTCCTGAAGTAGTTCTAGTTCTGCCTTTTTGCAGTCCCAGGTGGTCTCCTTTGGTATTCCTAGTTGACCCAGGAGAGGAGAGGAGAGAAACACAGCTGCTGCTGCTGCTCTTTTGCCCCCACATGGATCTCTTTGGATAGATGTTTTTTTGTTTTGAATAGAACCTTAGGAAAGTTCTTGCTAGGTTGTAGGTCAGGCTCATTACTTAAAAAAATATCTTATTTGATAGGACAGAGAGCAATTGATAGGGAGTAGGGGAAATAGAAAGCGACATACTTTTAGCACTGCTTTACCACTCATGAAGCTTCCTCCCTGCAGATAGGGACTGGGGACTCGAACCTGGGTCCTTGCACACTGTAACGTGTGCTTAACCAGGTATGCCACTGCCTGACCCCTTCAGGACCATTTCTAATATTATGAGGTATCTTCAAAATGTCATACACAGGGTTTGGACCAATTTACTAGCAACGTACAAGTGTTCCTCCCCCAACCCACACATCCTGCCAGCACTTATTCCTGTCCTTTTAAAAGTCCTGACACACAAGTGTGAAGTGATATCTAATTGTCATCTTTGCATTTCTCTAACAATCAGTGATTTTTGAGCATCGTTTCATATGTCTGTTGGCCATCTGAATATCTTTCTTGGTAAAGATTCTGCCCATGTCTTCTCCCCATTTTTCAGTGGAGTCATTTTTTTTTTTTTTTTGCCTGTGGGGTTATTGCTGGTATTGGGTGCCAGCACTATGAATTCACTGCTCCTGGAGGCCATTTTTTCTCCCATTTTTAAAAAAAAATCATTTATAAAAAGGAAACACTGACAAAAACCATAGGATAAGAGGGGTACAACTCCACACAATTCCCACCACCAGAACTCTGTATCCCCTCCCCTCCCCTGATAGCTTTCCTATTCTTTATCTCTCTGGGAGTATGGGCCAAGGGCCATTATGTGGTGCAGAAGGTGGAAGGTCTAGCTTCTAGGACAAAGAGAAATTGAGAGAGGAAGAGGAGATAAAGAAGGAGAAAGAAAGACATATGCAGACCTGTTTCACCTCTTGCAAAGCTTCCCCCCTGCACTTAGGGAACTGGAGGTTCAAATCTGGGTCCTTGCATGGGATCTTGCACTTAGTACTATGTGTGTGCCACTTCCTGGCCCCCAAGTTTTGCTTGTTCTTTATTTTGGTTATTAACCTTGTCTGAAGTATGGTAGGCAACTATCTCCCATTTAGTATGGTGTCTTTGTTTGGGTGATGATTGCTTTTGCTATGCAGAATATTTTCAGTTTGATTTAGTCCCACTAGTTTTCTTCTGTTTGAAGAAGAAAATACTTGATTTTTCAAGGGTATTACTGAAGTAAACATTATGGAGTGTTCTGCCAATGTTTTCTTCTTCTATGTAGTTGATGATTTCTTGTCAAATTTACAACCCTTTAATCCACTTGGAGTTGACTTTTGTGCATGGTGATATGTAGTGGTTCTGCTTCACTCTTCTGCTTGCTTCAAGACAGTTTTCCCAGCACCATTTGTTGAAAAGACTCTCTCCATTTAATGTTCTGCCCTCTCTTATAAAAATTAGCTGTCTATAGGCGTGGGAACCTAGTATTTATTTAAAAAAATTATTTACTTTAATGAGAAAGACACAGAGAGAAAGATACAGAGGGAAAGAGAGAGACCAGAGGCCCTCTCAGCTATGGCTTAAGGATTGAACTTGGAACTTCAGAGTCTCAGGAATGAAAGTCCTTCTACATAATCATTATGTTATCTCCCCAACCTGACCATTACTTACTTTTAACAACAGAATTTCAGTTGGACAAATGAACCAGAATGATTGGGGCTATTGAAACACCATGTTTTGATAAGAATTTTCCCAAGATGTTTTATGCTTTTATGAAAAGATGTTTTATGTTTTATGAAATACTAGGTTATGATAACCTGGCTTAGTGAGAAATTCCCTATCATCTTTTTCTTCTCTCCAAACACATAGAAGTGCTTGGCAAAACATCACAAGAATTTTTTAAAATGTAATAGTTGAACTCAAAATTAAGATAATTCCCTGAGTGCCAAAGATGAGATAATGTTAAGCCAGATGTATAGCTTCAAGATTTGATGGCACAGTGTCTCAGGAAGATATTGGTCTGGAAACAGAAGTCGCTAAGTAGCTGGGGAGTTAAGATTTATATTCATTTGAGGACATAATAAAAATAAAACTACAAGGAAGAACAATTCCATGAGGGAGAATCAACAGATTAAACAAATAGAATTGTTTCAAGTTAAAGAAGTTGCATCCTTGTACTATTCTAAAATAGGAGATTAGATCTGAGATACCTCCAACAGGGTTAGAATACTTAAAAGACTACACCTTTGGTGAAATGGAGCTAGAAATTGCACATCTAAGTATGTGATCCAAAACACTTCTCTGTTTTTGAGAAGTTGCAGAATCAGGCTTGTGTCTTGGCAGGTCCAAATTCACAATTACCCATGCAATTCCAGAACCCCAAATCCAAAAGAAAACATAAAAAGGTGATAAAATGAAATTTGTAGAAATATCAAATTTATTTGTAATAACACTTCTGTAACAGGATATATGAGATTTCCATTGACACATTTGTCCCCTAAAATATTTTGCTGAAATTGTGCTCACAGTGAAAAACATTCAACACTCACAACTCCCTCCCTCTCTCTTTCTCTTTCTCTCTCTAAAGCTAGGCTACTATATACTCTTTACCTGTCTGATTTCTGTTATGACTTCTCTCACACTTTTGTTGACTAAGTTTTTTCCCATTGAACTTCTCATTTTGGTTAACATTCTCTTTTTTTTTTAAGTTTTTTTAAATTATTTTTTTCCTTTTTGTTACCCTTGTTGTTTTACCGTTATAGTTATTGTTGTTGTTATGTTGTTGTTGTTGGATAGGACAGAGAGAAATGGAGAGAGGAGGGGGGGACAGAGATGGGAGAGAAATATAGGCACACCTGCATACCTGCTTCACTGCCTGTGAAGCAACTCTCTTGAAGGTGGGGAGCCAGGGGCTCCAACCCGGGTCCTTCCGCTGGTCCTTGCCCTTTGTGCCACATGTGCTTAACCCGCTGTGCTACCACCCGACTCCCTGGACATTCTCATGAGTCCTTTTTAGGAGACTTACATAGCTCTGTTGAACTTGGAGTTTTCTTCCAGTTTCTGTGTTGATCCAAAACTGTAGATAATTTCTTCTCTTTCCTCATTATGTTTGATGATCCATGAGGAACCAGGCTTAGGGGTTTGTGTGTGAATTTTTGAGTAGTGACCTGAAACTAAGGAGTGGGAGTGCTCAACAATTATTAGGTTGTCATGGGGGTTCAGGTCTGATATGCAGCCAGGGCCTCAGTTTTAGTACTAACAGTGCTGCACATGCTCTTGGTCTGACTAGGAACAAATCCTGGCAGTCTGTGAGTTATGATTCTTCTTCCACATTCTGTTACTATGGATAATGAATTCTGATATGGTGTCTCCCACTACTCTGGCAAGCTACTATAAAATTGGGATGGCTACAACTATGACTTCCCCACTACCCTTTTATAGTTTTCTAGCTTTTAATTTCCTGTCTGCACTCTTGCAGAGCTATAGGCTTAGGGGAGAGAATTAGGCAGACTGAAAACAGGTTAAGGAGGTGATCTTTGAATCTGTCTCCAGAGTCTGTTACTATAGAAACTGAATTCTTCTATGACATCCCTCAGAGTTCAGGTAAGTCACCACTAATAGTTGAGGAGAGCTGCCGCTACTATTTTTCTCCTTCTTTATAACTTTTAATTTCCTATTTCATACTGTTGTTAAGATGTAGGAATAGGATTGGATGTGTGTGTGTGTCAGTATTTTGGCACAGCTTGTTCCTTTCTTGCTGCATTAGTGTCCCAGACCTTACAGATCTCTTCCAGTTGTGGTTTATTATATGGAGGGGGTTTTAGCTCTTAGGAAAGGACTTTTCCCTGTGTCACTGCTTGGAAGTTGATTTAAAAAATTTTTTTATTGTTAATAATTTTCTTTTTAAAAAAATGTTTGGGATTATATTTATCTATTTATAGGATATAGACAGCCAGAAATTGAGAGGGAAGGGCTGATAGAGAGGGAGAGAGACAGAGAGACACCTGCAGCCCTGTTTCACCACTCGCAAAGCTTTCCTTCTGCAGGTGGGGACTAGGGGCTCATATCCGGGTCCTTGGGCATTGTAACATGTGCGCTCCACCAGGTGTGCCACTACCCAGCTCCCCTTCTTTTTTTCTTTATTGGGGAGATTAGTAGCTTATAGTTAACAGTAAAATACAGTAGTTAGTACATGTGCAACATTTCTCAGTTTTTCTCATAACACTTTAAACCCCCATCTAGGTCCTTCTCTGCCATTATGCACCAGGACCTGAACTCCCTCCCTCTCCTGGCCCCCAGCCCCACAGTCCTTTACTTTGGTGTAATAAACCAGGAATTTGATCTTTTGATCCCTTGCTGTGGAATCTTTCTAAGGTCACAGTATAGTAAGCAATGGGGTTGTTCTTGAACCTGACTTGATACATCTTGCTCAGTATTCTTGGTCTGTCTCACTCAACTGAAGTAAAGTCACAATTAACATTCTTTGAGGGGTTGGTGCTTTTGATCCTGGATGTATCTGTGAATCTTTTGGGAGAAATCATTTATCTTTTCAGCAGAAACTGGATAAAAGAGCATTGACTACAATAAAATTAAAGTGATTGAAATATACAGTGTTTAGATTCCCTTAACTCAAATACCCATACAGTGACTAAGGAAGTAGAATATAGTTGAGGGCAGCACTTGGAAATGTAGGTCCCTAATCCAATCCTACACATGCCAGACTGATGTTCTAATTTTCTGTCATTAATAAATAAACAAGTATATCTTTAGGGGGCTAGACAGTGGTGTACCTGGTTAAGCGCACATATCATCACATGTAAAGACCAGGATTCATGTCCCTGCTCCCCACCTGCTGGGGGGATGCTTCAGAAGTGGTGAAGCAGGGCTGCAGGTGTCTCTCTGTCTCTCTCTTTCTCTATCTCCCCTCAACCTCTCTCAATTTCTGTCTGTCCTATCAAATAAAATAGAAAGAAAAAAAAAAAAGGAAAAATGGCTGCCAGGAGCAGTGGATTCACATTGCTGGCACCAAGCCCCAGTGACAACCCTGGTGGCAATTAGATAAAAAAAAAAAGGGTGGAGTTGGGCGGTAGCACAGTGGGTTAAGCATACATGGTGCAAAGTGCAAAGACTGGCATAAGGATCCTGGTTCGAGCCCCCCAGATCCCCACCTGCAGGGGTGGGGGTTGCTTCACAAGCAGTGAAGCAGGTTTGCAGGTGTCTATCTTTCTCTCCCCCCTCTGCCTTTCCCTCCTCTCTCCATTTCTCTCTGTCCTATCCAACAATGATGACATCAATAACAATAATAACTACAACAATAAAACAAGGACAACAAAAAGGAATAAATAAATATTTAAAAAGTGACATTTAAAAAAGGTAAACCTTTAAATGAATAATATATCTTTACATTAAGTTTATTCAAGTGCTAATATTTTAGTTCTTTAGATTTAAATAATTGAAAATGTAGTTGAGGGTGAAATGTGCTGACATATTGATCTATCTCTGGGAAATGTGGAAATGTATCCTTGGAACAACAAAGAAAAAAATCCTGTGAATCAGCATTTACTCAATAAATTGATATTAGAGTCGGAATAAAAACATAATTGAAAATGTTACTTTAAGTAGGCAAACGGACTAGGAGACAGCTTACCTAGTGGAATGCACGCTTTACCAGGTGTTCAAGCACCTGATTCAAGCCCTGGTCACTACATGGGAGCAACACACAATGGGGAAACTTATTAGCTGTTGAAGCAGTGCTGTACTATTTCCCCTCCTCCTCTACCTTTTCCTCCTCTCTTTATTTCTTTCTCTCCCTGTCTTTGTCTTTATCTGAAAACAAAAACAAAACAAAACAAATAAATAGTCCAGAAATGGTCGAATCTTGCAAGTATGGAGCCCAGTGAAGCCCTGGCAGCAAGAAAAAAAGAAAAACTCACCGCTCATTTAAACATTGTGTTCTTTTGGTTATATTATTTTTCAATGATCAGTGCCCTCATTTAAAGCTTCTTTTCTTGGGTGACACCCTGGGGGAAACCTTGTCCTTGCAAATAAGGAAATACACTGCCAGGGACCCTCTTTTCTTTCTTCACAAGGACATCACTTTCCTGCAGTTGGACCAGTCTGAGACTTTATTAGGCTGAACTCAAAGGCAAAATATACAAAAGAGTAACCCACTTGGAAAATTTCAGGCATCTTTAATCTCCCAAAAACTATCTCAATGTGGAACATAACAAAACAAACAAACAAAAAAAACCAAAAAAAAAAAGCAAAAAAAAAAGTGAGAGATTTTCTAAAATAATTGTTAGGCATTAAAAAAAGTTAGCTGTGTAATACACACACACACACACACACCTATTGTCAGTAAATAGTGCCAGTCACTATTGTAGGTGCTGTGCACTTCACAGTGCAAAACAAAGTCAATGCCCTTATAGAGATTACCTTGTAATTAGGGCAGACAGAAAATTAGAATGAGTAAAAATAAATAAACAAATAAAGTAAAATATTAAAAGGTGCTAAGTGATATGGGGAGAGGTAATTGCAGAAGGGGAAGACATCACCTTAGGCTTGGTTCCTAGGCAAGGCCAAACTGAGAAGATGCTGCTTGGGCAAGAAGTGAGACTTCTTTTCTTTTTGTCATTGCTGAGGGTTCACTGCTCTGGGCCAATGTCTTCAGACAGAGGTAGAGGCAGAGAGAAAGCTACAGCACTGAAGCTTCCCCCTTGTGGTGGGGGCCAGGCTTGAACCTGGGTCATGTACATGGCAAAACAGGAACTCTCAGGTGAGCTATCTCACTCAGAAGTAATCTTTCTTAAAGGAAATGAGGAACTCAACCTTTTCTACGTGTGCGGGAAGAGTATTCCAGGTAGAAGGAATGGCAAATGCAAAAACCTGAGTATAGAATCAATGATAGTAAATAACCAAAGTGCAGAAATATTGATAATGAAAAGCAATAGACCCTTATTTCATCTTTTCCTCCTGTAGCCCCACTGCCCAAAGGCAACGTTTTTTTTTTCTTTAAATTTTTCCATTTTATTGGGGGGGATTAATGGTTTAGAATCAACAGTAAAATACAGTAGTTGGTCCATGTGTAACATTTCTCAGTTTTCCACACAACACTGTAACCCCCCATCTAGGTCCTCTCTGCCATCACATTCCAGGACTGGAACACCTCTCTGCTCCAGAGTCTTTTTGCCTTGGTGTAATATACTAAATCTAGTCCAACTTCTGTGTGTTTTTCCTTCTGTTCTTATGTTTCAACTTTTGTCTGTGAGTGATATCATTCCATAATCATTCTTTTCTTTCTGGATTATCTCACTTAACATGATTCCTTCAAGCTCCATGCAGGATGAGGTGAAGAAGGTGAAATCACCATTTTTAATAGTTGAGTAGTATTTCATTGTGTATAGAGACCACAGCTTACTCAGCCACTCATCTGTTGTTGGACACCTGGGTTGCTTCCAGATTTTGGCTATTATAAATTGTGCTTCTACCTTCTTTCTTTTTAGAAGAAGGAAAGAGAGGGAGAAAGAGAGAGAGAGAGAGAAAGCGAGAGAGAGAGAGCAGAGCACTGCTCTGCTTATGCATATGTAGTGCTAGGGATCAAACCTAAGGTCTTACACAAGTCCTACAATCTATTTGCTTAGCCACCTCCCTGGCTACCAAGACAGTTATCTTATTTCTTTTAGTTTTTAATTTCTTATTTACATCCAGGTCTTTAATTCATATGATCATTTAACTCCATCTGACTTATCAAATTTGAATGCTATCTATTAGTCTTATCCTGCATCAGGTGGTGACTTAGTTTACTCTTTTCTCCTTCCAATATATTATATTATATATTATGTAACACACACACATGAGTTTTAATCACATTAGTGACTATTACAACTTCAATGAACTCAAGTCTCTATTTATGTACTTATTGATTTTGGGATTGGGAAGTGCATATAGATCTGTGGAGTTGTGTAAAGGTCAGAGGTCTGTTAGGAGTCTAAAGTCTACAGCCTTTGAAGAAGCACACAGAGTTTAAAATCGGTCAGAGTCTGGGTCAACCTCTGTGGACAAAGATGATGAAACAGGAGCAGCACTGGTCAAGGTACAAACAGATAAAGACTGGTCAAGTGGGCTGAGAAAGGGGTGGGGAAACCTACAAAGAAGGAGACTAGAATTTAAGGGCAAGAAGTTTGAATATTTAAGGAGATTGTTGTTCTGGGCTCTCTTTTAGAAAATGTTATTTATTTATTATTGGATAGAAACAGAGGGAAGTTGAGAGGGGAGGGGAAGATAGAGAGGGAGAAAGAGAGACACCTGCAGCCCTGCTTGACCACTTGTGAAATGTTCCCTCTGCAGGTGGGGACCAAAGATGGAACCTGGGTCCTTGTGTATTGTAATATATGTGCTTAACCAGGTGCACCACAACCTGGCCCCTTTGAACTGTCTTCCATGAGCAGAGAGGTCCCTTTTTGTGGTAAAATTTTAGCTCTTTGCTGGTTCTCTGTGCTACTCATTTGCTAATTATAGATTACATATCTATTTCCTCTGCTTTATTCAAAATACCAGGAGGGCAGAATTTGTAGCTTTTTTTTTTTTAAGTTTACATTTTATTTTTCGGGGGGGGGGCAGAACACTGCTCAACTCTGGCTTGTGATGATGATAAGAATTGAACCTTTTACTTCTAACTTTCATTTTCTAAACTTTTTTAAAAACTAGTTTCTGTCTACATTTTACCAAATGGAGGGCCCTAGAAGGAGAGTGGGGCAATACAGAAAAAGGGAAGCATCCCCTGCCCCCAAGAGGGTAAATTAGTACAAAATTTTTGAAAGGTAATTGGTCAAAATATACTATATGTATATAATAGGACAGAACGATTGAGAGAGGAAGGGGGTATATATATATATCCAGAATTGTCTCTGGGGCTCTGTACTGGTACTACAAATTCATTTATTTATTTAGTTTTTTTCTATTTCTTATTCAGTATGAATGAGAGAAATTGAGAGGGGAAGGGGATATAGGGAAGGAGACAGAAAGACAGATACCTGCAGGCCTACTTCACTTAGCAGTGGAGCATCCCTGCTGCAGGTAGGGAGCCTGGGAAAACCCGAATCTTTGAGCGGGTCTTTGCAATTAGTACTATGTGTGCTTAACCGAGAATACCACTGCCCAGCCCTACACTAACTATTAACACTGTTTGGCTCAGAATTTTCACTGCTTGCAGTTTCTCCCATGAACAGAATTAGGGACATATACTTTGACTTATCACTACCATTCATGATGATCTAATTTATAACTGAAAGGAAAAAACAACACCAATAATTGCATCAAAAGGAACTCAGGAAAAAAATTTGAAGTATATCTATGCAATTATATAATGAGAAGTCATTCATAAAAATGATGTGTAAGACACAGAAAAACCTAAGGAATCCAGCAAGAAGCTTTTGGAAATCATCAGGCAATACAGTAAGGTGTCAGGCTACAAAATTAACATTCAAAAGTCAGTGGCATTCCTCTATGCAAACACTAAGCTAGAAGAAATTGAAATCCAGAAATCAATTCCTTTTACTATAGCAACAAAAACAATAAAATATCTAGGAGTAAACCTAACCAAAGAAGTGAAAGACTTGTATACTGAAAATTATGAGTCACTACTCAAGTAATTTGAAAAAAACACAAAGAAGTGGAAAGATATTCCATGTTCATAGGTTGGTAGAATTAACATCATCAAAATGAACATACTACCCAGAGCCATCTACAAATTTAATGCTATCCCCATCAAGATCCCAAGCACAGTTTTTAGGAGAATAGAAAGAAATGCTACAAATGTTTATCTGGAGCCAGAAAAGACCTAGAATTGCCAAAACAATCTTGAGAAAAAAGGACAGAACTGGAGGCATCACACACCCAGATCTCAAACTGTATTATAGGGCCATTGTCATCAAAACTGGTTGGTACTGGAACATGAATAGACATACTGACCAGTGGAATAGAATTGAAAGCCCAGAAGTGAGCCCCCACACCTATGGACATCTAATCTTTGACAAAGGTGCCCAGACTATTACATGGGGAAAGCAGAGTCTCTTCAATAAATGGTGTTGGAAACAATGGGTTGAAACATGCAGAAGAATGAAACTGAACCACTGTGTTTCACCAAATACAAAAGTAAATTCCAAGTGGATCAAGGACTTGGACGTTAGACCACAAACTATCAGATACTTAGAGGAAAATATTGGCAGAATTATTTTCCTCATAAACTTTAAAGACATCTCCAATGAAACGAATCCAATTACAAAGAAGACTAAGGCAAGTATAAACCTATGGGACTACATCAAATTAAAAAGCTTCTTCACAGCAAAAGAAACCACTACCCAAACCAAGAGACCCCTCACAGAATGGGAGAAGATCTTTACATGCCATACATCAGACAAGAGTTTAGTAACCAACATATATAAAGAGCTTGCCAAACTCAACAACAAGACAACAAATAACCCCATCCAAAAATGGGGGGAGGACATGGACAGAATATTCACCACAGAAGAGATCCAAAAGGCCGAGAAACACATGAAAAAATGCTCCAAGTCTCTGATTGTCAGAGAAATGCAAATAAAGACAACAATGAGATGCCACTTCACTCCTTCTTCTGTGAGAATGTCATACATCAGAAAAGGTAACAGCAGCAAATGCTGGAGAGGGTGTGGGATCAAAGGAACCCTCCTACACTGCTGGTGGGAATGTACATTGGTCCAACCTCTGTGGAGAACAGTCTGGAGAACTCTCAGAAGGCTAGAAACGGACCTACCCTATGACCCTGCAATTCCTCTCCTGGGGATATATCCTAAGGAACACAACATATCCATCCAAAAAGATCTGTGTACACATATGTTCTTGGCAGCACAATTTGTAATAGCCAAAACCTGGAAGCAACCCAGGTGTCCAACAACAGATGAGTGGCTGAGCAAGTTGTGGTATATATACACAATGGAATACTACTCAGCTGTAAAAAATGGTGACTTCACCATTTTCAGCCGATCTTGGATGGACCTTGAAAAAAATCATGTTGAGTGAAATAAGTCAGAAACAGAAGGATGAATATGGGATGATCTCACTCTCAGGCAGAAGCTGAAAAACAAGATCAGAAAAAAAAAAAAAAAAAACACAAGTAGAACCTGAAATGGAATTGGCGTATTGCACCAAAGTAAAATACTCTGGGGTGGGGGTGGATGGGTGGTGAGAATACAGGTCCAAGAAGGATTCAGAGGACCTAGTGGGGGTTGTATTGTTATATGGGAAACTGGGGAATGTTATGCATGTACAAACTATTGTACTTACTGTTGAATGTAAAACATTAATTCCCCAATAATAAAAAAATTAAAAAAATGATGTGTAAGAATGTAATGTGGGAAAATTGTAATTTATAAGAAAACAATAAATAATAGTCTAAGTTGGGAGTGAGAATATTTTGCAGACACCTATCACAGGGAGATGAGAAATTGTACCCATGTGTCAACAACTGAACTGAAAACTATTAACCCTCCAATAACACAATTTAAAAGATAAATAAATTTGACCCCATTAAATACACACACACACACACACACACACACACACACACAGACACACACACACACACACACATATATAAATTTATATATATTCATAAAAAAGGCAGTCAAATTTGTGAGATTAGGTGTCTTCCTCAATTATCTGAAAGCTAAATCAAACAATCTGGTGATTCCAGATTCCTGGACCTTCTTTTTTTTAATATTTAACTTAGAGATAGAGAAGGTGAAAAAGGAGAGAGAGAGAGAGAGAGAGAGAGAGAAAGAGGCCCTACAGCACCAAAGCTTCTTCCACTGTCATGGGGGTCAGGCTTGAACCTGAATCATGCACCCAGATCACTGACCTTCCGCCTACCTTAGGGGATCTGAGGGGCCAGGGGATTCCTGGATCTCTGTGGACAGGACTTAAGCAGCAGGAGCTAAAGGGCCCACTGAATAAACTGGCACTTGAACTTGATATTGGTCAGATTTACTTGCTGTAATCATTGTCTTAGCTTTTCAAACTTTTTTTTCCAATATAACTGCTATCCGTTTTTCTCAATTTCTTTTCTCTTGGAAAAAAAAATCTCTTTTAATTTTTTTTTAATTTGTGATTTAATATTGATTTACAAAACCATAAGATAACAGAGGAACAATTCCACACTGTTCTCACCACCAGTGTTCTGTGTCCTCATCCCCTCCATTGGAAACTGCAGTAGTTCTCCCAAGGTCACAATTGTACAATTGTAACTATATATCAATATCTATATATCTATATATAATTTTACTCAGTGTTCTATGGTCCTGCCTTCTCTTCTGAATTTCTTTTCTCTTCTCTTTCAGGGTCTTGATGGAATTGGGGTTCAGAGCCCTCTAAGTCATCTTTCCCTTACATTTCTCCTCTTCTGGGGAGTATGGACCAAAATTCTTCTTGGGGTGCAGAAGGTGAGACTTCTGCTTCTGTATTTGCTTCTCCTCTAGACATAGATATTGGCAGGTGGATGCATACCCCCATCCTGTCACTAAAAGATCTTCTTTTGATGCTACTAAATAGCATGCTACCATTCCTTGACCATGTCTCTCGCTATCTTCATGCAGTGTTTGTGAATCTGATATGTATAATTCATGTTTTACATTTGTTAAAATGTTTCTTTTCTATTTCTTTCTTTCTTTTTTGGCCTCCAGGGTTATTGCTGGGGCTTAGTGCCTGCACCACGAATCCACTGCTCCTGGAGGCTATTTTTTTCCCCCTTTTGTTGACCTTGTTGTTTTACTGTTGTTGTAGTTATTATTGTTGTTACTGATGCCGTTGTTGTTGGATAGGACAGAGAGAAATGGAGAGAGGAGGGGAAGATAGAGGGGGAGAGGACACAGACACCTGCAGACCTGCTTCACTGCCTGTGAAGCGATGCCTCTATAGTTGGGGAGCCGGGGGCTCGAACTGGGATACTTGCACGGATCCTTGCACTTTGCACCACGCGCACTTAACCCACTGCGCTACCACCTGACTCCCTCTTCTATTTCTAAGCAATATGTTTCCTTCTCAAAGAGTTTTCTGTGAAGTTACAAAATGGGTTTGCCTGTGTATCAGTGGACACTGGAGCTTCATGGTCAGTCACTAAATTTCACTTTCAGGGTGTCAATTTTCATGCTGTAACAATGCCTTCTTGGTTTGGAGGCTTCCAGTAAGCTCATCAATTCATTTGATCATGTTCCCCCCGCCCTCCCCCCACCACACACACCTGTCTGCTATTTCTTGATTTTCCTTTTCAGGTGTTTAAAGGGACCTAGTGAAGTCAGCAATATCAACTTCAGACAATTTCCAACTGAAAAGCCATGTGATAGACATTGTCTTCTCTTTTGCTTGACATCTGAGTTTCTATTATCCATGTGAAAATGTGTGAGAAGTCCAGTTTTTTATTTTATTTTAGTATTTTAATTTTCATCTTTCCAATTTCTGTAGTAACTGTTTCCATCTTGCACTTTCTTGATCAAACTGTTTTTGGAATTTCTAGAAAGATGACAAGTTTTTGTTTAAATCACACATTACTTTCTTTTGAAGTTGTTGTCTACTGCTCTCTGATAATGTTGATATGGGCTTTTCATCAGTGACTAGGGAAAGTTTAGGAATGTGGGCCTTTTGTACCTCTCCCAAAATGCTGACAGTGTTCTGAGGCAAGGCCCTGCCCAGGTTGGTGTTAATTGATGACAAACACAGGACAGTAACGAACAATGTGGTCAGAATATAGGAACAATGACACAAACCAATAAACCACTTAGTAACCCAGGTGTACTTTATTGGCTTGTGTCATTGGTCCTGTATTCTGACTACATTGTCCATTGTTTTCCTAGTGGGCAGAACACCTTTTGCCTAAAGTCTCCACACTTCTTACAGTGTGTTGTCTCATGACTATGGAAACCATGCCCGCAGCACATACTAGGATGCACCAGAGAAACTCAGGATGCTTGGAACTTGCCTCATGTTCGGGGATGTCACTAGCAGAGCTCTCCATAGCTGCTCTAAGATCTGCTGGCAAGTGGTCCTGGGGCTAAATAGCAGGCTCTCCATGCCTGTGTTGGACTCCATAGTTCTGCCTTTCTGTGCCAGTGTCCTGTGGCTACAATTGATCACTTAGAATCCTGTGTAGTGTTCTATTTCCAAGTAAACGGATGCATGGCAACCAGGCAGCTTGTGGGAGAGGAGGTCAGGTAAGTTCAAGCAAATCCCACTTTAAAGGGAATGTGGAAATTGTCTGAGTTTACAGGTCCTGAAAAACTGTAAAGAGCTGTCCTTAATTCAGAGTTTGGCTGTTGTAGGCTCCACTTGGCCCTGTAGCAAAGTCAGAGGAACAGACCAGGATCCCACCATGTATCTGGACACAAGAGCAAGTCAGGGCAGATCAGTGGGGCTGGTCTCCAAGGGAGATTCATCCTTCTGATTTAGCTTGCACCATCTGTAGAGAAGGCTGGTCTTGCCACAAAGGTAAGGATACCTTCTTCCTTTGAGGGTCTCTTTCTATGTTGTGTTTGGTTAGTACAGGCAGGAGGGGTTCCAGTTGCTCTTCAAAGGTATCAACTAAAGGCCAGCAACTTGGGAGAAATCAACAAGAACTATCAGTCTTACAGTTT